>NW_027395674.1:517767-1056864 GCF_004382785.1 Trichoderma ghanense | reverse complement strand
CTGCATAACTCTTTATACTTATTAACTGCCTAATTACTAACCTAACCTCTCTGCTAATATAAACCTAGATAGCTCTCTTATTAAAGCTATCTATTTAGACTAACAGTTTATCCTTTAAGAATGTTTTATACTTAGGTCTAGGACACTAGTTTATTATATAACTGCTTAATTATTAACCTAACCTCTTTACTAATATAAACCTAAATAGCTCTCTTATTAAAGCTATTTACTTAAACTAACAGTTTATCCTTTAAGAATGTTTTATACTTAGGTCTAGGACACTAGTTTATTATATTAAAGCTATCTACTTAAACTAACAGTTTGTCCCTTAGGAACGTTCTATACTTAGGTCTAGGACACTAGTTTATTATACTTATAAACCTCTAGTTTATTCTTTAGGAAGCCGTTCTATACTTAGGTCTAGGACACTAGTTTGTTACACTCTCTTATTAAAGCTATTTACTTAAACTAACAGTTTGTCTCTTAAGAACATTCTATACTTAGGTCTAGGACACTGGTTTATCACATTACAGCACTAACTTAACGCTCCTAGGTTCTTATAGGTTAATATTAAATTGCCGAGCCCTTCTGCAATTTATCCACAGCCTGCGCGCGCTCCTACTTCTCTGCTTTAATTCTCAGTTTCTCAAGCTTTGCGCGTACTTCCGCCGCCGTCTTTCTGCTCTTCAATCTCCTTCTGTCTCTGTTTTATCTGCGCCTTATGCAGTTCCAGCCGAAGTGTCTGGACACGAACCCCCTTCTGCGCTCAGGCTGAACTTCGTCACCAGAAGAGTCAGGCTCAACGTCATCAGAAGAGTCAGGCTCAACTTCGTCATCAGAAGAGTCGGGCCCGACGATAACCGGGATCAGTTCGTCATCCCCGGCCGTGATGGCATACCGCACACTGGCGAACCTACCCCAAGGTGGGATGGTTCGCTTCACGCAGTCAGCATATGATGCAGCCTCCCGTATCTGCGAATCCATCCACGATGAGGATCTCTGATCCGTCACTGAGAAGGTGGCTGCTGTCCTACTAGTAGTGGCTTCGGTGGCATCCTAGAATATGCTGTCAGTCTGGTGGAATGGAGCAGAGATATAAATACGCAAGTGATGGCCACTTACCCCATCGCCCGCCGTACAAAAGAGCGAGTGCTGCTGTCTCCTTGCAATCTCTCCCAGATCTGGCGGCTCGCCCTTTCCGGTTGTATGGTCGGCAACAGATGCATCCAAGAGCACCAGATATGCTCGAATTAACGGCCCAAGCAACGCCGTCTCGGAAAGGCCACTCAGTGCTTCAAGATCTTGAAGTGCTCCAGCGTCATATTGAAAGATTGTGCTGCCAAGGAAAAATTCAGAGCTCGGTTCCGTCTTGAAAAGCGATCTCAGGAGGAAAAGGAAAGCCTTGGGGTCGTAAGAACTGCCAGTTAGGAGCGTTTGCTGTCGGCAAAGCTCAAGGAACCGCAGGGTTGCTTCGGAGAGAATCTCCTTTGCGGCCAACTCGTCTGCGACCTTCACAAAATGAGTCTTAGTGTCCTCGCAGGCCGAGTAGGCCTCTTGGAGGGCCAAGAGATAACTTTTCCTGGCAGCCGCCATGTATTTTCCTGCCACAGCCCTCTCGGCGCGGACGATATGTCGCCAACAGACGCACCACTCGGCCGTACCGATTCCGATCGTGTGGGCGAGAGCTCTCAGCACCCCGAGCTGAGCAGCCGCCGTGCCACCGAGTCCCTCTGATGAAGCGCACTCCGAAATTTCCATAAGGTAGCGCCGGAAGTCGAACTCTCCGTATTTGTTGCCCGAATCCAGCGAGCGTTCCAGGCCGTCCAATGCCAGCCTTTTCGCCTCAGCGTAGCTCTGCCTGGCAATCTGACGCTCAATCTGAAAGCACAACTCGCTGAGCTGCGCGTTGTTCTCATGGTCGATGTATCGCCCATATGCTAGAGCGATTTCGGCGAATTCGTCATCATTCCTGTCAATGTCCAGACATTCGAGCAGTTGTCGCTCCCATCCGCTAGTTAACACCCTTCCGCTCCGAAGTGCCGCCTGTAGGACGGACAGATAGGCACGGAAGTCCTTCAGGACTGCTTCATTGCCCGTCGTTGCATACCGGCTAGAAGATGCCAGATCTTGGAGGTCTATGTAGTCAGCGGGGAGGCCAGCTTCGGCGGGTCCTGGCGCCTCGGGACGATCGTCCCCTCCCGTAAGCCACCGGAGCGAGTCTTTACACCTGTCCAGAAGATCTTTGGACTTCCCTACCAACCTGTGTCTCTCACCAATGTCGACGGCCTGCCTGAGATATTTGCTCGCTAAGCGATGGCCAGCTTGCCTTTTCACTCGGATCTCCCGGCTGGACAAGTCCTTGAGAATTGAAAGTACGGCTTCAAGCTCCTTGTCAGAATAGGTTTGAGTAAACGCCTCTTGTCTGGGTCCCAAAAAGTATTTATTCACTACCCTTTCACCAACGGGAATCACAACGTCGAACCATTTTTCCGCATCCGTGCCGCCGAGGGCAATGAGAATGTGCCGCAGTGCGTCCAGGTAGTCTACGAGGGTGATGATAACACCACCGCCCTGCTCCTCGTTGATGAGGTCGGCACCCAGAATAACAGCGTTGACATAGTTCCAGGGTTCTCGCTGGATTCTGACGTCGAGAAATTCTCTGACCGAGACCTGGCCTGGTTCTGGAATCGAATCCATACCATGTATCCACGATTCGGGTGAAAACTTCTTATTCAACATGAAGTGAACAAAAGAGCGTTCGATTCGCGGTTTCATCTGGGGGATTTTGACTCGGAGGTGGTGCCGGAGGAAGGCCGTAAGCATGGGATGGATCCAGATACCAGTGCTTGACCCCCTCGTCTCTGGAATGATGTACCCGAGCGAAGTAAAGGTTTGGATAGCGTCCAGCAAATTTTCCAGCAGAATGTATTGTCGGGTAAAGGAAACACCCTCCGAGTCGTTGGTCATAATCCCGGCAAATTCTGCCGTTCTGCCGTGTTCGCCGATGATGCGTCGTGTAGCTTCGACAGCCGGGTCCGACGCGTCTACTTGGGACACAAAACCTTCGTATCGAACTGGCCAGCTCAAATAGTCCAGTAGGTCGTCGTTCGCCTGGCTGTTGAGGATGCGATGAGAGAAAGGGGCAATAAAGAGCATGCTTAGTTGCATGTTCACGCCGCCTGCAGCACAGGCATTTATCATCTCCATGGCCGTGTCTTTATATGCAATCTCGTTGAGTGGGATCCCAGCCCGAAGTTTCTCCAACACTCTCCTGGGATGGTCGCTCTCTTCTCGGAGCGAGCAATGTACCATTACCCGTTCGATCGCGCCGGGGAGGTTGTCCAACTCTTCGTAAATGCATTGGAGGTCCACCACATCCTCTCTTCCGATCGTTTCTCCCTTGTCGGCGAGAAGCTTCGAGCCGAACGCGGCAGCATCTGGAGGCGAGAAAGCCTTGAGCTCGAAACTGACAGCCTCTTTGAGGGTTGTTGCGAGGGCTGAATCCGGCTGGGATGATTCCAGTCCAAGTCTGGGTTTCCTGCTGATGAACACTAGCTTCGCTCCGCTGGCCATCAGACTGGGGAGCGCTTCGCAGGTTCGATTAAACCTCAGGTCACCGTTATTGTTGACTGATGATGCATCGAGTTCATCAAGGCCGTCAAATATCACCATGCGCGGAGGTTTCGGGACGTAGCTCGGGTCAGTGGGCTGAGGAGCTGTCAACATCTCGACCCCAAAGATAGTCGACCGACCGGCCACGAGCTCGTCAAGTCGAGACAAGTAATCAGGCGAGGAGCAATGCAAAATTCGCACAAAGTAAGAAAAGTAAGTTCGGGTCCACCAAGCCCCGAGATGCTTGGCAAGACATGTTTTTCCGACGCTGGGCAGCCCGTAGATTCGCAAGATGTTCGCCCGACAGAGGAGCGTTTCTATCCAGAGAATCTCAAAGTCTCTCCCGATGAAGGCAGGATCAAGAACTCCCATCACCGTGTCAAGGTCAGGGACATGATAAGGGGTGGGAGAGTCGGCCGCTCTTTGCATCGCCCGAGCACGTTCTGGAGCGATTGTGTCAAAGGGCGAGTAGAGTTGGCCCTCCAGAGTGTACATCGTCATCAGCTGGTTCCCCGTGTAATTTGCAGTTAGGACCGTGTTGGCAGTGTCGATATACAAGACCGGGACGGCCCAGTCTTGCACCGGGAGTCTCAAGCCTAATCTGGCATCCCTCGTCGGCTCTGATCGGAGGGCATTGCGACCGGCCAGGACAGCTGTATTGTAGTTGGGGTAGCCGGCGAGCAACTTTCTGTAGAAGGCTTGGATGAATATTTGGGCTGCCGAGGTGCTGAGCTTGAAAGACATGGCCACAACGAACGCAACTCCATGCTGAACGAGAGCTTGGGCAAGGTTCGTATCGCCCCGTTGTCTCGTGTTAGCCGATTCGCACGCGTTCAGCAATGCAGCAGGGATGCCGTGCCATTCCAACAGCTGTGCGATATGAGGAGCGTCGATCCACTGGGTTCCAAGCGTATCGCCGTCAAGAAACCCCAATTGATACCTAGTGCCCCAAAGATTCAGCGTTGGTTCACATCAATATCAAAAGCCATGATACTGCCGCCATGACATACCTTTCTCCCTCCTCGTCACTTTCGACACGCCCGTGCATGTCCAAATGCACCAGGTCAAAGTATCCCGGCCGTCCAATTGCGTCGCGAACCCGAGTCAGATGATCCTTGAAGGCCTTGAACGTGCCCGGCCGAACCATTTGCAGCTCGACCTGGACAGAGTCGTCCTGCATAGCACTGATTGTCTGCACTACTGCTTTGGAGAGAAGGCGATGGTCAATGTAGGCGTTCGGATCGATGCTGTTGGTGCTCTCCGGCGTCATGGGTCGGGCAACTACATATAGTATGTTGAACGTTTTCCGAACCCGGACTCGGATCCTTGGTTCGCCCTGGAATACGCGTCGTACGATGACTTGGGCATGTATTCCTTGAGCTGACCACAGCGAAGGCTCCTCGAGAGCCTCCCAGAGCGTCTCAGGGAATGCTGATGTATGTGTCGAATGATGGACGCTGATGGTGAGAAGGGAGGTGCTTTCGTTGAGTTTGTCCCGGAGGCGTTCAAATTCCAGGGCGTTGAACAACCTGCGGCCGTAACCGCCGAGCTCCTCTGCAACGGACTTGGCCCTCGACGTATCCAAGGGATCTAATTGCGCATAGTCCTCCAAGTACCATGGCAGCTGCTCCTTGAGTCTGTCTGACAAAAGCTCTGTGGGAGAAACGTCCCAAGATGAGGATCTAGATTTGACTGCGATTATTCTGGTGTCGTCGTCTGTCAGGGCTTCGGTGATCTCGATGTGCTCTTTACCTTCGTCCTCTTCAGAACGCGCCATTAGAGCAGAGAAACCCTCGGGCATGGACCTGTGCAAAGATTAGCTAGAATGAGAACAGATGCCTTACGATAGAGTCACCGACGCACCTGATGGCGAGCGTTAACAAGCGGCTGCAGGTCCGAAAATGATCATCATTGACTTCATCCATAGTAGCTAAAATGCTAATGACTGGGAGCTGGGGGGGTCGAGAAAATAGGAATAGTGGGGACAAGTCATGGTCAGAGTAAAGACGACAAAGAGGGTGGGAAGTGCAACTTGGGGTGGTCGGCTATTCATATGAAAGAACTCTTTACACAGCTGCGCGTGTCGAGCTGTGCTATGAAAAAGAGGGTTCCACAAACTCAACCACCTCATCACATTATGCTCATCTTAAGGTAATAGCTGTTAAGCTGATAGGAGTCAGCTGTAGAGAGCTGAAGAGTTAATATTCCGGTAGTGTGATTAGGAGCCTAACCTTGGAAACCACCTCATCACATTATGCTCATCTTGAGGTGATAGCTGTCAAGCTGATAGGAGTCAGCTGTAAAGAGCTGAAGAGTCATTAATGTTCTGGTGGTGTGATTAGGAGCCTAATCTTAGAAACCACCTTATCACATTATGCTTATCTTGAGGTGATAGCTGTTAAGCTAATAGGAGTTAGCTGTAGAGAGCTAAAGAGTTATTAGCATTCCAGCTGTTATTTATCTCTCAAGTTTTCTATACTTTCTAACTTGCTATTAGATATTATATATAAACAGCTGTTAAGATATGCAGCTTTTTTATAATTACTAATGAAATATTAACTTCTACTACTATACTATAGCTAATACTTTAATTTATTATATATGCTTCTAGTAGAGTTTCTAGCTATTTTATATAGTTATTATAGCTCCTTAAGGCCGGGTTTAACTTAATTACAGGACTCTAGAACTTATAGAGTGGCGGCTTTAGCAAAAGTTAACTTGAGCCGTCCCGCTTATCACATGCAAACCGTATGTATTGGAGCGTCTATTCAGCCCTTCGTGACCCCGTAGCTCCCAGTCATCTTGACATAATCGCTGTCCAGCCGCCTAACAGCTTTAAAGACCGTGGCACTCCAGACAGGGTCCTGACCGAGTTAACGCTCCTCTCCTCTCCTCCTTCGTCTTCTGCTCAAGTGCTTCGAGCCCAGGAAATCTTACGGCGAAACCCACGACAATAATACCATGGAGCCCCATTACGTTGTTATCAGCCCCGGTTTTGAAGGCGGCGATGCACAACCGCTCCGGTGGCTGGGCAGGATTGTCGCTCGAATGGAGGCTCCATCCCAGAAGTACGCCCCGTTCAAGTTCGACATGGTTCCGATCCTCACGGATTACATGCTGCAGCCTGTGCATGACCTGGACGCAGTCGTTTTTGCCAAAGGGATTCGCAACAAGCGCTTCCAGCTGGACATGATGAAGTGGGTACAAGCGACGGCAGAAACTAGTGATGAGAACTCGCTGAGGGTAAAGAGTCCCAAGATTGCGACCATCAGCCTTCAGCAACCCGCCATGCTCTTGGAGGACATGAAGGGGAGGGACGAGGTCCTCAATGAGATGCTCACATTGTTGAGCCAGTCTGGTCGCAAAGGCTACATGATCGTAGGGGTCAAGATGCTCTATAAAGCGGTGGTGTCCCTAGGAGCCAGAGACAGCCGGAAGCGCGAGATCGAGGCAACAGTCCCGCTCGTGGAAGCGGTAATGGGCGCCACCGGTGCCGCCTTTGCACCTTTCCTCGTCAGTAACCCCCGAGGGGCTATTTCATCGAGCAGCGAGCACTCGAGAGATGTCTTGTATGCATTTGAGAGGCCCCGCATCTTTGCGCTCGAGTACCGGGAGGTGGCCTACAAGAAGTCAATTTTTAAAGATATTGGGAGTCTGATAATTTCCGTCGACGCACCAACCTATAAGAAAGATCATCACGTATTTGGAGATAACAAAAAAGCTCATGATGTCGAACAGCCTACCCAGGAAGACGATTTCTCCGTTCAGGAATCCACTATTTCTGCTGGAGATGTCAACGACGGGTGTGGCTGGGGAGAGTCCCGGGTAAACCTGCAAGGAAACGAGTGTGCTTCGTGCGTCCTGATCCACGAGGTGAAGGCTGAAGAGGAAGACTGACTTGAATTAAGAGAGCACGGGAACACCCGCTAGTACATGTAGGTAGTATCGAACAGAAAGGAAAATAAAACGAAATCATGTAGAAACAAATAACCAGCTATGGAGGACCTCTAATTCCTTAATGCCGAAGCTCTATGGGAGGAATTTGCATCCCACTGGGCACACTCGGATCCCGAACTGGCAGGCCTGAGTGAGTAGGAGAGAGCACACATTAGCGCCACGGCGGCAAAGGGAAACCCAGGTGTGTTCAGTGTCTTATTGAGTCTGCTAACCGGTATCTCGAGAGCTTGGTGACGGCACGGCGTACGCAGCCTTAGTCACATGTCGCACGCAGTGAGGTACAGGGAGGCTGATTGTTTGCTTAACTAATCACCTGCATGTCAGATTGTTAGCCTGCTGATCATCTGCATAGAACCGCAATGGACTTAGCGCTGGGCACCCATTGGCACCCACTAACAGAGCCAAAACCACCCCAGGAGGTTCTGTCCCTAGACATCTCTAATTAGGCGTACAGTTGGTCAAGTGTGAAGGATCGCGGTTAGTGGGGATTGAGAAGGATGCGATGGGATGAAATGGCTCGAGGTTTAAGGCCTATGTTCGAGGGAGGGCGGGATAGCAGATAGTTATACCTTTCTAAAGAGGGTTTGCAGTTATAGTTAGAAGTTCAAGCTTTTCAGCTATGCAGCCGAAAGCTTGACAATAGGCACTTGTGTGGCTATCAGAATATAATAACTATAATGTGGACTTTCGGGTTCAGCCTAAAATACAACAGTAAGCAAACATAGTCCTAGTGCTTAGACGAGGATGCAGCGATGCTATGGGAGGGAGCTTGAACGACGAAGTGCTCCCGAGGCGCCTCCACTATCATGCACAAACGCATGACACCGGCATGCAAAAGTGATATATACTGCGCCATATTCTGTCCCATTAATCTCCTCATCTCGTCGTATAATCTCCCGGTTCTGCGGAGCCATCAGTCTGCGAGGCAACTAGAATCCGCAATAGTATGGCATAGCGACCAACATGCGCAGCATCAGAACTATGCGGTCCAAGCGGCGACTATCGTGATAAATCCTGGCTCCACACCAGTTAATCTCGGGGATTACGTGGTGGTCTCAGTGGTTGAGAGATTAATGGGTGACTAAGAAGCCCTTAAATTCTTTTTATCAGAACGCTTGGGAGGTCTATCTAATCTACAGCTGGCTGAAATGGCTGCTGAAAGCTATACAACTTTAACTGCAAGGGTTTAAGGTTGCTCTTATACTAGTGATGTCTTTGTTGTTTTCGATGCTGGTGGTAGTATAGTTAATTTAGTGTCTTTTGACGTCGAGCATATAGGAGGTATTACGTCAAGAGCACTTTAGTTAAGATAGAGAGTATGTAGGGTTCTAGCAATATTGTGCTTAAATGCTGCGGCAATAACAAGCCCATTATATCACTCACAGCTTCGTAGAACCTCTTACCCAGGTTTGAACATATGACATCGAGTATGTTAATGTGCTTTTCCTTGGGCACAGGTGGCGAGAGCTTCCGGATACACATGTCACAAGTAATAATGCCATGCAGAGGTTCGTCTCGTATGTGTCGGGCCATATCTGGAACGCTGATGCAGGACGGTAGGGTACGTGCCAGCTTTAAATGCCGGCCGGGGGCGTCGGTTCCTGCCAGATCATTTGTCATGTTAGCCTCCTCAGCTGTATCGTACGGAGCTTTCACAGATACGAAAGGCATGAGCTGCTTGCGCTCATCGTGACCCAAGGCCGGCTGTTTCGCGGCACGCGTCAGAGCCACAAAAACCTTATTGGGGCACTCGTCGTCTAGAATGTCGCGGCCAAAATCCCCTAAAAAAGGGAAGTTAATACTGAGGATAGGGAATCTATTTATTATAAAACTATTAGGACTGCTATATAAATAAGTTAAGATACTATTTAATTATATAAAGACTAAGCTGCTCTAGCTGAGTTAAGCAGTCTAGGGGTTTCTTTTTCTTTTTTTTCTTTTCTCTTTCTTTCTCTTCTTTCTTCTCTTTTTCCTTCTCTCTCTCTTTCTCTCTCTTCTTTTTAATCTTCTTCTCTTTACTTCTTATCATTTTTATTTAAAGTAGCTCTATCCTAAGTGCTCTAACTTACACTATAGTAATCTCTTTACTTTAAAGGGCACTCACCATGCACTACCTTCCAAGAGTGAATATACTGCACATCCCCATCAGCATAAATGATAGCATGGCCGCTGTCTGGGTCGCCAGACGGACCAAGACCTGCAATGTGGTCGCTGTCCTGGGCGGTACAGTCATCCGTCATATACCCGCAGATATGTATGTTAGGGGAGAACTCATAGCTTTCGCCCTGCATACAATCTGCGCCGTCTACACGGCGGCAATCTCTATCTCCTTTACCAGACTGATACCCCGGCGAAACCTCGTCTTCGCACTGGTTCTATATGAAGAGCATTAGAAAATCAGATAACGTATGAGATACAGACATGATGAGTAAGGCTTACTGTGTAAAAGCCAACATTCCAGCTCTCGCTATTAGGCACGTTTGTCGGCTCTGGATCTTGCGTGGTCTGCGGGACGCAGTTTGGTAAACTTGTGCATACATTGTTGTTATGGCCTACAACAGAGCAGACCTTGCACTCGAAAGTATTAGTCGTTGCCGGCAAAGTGTTGCCATCTGATGTCTTCGTCGGCTTCGTCGTATACCCACAGCTGTTGTACGGCGTCACATTTGTTGCTACTGACTCGGCAAAGGTCGAACCGTCGCAGACGCAGTACGCTTTAGTAATGCCCTGCCCGGGATCCTCGTCTTGGTGCGAGCAATTGATAAAGTCGGTCGGACCAGGAGGCTCCCATTGGAGGACGGTAGTGGGAAGCTCTGTCTTGTTTGGCGACAGCTCAAAGTATTCAGTTGCAACAGGGAATACTCCTGGCATTCCGTACGTCCCTTCGATAGTTGTGGAGGAAGAAGAATCCGTAACGGAGCAGCCAGTGTTGGTCTGGCAGTCGCTGAAGCTCCATGTTGTCCAAGTTCCTGCCGGTCGAACTGTGGTACTGGAAGTAGTCGTGATGCACGTAGAGGCCGTCTTCTTCTCACTGCAGGACTCGTCCGGGTTGTCTCCTCCTCCGGACTCCCCTTCTCCTCCATTGGGGCAGCCGTTACCTTCACAACCACCGCCGTTGTGATCGTTGCTGTTGAAGCATTGTGGACCAATGCAGATGCCGTCAACGCAATCGACGCCGGTACAAGAGTGACGCCGGCAGCGAGGTCCTCGACCTGTTTCAAACTGTAAGCACTGCAATGAATATTTTGACCGGGAAGGCTGCGTTACATCTACCGCCCTTTTTCCTGCCTCCACCGCCACCGCCCCCGCTACCGCTATCATCACCGCCTTCGCAGTCGCTACCAGTGCAGCCCGTGCTGATGCAGCGGTCACCTTTGCACCGACCAGTGTTGAAGTCGCAGTCAGGGCCTTCGCAGCCCCTGCTGCTACATCTGGATCCAATGCAAACACCATCGGCGCAGTCAGGGCCTGTGGCCTCTTGTTAGCAGGCAACAAGATAAAACAGAAACAGCAGAGCGACAGTGTGACCTACCAATACAGCCAAGTGGTATACAGAGTGATGGCACGGTACACCTTCCGTGGGAACATCCGGACCCGGCACATCCATCAGAAACACATAGGATACCCGAGCAAACCCCTCCGTGGCAGTCTGGTCCCTCGCAGAAACCGTCAACAACTTGGGGGATATCACCACTAGGAGGATTAATAACGGATCCGCCACCAGTTACGGGCAAACCAGGGTCAGCTGATAATTGCGGAATGTTAGCATGCGCAGTACTGTGACGAACAACATGAAGAGGAACTACTCACTTGTCGCAGGGCCATCGTCGCCACCACTCGAGCCGCACTTGTTCCAATACGTCCATGCCTATCATCCCGTCAATGTCAATCCATAGCTCTCCTTCCATAAGACAATCTTGGGCAGGTTAATATACCTTGTTCGTCTTCGGGTCAACCTTCAAGAGATCGGCACGACCCTGACCACCTTGATTCGAAAAGTACTACCCAGGTCTTGTTAGCAGGTCTCTCAAAGCTTTAGCTCCAGCTAAGTCCGTCAACATACCATATTCTCACCACGGTCAATACCATTATAAAGCATGCCACGCTTTGTCCAAGAAAAGGAACTCCCTCCCTGAGGCTTGTGCCCGTTATTCGTGAAGACCTCGACGGCTCCTGTGTACTTATCCACGTGGAGAAGATCGGCACGCCCAGAGCCCTCAACGTCCGCGAATCGCATGCTGGCACGATCCCTTCACAGAAGGTGAGTGAGCGTCGAGCGTGGATGGGGTCGGGGTTTGGACTAACCAGCCTTCTGAAAATTTGATTTGGCCAACGTTCTCCCAGGCGGCTGAGTCCTTCTGAAGCCAGCCCGTGACTCGACCGTCCTTCTCGATGCACAACACATCAGCCCGTCCGTCACCGCTAGAGACAACTCGTGTTAGGTTTGAAAGCCAAGTCGCCGATAGGAGACGACACACTACCCCCGTCGTACTTACTCAATATCATGAAATCTCATGCCAAGATCGTGTATACCAACGCCCCAGCCTTCTTTGCAATCGACGTCGGCCCAGGTGAGGGGACTGGAAAAGGTGATGC
Source organism: Trichoderma ghanense (assembly GCF_004382785.1). Taxonomy (NCBI): domain Eukaryota; kingdom Fungi; phylum Ascomycota; class Sordariomycetes; order Hypocreales; family Hypocreaceae; genus Trichoderma; species Trichoderma ghanense. Next base: position 1,044,699 of record NW_027395674.1, on the reverse strand, counting down.
GGTCGTTGGCAGCATTGTAAAGGTTTTTGTAATACGTAATGGCGCCGGTTGCCTTGTTTTGCGTAATGACATCGCATCTTCCATCGCCGTTGAAGTCAGCTAGGTGAATGCCGTTGCGAGGTCCAGGGACCTTGAGCGCGATTGTTGTCTTGTGTCCCCAGGCCGGAGGGGAGTGGATGTTGACATTGATCTCAGCGGCATGACCGTCCTGGTAAATCCAGACATAGTCGTCGGATCCTGAGCCACGCATATCGCAGTAATAGTTACCATCGGCCTTGAGTTTGGTTCCGCCAGCTCCCGTATTCTGCCAGACAACCACGTCGTAGTACTCCTTCTGTTCCTTGAGAAAAATGTAGTCTAGGCGGTTGGAACCGTAGATGCGCCCGAATTTGATGCGGTCCTGGACGCCAGTGATACTTTGGCCAGCGTGCGTCAGACCGACAGATTCCCAGTGTGGCACCTGTTAAGGAGGTTTTGTCAGCTCAATCTTTTTCAAGGCACCCAGCTACAAAGGCAATAGAATACTTACTATGCCTCTACCTGTGCCCCTGTTATTGATCCACGTGCGAACGTTACCGTTGTCACCGATATACATGACATCGCTTCGGAAGCTACAGAGCGTCAGCCGCATATACCAACCAGCATAGCAGGTAGTCACAAAAGGGGGGGCCTTCTGGGGGTCGTACTCTCCGTTGAGGTCAGCTGCAAATCGTATCAGTGCCTTGCGTTAACTTAGTTGTAGAGGGTAGCGATGTACTGACCAATGATGACACCGGCCTTGTCTGGTTGTGAAATATCAAAGACAGTGTCACGAATGCCGTCAACCGTGACAAATCCTTGCCATTGAGGCTCGTCGCCCGAACCGCCATTTCGTGAGCAACTAGCGTCGTCAGTTGGTGAACCTGTCGCGTATCTCATCCACGTACGCAATATTGCTTGCGGACTTGAGGAGGCAGAAGTCAGCTCTTCCGTCGCCGTCGATGTCTGTTATTAAAGGTTAGTGGGACGGTGGCCTCATACCCCAGGGTTTCATTATCCTAGGGACAGTGGGTGCTTGGGTAACGGACCTGCAATGCGGACATCCCTTGCATTGTAGCCACCGAGATCGCCAATGACCTGAAGGAGATGTCAGATTACCCTGAATCGTTTACTCTTATTTCTAGATAAGTCAGGCCCTCCAAATACTGACCTGGCCGATGCTTTCGAACTTGGGAGGGTTCCCGCCGCGGTTGAGCGATACCCAGACGGAGTTGTCCTTCAGACAGAAGAAGTCATCTAAGCCATCGTTATTCTAAAGAGACGGATCAGCAAGGCGCTTCATTTAAATGTAGTGACCAAAAGCAATGCTCAAGACACACTTACGAAATCGGCAAATGCATAACCTGGATAAAGAACGTCAGTTTCATCATGCAACATAGTGAATAGGCGTCACGCACGAGGTCCAAGATCACAGTTTATGTCAACTTCAAAGCGAACCGACTTATCAAACTTGCCACCTCCGAGATTCTGGCGGAACCAGTACGCGTTTATGCCCTCGGTGTTGTGATAGACTCGAATCCAGTCATCAAGAGACGCCGCCCGATCAGCATTTGGGTCGCCCTTGACTAGATTAGCAAAGAAGATGTGCCACGGGATCTCGTCAGTAATTGACTTGGGATCGTCGCCCTTGTCAATCTTGGCGCTTGAGAGAGGGCCATGCGCAACACTCGAGTGCACATATCTACCGTCGTCGTGGCCGCTGCCCATTTGCGATTGAACAGGCAGCCCTGCGTTGCCAGCAACCTTCTTGCACCGCGTGCTCGAGCTGCCGGCGGCATCGTCAATGCTGCTGACTATCGCCGGCTCCTGAATCCGGTCTTCAATCTTGCTGATTGCATCCCACCAGACTCCAGCAAACATCTTGTAGCCAGCATCTGTGGGGTGGTCTTTGTCAGGTCCAATATCGCTCATGGACATGACGGCGCGAACATCAGCGAGGCCAATGCGAGCGCCTTTGTACTCTGACGCCACGCTTCTAATTTGCTTGCTGATGTTTTCTGTGCAGGCATCTCTCGCAGGATCCCCATTTCTAAGCAGCGTCGACACAATGACAGTGACGCCTGGGACACTATTGAAAATGTCGTCTAATAAGCTTCTTGTCCGTTCACCAGCCCTGCTTGGATCACCACCTGCGTTGCAATCGTTCCTGCAGCTATGTCAGTTTTTTTTGTTGCACCCCTTTGGTATGTACTTATACGAGGAAGACTTACAGTCCGGCGTTGATGAGAACTAGATTAGGCATCATCCATTTGCTCCCGGTCCAGGCACCATGCACGGAATCAATCATCCACCCCGGATGACCTTCGTTATCCTGATAGAAAGGTGAAAAGTAAGCAAATATTCCTCGGCGAAGACGCACTCTTGTATCAACTCACTGAGTCTGCCATAGTTCCATCCTGCTTTGATCCCACCATGTTGACCTTCCACCCATGGTATCGAAGCTGAGCGCGAAGCCACCTACGGTAGCCGTTGCCATCGGTGGACTTCAAGCCTTGAGTAATGGAAGCGCCGAGCGGCATGACTCTGAGATAAAAATCCTTGGCATCTCTGCGGTCGGGCTTAGAAGTCTGTTCAATTGTGACCGTCGAGTTATCAGGCTCAATTAGGTCTCGGTCAAAACGGCCTTTCCATGTCCGGGACGTTTTGTCTCCTACATTGTCGATAATAACGTCAGGCGCGTAGCCGCTCCCGTAAGGGGAGATGCCATCTGAATGATCGTAGGCTCTCACATGAGAACTCAAAAGAAAGCCTAGGAGGGTTGAGACTGCGGTGTTGCCGCCAGTAGGTAACCGCATGTTTACTTCTCAATTACCACCAGCTATAAAATAAGCCTTAGCAGAAAATCGCGGCCCAAGAACTCGACAATTCTACAGAGAGCTTATATCTAAAGTATGCTTTCTTTATGCCTCTAGTCGCATGCAACATATGGCAATGCCCGATAGGGCAAGGGCCGAGAAGTAAGCAACACCATAAACAAGGTCTGGTAATGACTACGGAGCATGTTGAAATGAGTCGAGAAAACTGCGCCCAATAGCCAGAGAAAACCCAGGTCTAGTAGTCAAGCGGTCCTCTCGTGCAGGATCGAGAGCAAAAGTCCCCTGCTCTAGTTTAGTAAATAGTATTAATTGCCTTTGAGCTGACGGTAGATGTCGGATAGACCCGCTTATTCTAGCTGTTCAAATAAGCTTATCACTATTATGCATATGCGGGATGCGGTAAAGTCAAACTTAAAGCTAAGGATCCCTCCCCGGCTCAGCTAAACATTTTCTTAGCTGGGACATTACAAAAGGCTTGCCTTGCCTCCCCCTGCTCCTATGCAGGCAATGCTGACATGATTTGGCTGACGCTGGCATGGTTTGTGCCCGGCGACTTCCTTTAACCGCGTTCTCGCCAAGTCCGATCCGCAGAACAATGGTGACTATCAGTGCCGCATTTCCGGAGGAATCTATCACACTCTTCAGAATATCCAGGCCATGATATTGTGTCAGGGGTTTCAGACAGCGACTCTTACTGGGCGTTGCTTCTTCTGGTACTAGCAGCTACTGTGCTTGGCAATCGCACGGCCTTGTGTTTCTCACCGCATTGATGGCGGCCATTTTTTAGGGCGTGATCGCAATCTGGACTGGGTCAGACTTGACAGGCATCTTTTGTATGACAGGAAGCTACGCAAGATATATCTTGGTCGACCTACGTATCAACACATTCGCGAGAGCCCACCAGGTGAGAAGCAATTTCCGCTGGCCTGTTCTTATCCCAGCTCCCGCCATCATGTCGCCGCCGGTAAACATGATGAACCTACTGCTCCTCCTCGTTTTGGCACCATCCATTACACTGTCTCAGGGAAATCCCATCGCATCACGAATGTTTACCCTCGTCAATTGCGATAATACTGGACTGGACAACATGCTCCTACAGATACACGCCCTCGCGCAAGCCGTCGTCGACGACCTCAGCGATGTTCTGGACGGGAACACATATGGTGATGATGACGGTTCGAAAGAGTGGTACACTGCGCGAAACCTCCGCTTGCTGTTTGGGACTGCATTTTCAGAGGTTGATGGTCAACCTGGCGGATTACGCTTCCAGGGTGAAAGTGAGGCCATGGCCAACGATGTTCGATGTAAGAATGGCTCAGTATACTCGAAAACCCTTTTGCTCTTGGTTGTGAATGACTTTTGTGCCTGCAGATCGGTTCCTCGAGCTGGCACATGCCTTTGAAACCTTTTGGTGGGATCCAAGGTACAATTACATCTTCTGCAGGGCTGAATCCGACCCGCTTCCATTCAAGAAGCCTGTCGTGGTTGGCGATTGGTTCGATCTCGCTCCGCCAGACGAATTACAAAATCCAATTACTGATGGTAAGTCGCCAGACGAGGTTCATTAGCTGTATGGTCTGACGTGGAGCGACAGACGAGGACTGGGACGACAATTACGTATACTACCGTAACAGCCCATACTACCGGACGGACGATGAGAATCTCAACGGTAGAAGAATGGTCGTGATGGAATCTAGGTCAGAGAATGTGTGCGAAGGAGCAGCTGATGCTGGAGGCAACAAGCCCCGTGCGTTTATGTACATTCATGAAGGCGACTTTCTTCAATGGATGGCATTCTGCAACTCGTTCTGGGACGTTCCCCAAGCCATAGAGAATTCTGACGACGGCGACAATCTCGACGATTTCATTACTCGACACACTGCTTTACTTCACGAATGTAAGTACCAAGCTGGCATTTTTTGAAACAAGACAATACTGACCATCTGTAGTGATGCATATGAGATATCCTCGACGTACGTGGTTGTGGCTCACCGAGATATTATATAACTGCTAACTCATTGGACTAGTGGTGGTAGATATCAAAGATCGAGTTGGTGTTATGGAAGAGGATCGAAATTTTTATGGCTGGAACGGTGCGACTGCTCTCGGTGTCTATAAGCCAGATCAGGCCTATAATAACGCCGACAACTACCGACTCCTTGCTGAGACAGTAGCATATAAACCGAGGCATTGGAGAAAGCCTGTATGGGTTGAGACGGCCCCATCCTAACTATAAAGCCCCAGGGATGCTGCTCTAAGGTGGACGCAATCTTACGAGTTCATACCTGTGCTAGTCTGGCAATTACTGATGTAGTTTTGCATCGTTAGGTTGCCTGCCTACTAGTAATCGATCCTTTACTTGCGCCTCACAACTCTACCCCGTTTGTTCTACTTTCAGAGACCGGCTGAGTGGTGTGCAAACTCTCTCTTATACAGACTATCTGTCTTATATTTGCCCTATAATTCACGCTCTCCTATTCACCTATACTTCCCGCGTCTTCTCTCACAGCTTTCCAGTATATGTCACCGCCCTTAATGCCTGCTAGAGGGTTACCTTCTCCCTGTGTAGCACTACCATACTGCTCGTCAAATCCGCATTTACTGTAAAATTCCTCCTTACCAAATGCACTAATCACTGAAGCGCAAACACCATCAGCCTCAGCTTTTCCAAGTCCCCATTGCACAAGCTTCGTCCCTACTCCTTTCCCTTGAGAGTCTGGTCGTACTGCCAAAACGTCGAGGAACCATGATTCGGCACGCTTGTCAGTCCACAACATACTAAAATAGGGATATGATCGCTCCACAATATCTTCTGTCGTAGTATCACTTGCACGATTGGGCCAAAGCCAAGCGTGAGTTGTCATAGCTAGAGATGACAATGGCTTGAGCACATGTCCTATGTTGATTGCTTTAGAACACAAACGTAGAACAGCAAGATATCGAGGCAATGCTCACGAAAATCCCAGTACCATCCTCTTGGCTGTCTGCCCCCTTCTCCCAGTCTTGCCCATTGAGCAATCCCAACAATTATATCATGGCCAGCCTCATCTTTGTCCACGGCGACGATAAATTGCCAGCGGTGATTCCAAAAGCTAACGCGTGCTCGCCGCAACCAGTATAGGTCGACGTCGTCTGGATACTCGTTGCGATGCGGGTGTATAAGGTCACCGAACAGATTGTCGTCCCAAAAGGCATGTGCCATGACGCGAGCAATCTCGGGCAATTCTGAGTAGCGCGCGTTGCGCAGCACGCATTGAGACATGGTATCTTGACGGCGAGCGAGTGATAACTAGCAGATATCCTGATATCCTGACATGTGCCAGCTAGGAGAGGAGACTGCGGCACGCGTCCCAAATCAAGGAATGCTTGGCTAATAAATAAGTACCCTGGGAGACACAAAGTAGGCAAGATGTGCTGATTAGGGTAGCGTATCGCAAATACTGGATTATGCCACGGTTATGGAGAAGAATGCTGTCTGACTACGCCTGCCTGGTACGGCATCGTAACACCAGAAACTAACTGAACCAGTATCTCAAATTGTTTGTGAAGAGGGGTAATTAGGCTAAGGCATGAGTATATGATGCTAGGAGGCGTCTCACTTCTTCCTGAACAACAACCCCTCCATCTGCTACGGAGCACCTTTGCAGTTGGTGTCGTAATACTAGCACGCTGGGAAATATCGCAGGCACTACTAGATCTTTCCAAACGGTAGAATAGTACTAGTGACAGTCGCAGGTGGAAAGTAACTGGTCAAGTGAGATGCTGGGATTAACTTGTCTGTGCTGCTTTTTACCTATCTAGTAACTGCGAATACTTACTAGAGGTCCTGCTGTCTTGCGCCCTTTCGGACCTCTTTACCCGCGATTCTTTACCGTGGCGTCTTCTGCTGTTGGTCATGGTTGAGAACGGTCACATGAACTTAATTTAAACGAAGTTGTTGGTCGGTCGCAAAGATTGGTAACCTATATCGTGATATCATTGGCCCGGGGCACCTATGCCCTCGTCGCCGTCTTCTGCAGTGCGACGATTCCGATATTAGCACCATGGGCACCATGCTTGATGTAACTCAACATCCCGCTGTTGGGTTGTCTTAAATCCCTCATCTCACGGAAGCATTCCAAGGCCTCTGCCGAGAACAGATGATACCCATACGCAGCCTTAACCAGGCTGACTCTTGCCTGGCACGCAAGAGTTAAGACGCTGAGACGTTAGGTGCTACCGAGTACCATTGGAGATATCAAGGCAACCACTCACTGCAAAATCCCAATCGATGCTCCGTCTCGACACACATACCTGGCCTATATAGAGCTGGCACTCGTGGATTGATGATCCTCATGCGTAACGTTCCAGGCCATCTCGTCTGTGATAATCATCTCTTGGCTACCAGTTCTGTAGCTTTCCTCTTTGTCTGACATATATACCCGAAGATTTGCCCTACGGCCATGGCCCTCTGCGGCGATTTGATCCGATGATCGATCAGGCCTCCAGATCTGAGGTCGTCCGCGGGGCTCTCTGTCATGCTTGTCGTGTACCCATACAGAAGTCGATGCTCCTTCCGCCGTGGATGGAATATGTTCAGATCGACTACCATTGAGTGTTTGAAGTGGGTACGCATTGCCGGATTCGTAGTCGCTGGACTCGAAGGCCCATGAGAATCCTAACCCCATAGAAAATGACTTCAGGAAGTTCTTCATATTTGGAACGGTGGCAGCGACGAGGGACCAAACCATCATAATCTGTTGAAAGAGCAGGCTGTTTATGATCGCAAACTGAGGCTCGCTGGAGGCAGGATATTTGCTGAGATATGCCATATGAATGGCTGAGAGGGCGATGAGAGGTAAGCGGAAGGAGAAGGCTATGGAGACTTGAAGCTTGTGGTTGAGTGACATATTCACAGACCAGGATATTCGTACAGTAATCAGCCAGGTGAGAACCTCGGTGAAAATGTCAATAGCTGTTATCACAGCCCATCGCATAGCCTGGGAGCGATTCGCTCGTTAGCCCTGATCCAAAGGGCTTGAGGGAGTTGCAGCATGCATCCTCGTACCTGGCTTGGACATTCTTTGACATTAACTATAGTCAACAACGAAGCAGCTCGGCAGTTGAGTAGGAGTGCTAAGCAAGAGCCTAGACCCCATGCTGCACTAAGAACCATGACTCCAATGCAGAATGGTCTAGTCTTTCCCGAATTCAAGTCTATAATCCGTAGGATAAGGGCGAGGACAGAGCATTTAGTCACGCTCAGAGCCAGCAGATAGAGAATAACTGCTATGAGAGTAGACTGCAAACAGGTACGTTAGCTACTTGGAGCATTATCAGTGCGCATACGCTTACTGTGGAAGATATCGCCCATTGCTCTGGTGATGTGATAGAATTGAACTTGCCGAGGCCATTCTTCAGCCCGATAAATACGGCGGTGGATTGAGCTACATGCAGTACCTGGATATCAGTCAGTCTCCGGATTGGAAGTGTCCAAGATTCAGCGGGCACTCGTACTGTTGCTAAACCAAGCAAGAGGTCATCAAAGCCGAACATCTGGTGCTTGATGTAGACTCTTGCCATAGCACCAAGCAAGCTGTAGATCAGCGAGAGTATTGTCACAGTCCACAGCTGCCCGCCGTGGTCATTGGGTGAAACGCGCGCAAAAGCTTGTGGTTTGTCATTTGATGTCTCTGAATTCATGGCTAGGGGAGATCTGGCGGTGCGACTCGTAAGAGGGCAAGGCTTAATAGCATTAGAGGCAACGAACAATGGGAATAGCAGACATTACGAGAAGGAATCAATGTCTTATTAAATCTATTTTTTTTTGTTCGGCACAGACTGTATGATTGCAGAGGTAAGTCCGGTCCGTCGCCAATCAGAGACATGAGATGTTGTTGGGTTCAGCATGTTTTGACGATACAGCATATCGGCCTCTCGAACTAGGTAGCCTGGTTAACCAACAGCCTATTCTGCTACCACACAACCACAGAGATTCAGCCCCTCAGCTTCAGACCAAGGCGCAAAGGGGTTGTGAGTTTCGATATGTTCCCTGTTCTCCCTTCTCACAGATGCATCAACAGGCATACCCATACCTCATGCGAGCCTCGCTGGCGTTCGTTTTCGAGCTTTGTACCGCGATCGAGCGGTTGAAGCGTAAGGCTGCTAGTGAGAAGATGGGACATGTACCCACTTATTGCTTGGTCGCCCGGGATTCGTTTCTGGAGCAATCGGATCCGTGGAGTTGATGAGGGCAACCATGTCAGTGGTTGAAGACCTTGTCTTAACAAGGAGCCCGGACGGAATAACCACCTGCGTAACGCTGGGGTTTCCCGAACATAAAACAGCAGGGGATGGGCCATGCTGACCAACACACCGAACCGGCCCAAATTTGGGGACTTGAGCCGAAATGCCTGCATGTGCTACGTCGCATTGTTTATCCGGCCGGACATGTCTACCTTGCGCATCCCTCTTCCCATGTGAATAATGCAAGTTTCTTATTTATCTTTTTTTTTTTTTTGTTTGACTGCCATTCCTTGTTGTGTATTTGGTGAGGTTACTGCTGCGGAAGCGAATAGGAGAGTGCCGCACAATGTCATCCGATGGAAAGGAAGCTCACCGTGACGATGGCGTCGCCATTGACCTCGATGACGATGGAGACAATAAGGGAGGGAACGCAGCTGATCGCGCCGATATGTACCGTATGGGGAAGATGCAGGAGTTGAGAGTTCGTGCCGGCGACCACCGACAAATCTGTCTCTCGAGGTTTGCTAAGACAACGTGCTGCAGCGAAACTTTCGGTTCCTGTCCATATTCGGCTTTTCGATGATTCTCATGGCGTCGTGGGAATTTTCTTTGAGGTACGTCGTGCATACAGAAGCACTCAGGTATTACAGCCGTGAGGCAACTAACTAGGACCGTCTCTTAAAGCGTCGCTACCATTGGGCTTGTAAACGGCGGCACCGCTGGCTTAATCTGGATGTTCTTCATTTGTTGGATGGGGTTTCTCTTAGTGAATACGACAATGGCCGAGATGGCTTCGATGTAAGCAAGCACTGTTCATATCCGGCTCCCCATCAAACCCCTCCGCAGTTACGGGGGACAATCGCTGATACCGAGTCTTTGCAGGGCCCCCACGTCTGGAGGGCAATATCACTGGGTATCGGAGTTCGCGCCGCCGCAGTATCAGAAGTTCATCAGCTATCTGATGGGGTGGATGTGTGTTCTTGGCTGGCAGACGTCGTGTGCTTCTTCTTCATTTATTGCCGGCACTCAGATCCAAGGTCTCGTCGTTCTCAACTACCCCGACTACGTTCCTAAACCTTGGCATGGCACGCTACTCACCGTGGCTGTTGCCGCCTTCTCTGTCTTCTTCAACACTGTCCTTGCGAGAAAGTTGCCGTTGATCGAGGCCCTGATTCTCGTCATTCACATCTTTGCCTTCTTCGGCATCTTGGTCACTCTCTGGGTCCTTTCGCCCACGGCAGACGCCCGGGCTGTCTTCACCAACTTCAGCGATGGCGGAGGTTGGGGCAGCTTGGGAGGGTCGACTCTTGTGGGAGTTCTTGCAGGTATTCTGCCACTGCTGGGAGCGGATGCTGCTGTCCACATGTCCGAGGAGCTGCGCGATGCTAGCCGTACTCTACCTCGCTCCATGATCTCTACCACCATCTTTAATGGCGCGCTTGGATGGATTATGGTAATCACGTTTGCTTTCTGCATAGGCAACCTAGAGGACGTTACAACGTCTCCGACTGGTTATCCGTTCATGCAAGTCTTCTATAACACAACCAAGTCAGCGAGCAGTGCTACCGCCATGTCGGTCTTTATCGTCGCGATGTCCGTCTTTTCCAATCTGACAATGGTGGCCACGGCGTCGCGCCAGCTCTTTGCATTTGCTCGCGATCATGCGCTCCCATTCAGCTCCTGGTTTTCCAACATAAGAGCAGGATGGGATGTTCCCTTCAATGCAATCTTGACAACCTTCCTGCTTTCAACCCTCCTTTCACTCATCAACATCGGCTCGGCTGTTGCCCTGAACTCCATCACTTCGTTAGCAACGTCGTCGCTGCTTTCCAGCTACATTGTCTCAACAGGCTGCATGATATGGCGGCGTTGGACAAAGAGTCAACTTTTGCAATCCAAATTCAGCCTTGGGCGATGGGGCCTCGTTGTCAATATTGCCTCCGAGGCCTTTCTCGTCGTCATCTTCGTCTTGGCATTCATGCCGGGTAATCCTAACCCAACGCCACCCCAGATGAATTGGAACATTGTGATCTATGGCGGTGTCATCTTGCTCTCTCTGGCATACTACTTCTTTCATGGAAGTCAACGGTACAAGGGCCCAGTTGCCTATGTGAGAAGTCTTTGATACTAATGAGCAAAGACCAAGGGTTGTCCCTGGAGAATGGAACGCACCAAGAGCAATGGCGCTACAGGATATGATAAGCAAGATGGGAATGATGTAAACGGTATGCTTAGCTGCAGGTTGAACCTGATAACCTTTATGTATCCTATTACCCCAATGTGCAATCTGTCTCTAGTTGTCTAGGTATGCTTATACTTAATCTTTGGCATACTGTGTGTTGAACTCAGGCTTCACCGTGATTCTAGAGTCCTTGCCATAAGCTGCCGCTTGTCTTTAGGCTCTGCCCGGAAGATCCTCGTTGGTCTTGTCTATGTCTGTACGCACCGCAGCACCTGCAAATAATGCACTAGGTGTCATAACGTTCTGCTCCAAGTTACCATTACTCTGCGGCCCGCCTTGATCATCAGGCGGCTGTATAGGGTTGCTATAAGAGTTAGTCCCAGCAATGTTACGCATAGAGAACATATTGTCACTTGACTGATGCTCGATCTTCATCTATCCGCTGCCGCTTCCGGTATTTTTGCCTCCTCTCGAGGACTCCGACTCCCAAGTTCAGCCAGTCTCGGTAAGGGGCCGGCAGATCGGAATGCCGATGCACACCATGGTCGAGCAGAATTCTACAGCGTGCCAGATGATGATGCTGACAACATCTTTGGTGTAGTTCGGGCCCCCCAGGTACGCCAATTGCAGAGCTCTCCCAATGCGACAAGCCCCAGCAATAATTGCGAGCCTCAAAGACGTTGCGATGACTCTCTTCTCACGTTTAGGCATCTGAATGTTCCATAGTAGGTACCAGGGAAAAGCCGCATACCAAGAGTTCACCGTTACGGACCACGCAACGGCATATATTGAGATTAGGCTAGGAACAATGGTGCACTTCCCAGCAGGGATTTGGCAATCCCACAGGTATGCAGTGGGGTGACATGAGAACCAGAAGACGAAGAGCGATGCCACGATGCCAGTGGCGAGAAAGCGTTCGGAACCATGTAATAACTTGGCTTTGTCTGTCCGGAATGATTCGAACGATGAAGAGAGCCAGAGACGTCTTGCAGAGGATCGTTCCAATACGAAGATGGTTTGTCCAATGGCAGAGTATACAATACGCTCCGCCACCAGTTCCTAGCCACCCCCTCTTTCCCACATTGCGTGATGACTGCATACGAAAAAGCCACGATTAATAGCAGGCTCCTGGCACTTCAATTACTGTAAACGGTTTGACCGCCGAATCATAGTTAAGAGTCTGCTTGTTATATACTTATAGAATACAAAAACGTAAAGAGCGCGCAGGTACAGATTCGGGAGGTATCTAGACAAATTATTGGATGATCTGAAGACGAAGTTTAGTCTGATGTTTGTCATAGTTAAGGGTCGCAATACTACGGCTTGAATCTGGTCAAAGGAGGTTAGTTTAAACAGTTGTAATCTAGTATCTATCATTCGTATTATCTTCTAGCTTCTGGCAAGCTTGTGGGCGGTGTGAGGGGTTACACGTGTCATGATGTGGGCAAGGTAGATAGGCATATAGAGATTGCAGAATGAACTGCGGCGGGGTTGGCAGTGATAAATTTGTCTTTGCCCTTGTGTTATCAACCCTACAATCAACTTCTAATTGCGGAAAAGGGCGATGTTTAAGTATCTGAACAAGGATTATTTATGTCTTTGCAATATCTTCACACGCCAAATTCTTTAACTAGAGCTTGTAAAAAACAGAATACTAGCTTGCCGATAATGACCCTTTGCATAAATGCAGCACATACCCCATGAAAAGTCCCAGCTTGTTACCCTCTAGTATCGAGCTCGGTTTTTAAAAACAAGAGAGTAATAGTTGTATATATAAGATATACAACAGTAATGCTGCTGCTCTTCTAAGATGAAACGATCTAGCATGGGGTCAACCTATGGAGGCAATCAAGATACTTGGCTTTTGGTTGCATCTGTTGTGGGGACGAACTTGAGCTGTTGGTTAACGTTGGCTCTCTTGTGATGAGGAAACACTTTTTTTTAAATGATTAGTGGTTTTCTTCATCTCGAATATAGGGGCAAGGAAGCTACGCTCTAATCGCACAACCAACCTGGCGCTGCTACCTCCTCGCTGCCGACTGACCTCCACCTATATGAACATGTGAGTCTGCCCTAGAAACAGGACGACTCGCGTGTTTGAGTAGTCCCCACCCTTGTTTAGGCGAGCTTGAACCACCTCTAGATGGTGTTTCTCAACTCAGTCTAAAAGAAAACCCTCACATTCCTGCTCTTAGAAGTTGCTTCAGAGTCCTTCAGTTGTTTAGCGCTTCGGGGAGAACTGCCCAAGTTCTCATAAGAATCAGGCGGCATGGACAACAGCTCTGTTCCATATTCTAGATGGGCGGCAGGGCTCCTGCAAGATGATCAAAGCACGTTTCTGCGTCCAGCCGTGCTCCTTTTGCTTGTCCCGACGGCGACATTTGTCTTGTGGCATGCCGTCGCGTACTTGACTTCACCATTGAGAAAGTATCCGGGACCAGTTCTTGCGTGTAGGTAAACCATCAAAACTCTCATGCAGCAAGCGAGCCCTCAATAACACATCGTGCAAACCCAAGCATTTACCAACTTCTACCGAATGTATTTTGCCTATCGAGGTGATATGCATCTGATCAGCAAGAAGCTCCACGACAAGTACGGGCCCGTCGTTCGAATGGGCCCTAACTATCTCGACCTCGACTACTCGTCATTGATCAAAATATGTTTCGACACTCAAGGGGTCTGGAGAAAGGTGAGTATTCAGAAGGCAAAGATGAAGCAGGGAAAGGGTGGAGAATGGCATTTGGCTGACACACTGACGTGCCTTCACGTAGACTGAATGGCACGGCGTTTCTGGAGCAATGGTCGAAGGCAAGCTCTACTTCAATATCTTTTCAGAAATTCGACCAGAAGAGCATGCACGCATAAAGAAGCCAATTGCAAAGTATTTTTCCGCTGCTGGCGTGGCGCATCTTGAGCCCCATGTCGACGCCGTGCTCGCCACCCTGTGTGGGGTGATGGACCAACGGTTCGCTAGAGACGAGATATTCGGACCATCCTTTGACTTTTCAGAATGGATGTTATTCTGTAAGGCTGCCTAACGATCATCTTAAAGAATTAAGCTTACTTTCCCAGATGCAATGGATGTGGTGGCCAAGACTACGTGGAGTCAAGCTGTCGGATATCTCGAGAAAGGCCACGACTTTGACGGCACCTTGGGTGTGTCAGACAAAGCCTACGATTATCTTGTCACAGTTGGCATGAATCCGGTGCTCGACCAATTTCTCGACAAGAACCCAATCGTGCGAATTGGTCCGCCGTCTTTTGGAACCATCACGGGCATCTGTCTTGGACATTTAATGGCGCGTATAAAGGGCGAAGACGGCCACGACCAATCCAAGCCCGACTTTCTAGATCGCTATCTGGAGGCCCAGCAGCAGAACCCCGAAGTCGTCGACGTTTATCGCATTCTCTCCTACATGCTCGTCAACGTCGCCGCCGGAGCTGACACGACGGCAGCGAGCTTGCGCTCCATCTTCTACCTCTCGCTTAAGCACCGTGCCGTCTACGATCGCCTGAGAAGCGAGATCCTCGCGGCCAAATTTACACAGCTCCCAGTTCCTTACGCCGAGTCCAGGCAGCTCCCCTACCTGGAGGCTGTCTCTCGAGAGTGTTTCCGATACTTGCCCGGTAACTGTTTCGCACAGGAGCGGTACGTCCCAAACGGAGGACTGCCGCTTCCTGACGGGTCGCTCGTGCCTGCAGGGACAGCGGTCGGGTTCAACGCGTATGTGCTGCACAGAAACAAGGAGGTTTGGGGAGCCGACGCCGAAGAGTTCCGCCCTGAGCGCTGGCTGCAAGCCGATGGCGAAACTGCCGACGAGTACAAAAGCCGCTTGCAGCATTTGAACAACGTGGACTTGTCCTTCTCGGCTGGCTCAAGAAAGTGCATCGGGATGAACCTCGGTAAGATGGAGGTGAGCAAGACGGTGGCAACGCTCATTACTCTCTTCGATTTCGAGTTGGCAGACCCGAAGAAAGAGTGGAAAATCCACAACAGCTTAATTCCCAGGGCCTCTGACATTATCATGACGGTCAAGAGGAGGCCGGGAGCAAGTGAGCAAATCAGCCAAATGAGTAGCCATTATTAAGACTAGCAAATTGAGACGATATGTACCTAGCGGATGCCTTTCCGGTTGAGTGGACGTCGCTTTCGGTACTACCACTAAGATGTGTAAATTTGCATCTTCTAGTACAGCTCTTATTATTACAACTGTTCTTACTAGGTGAAAGTCGAGCATCCTCATTATACATCGATTCGGCAGTATTATTGGGGTTATGCTCACACAATGTCAACAGGTAGGCGTCCCCAGCACGCGGTATGCGACTTCATGATGTTTTGGGGGTTCCCTGTCAACCAGATCTCTGAAGCGAAGAATCAGATGCCGAATTCGGCAAAATCTGTGCCTGAATGCACTGTGCCAGCATAAAAAGAAGCCATGCGTGATGACAGGAAGACAGCCAATCAGGGACAGAGTTAAAGCACGATACGTATCCGTGAATACCTAAGGTAGGTAGCCTGGAACCCCACATGCAATCGACAGCCTTTGATGACACTGACGAAACACTCCCTACATTTTCCGCGTCATACCAAAGCTTTGCTGCTCTTCTCACCGTCCGGACGTCTTTAGCCCTCAAATGCTGTTCAATTGAGCTGTCTCGTCGGCTTCCGAGCTCATTCTCTTCGCCGAGATGGCTGATGCCGCGCCACAACCCAGCGGCGACAATCTGCCGAGGAAGAGGATTCTGGCGGCTTGTGAGGCTTGCCGCGATAACAAGATTCGATGTCGCCCAAGTGAAAAGCCTGACGTCTGCCGCAAGTAAGATACATGCCATTCAGGAGCTGTCCTCCATCGGCTCCGTCTTGCGCCTTCAAAGGGATGCTGAATTAGCTCGGGTTAGATGCCTTGCTTCCAAGCGAGAGTGCATTGTGAGGGCGAAGCCTCGAGTGCGGCGCCGGGTGTGAGTCAAGTCAAGCCATGTCCCAACCCTGCTGCGTGAATCTTTTGTGCGACCATAGAATCGCACGCAGCTGACCGATACCCAGCTTTGAACAGAGCTCAGCTTCTGAGGCAAACCCTCACCCACCTGCCGTACCGTCCAAAAGCTTCACCATTGATTTTAACATACCCCTCAAGGTGGACGTGGAGGAAGACTTCGAGTCTCTCCGTGACGCTCACGCCAACTTCTTCGACAACCTCGTTCCTCACGAGGACGGCTCCGGCCCATCTCAGCCCGAGAGCACTACGCGTAGCCTGGACTCTACTCCCGCATTAGCCACAGCCAGTGACCACAACCCGGATTTCCAGGCCAAGCCGTCCTTTAACCTTGCCTCTGCCGAATGTCTTCTCATCTCGTTTCACTCAATGCTGTGCCACTTTCCTTGTATTGAACTGGATGCAGATGCCTCCGTCTCCCTACTTGCGTCATCTAGGCCTTTTGTTCTGCTGGCTACTCTTGCTGCAGCGTCCGGAACACGGAGTATACAAGGAAATAGCCTATATGACGAGGAGTTCAGGAGAATCCTTGGATTGAAGTTTGTCGCCTGTGGAGAAAGAACGTTGGAAATCCTCCAGGGCATCCTCATTTACTGCGCCTGGTAAGTATCCACTTGGCGGCTTCGTTCTGCCATGAAGCCTACTGGTGTGTATAGATACTCACAAGATAATTATATCAGGTATCCGTTCCATCTCCGACCAAGGAACAAGCAGCCGTTCCGGTATCTTTGCATGGCAACGGAGGTTATCCATGACCTAGGATTAGATCGGGAGGCACAAACGGGGCTGCATAGTCCCGGCGAGCCAGTGACGACGACGCAACAGCTCGACAGAATACGTGCATATCTCGGCTGTTTCTACCTCGTCTCTACGTTAGTCGCCCGCTTGGTCTTGCCTTCTTGCCCCAGAGATACCAATCCTTTCTTTGACGTAACCTAGGGTCCCGCGAGAGTGGCAGAGTCGCGACCAGGCTCCCCAAGAATGGTCCAAGTGGACTGAAAATTGCTGCAAGATGCTTGAATGCAGCGGCGTCGAAAACGACGCTGTGCTGGCTTCCCTTGTGCGACTATCCAGTACGGGCACCGAAGCGCTTCGCACAATCAACGATGGCAGCGATCAGTCGCATCAGCAGAGTCGGCTCGTTTTGCTGGGTCTCAAAGCGCAGCTCCAGAACATAGAGTCATGCATACCTCCACACGTTGCCTCCACGCGTAAGTTTTGAGCGTTTCCATCGCTGATCAAAACTCCCTGTTCTGCCCTATTTACTAGCAGCGTCTACGTGAGACTGACGTTGTTCAAGCCGTCGTCTATATGCAGAGCTTGTTTGTCCATTTGTGCCTTCAAGCTGGCGCTCTCTTCAGGTTGACTCGCCTGCCCCTACGTCTAACCAAAGGACGGCCGCCACTGCTCCCTGAAATTTCCGAGTTGTATGCCAGCGTAGACGTCACACGTCAGTTACTTACTTATGTTCTCGGCCTCGACGACACGATCAAGGCAACCTTCTCCACTGCCGACTGGTGCAGATTCATCTCTGGTATAATCCTCGCCATCCGGCTCACGCTCGCAACCCCCGAATGCCCCGAGTTTGATACCTGCTGGGCGCGATCCCGCCTGCAGCTTGGCGAGGTCCTGGAGAGATTATGCGAGGAGAAGGCCCCCAAAATCGCAGACAAGACAATCGACGTTCTCTCCGCAATGCGCGCAATTCTGGGGGTTGTGAGGGATAAGTATAATCAACGCGTTGACCTCATAAATCACAGACGACAAATGGCGCCCAGAAAACTGAGTCTGGGATGCCCCATGCTAGATGGGAGCATGGATGCGCAGCTGGAGCTATGGCAATCGACCATGGCAATGGCAGGCGACTTGTCAACGATGGAATTGCCGGCAGATATGGCGGGTGGCTTAGGCGACGGCGGTGACACGATACTCCAGGACCTTTGGGGAACGACCGGGGGGTGGACATACGGCGCATTATCACAATGAAAGATGCACATTCCATTCTACCCAGATGATTGTAGCTCCATCGCTTCGGCTGAGTCAGGATGTCAGTTAGGGGAGGAAGAAGGAAATGAAAAGTCAAAAGGAGGCGCGTTCGGGAATTCCTTACTGCAAGGTGATATTGCAGCTCCCCTGTGTCCACCAAGCTCAGCCAACATAGGAGTGATATCCTGCCAAACTGGCACTCATCCAGCCCCTTTGTCTCGGTCAACGTGGCATCTTTGCTTCAAATTACTCACTACTTGATCGTAAACCTTCACCCGGTAACAAGGAGATGCCACTGGCCGTCCTTTTTGATCATACTTCTGCTGGCTGCGATCACAATGTACTTGGGCACGGCCGTTTGGTCTTCACTTGACGCGAATGTAGATTGAATGGCCTTTCGATACGTAATAGCCCAGGAACCTCGGAATGGAGCACCTAAGCAGCGGCACAGCCCCGCCCAATGTAACTGAAGCAGCCGATGGCTGTCGGAAAATCGGACAGACATGATGCCGTCGGTGTCTGCCATCTGCTACCCTAATTCGAGTAAATTGAGCGAGGAATGACTTTCTGTCGATACCGATCTTTGACACTGATTGACCCTGGATGAAGAAGCTGATGTGGTCTTGTGAGAAAGTATCCTACACAACTTGGAATGAGGTACTACTATCATCGCCCTGCTAAACTAAAAATGCAAGGGGGTGACAGATGCCGAAACGTCTCGGATACGATCCATGCATATCAACGAGAAAACAAAGAGGGGAAAGTCGCCACGCCTCGTACATCGAGAAGAGTTCAGCTATATATTGGGCAAAGAATCAGTGGCATTATCATGGGAACACCCATTCAATCATCCGCCCGTCTCAGTATCGCTTGCTCTTCCTCACAATGGCGCGCATTCAGGTCGGAGTCCTGGCTTTCGAGTATCAAGCGCTCGATGTGGCTGGCCCAAGTGATCTTCTCACGTGCGCCTCCAAAGATCTTATGGAAGGGCTGCGGTCCCTTGGTCCTATAGATCAAGCCACAATTGATCGTGCGCCGCAATTCGACTTTCACCACATCGGCGTCACTCGAGATCCGGTGAAGCTTACTGGGTCGATCAGTATTGTGCCCACGACTACCGTTGACGAATGCCCTGAGCTGGATATGCTGTTGCTTGGTGGGCCGAATCCAATTGGCTTCGAACTGCATCAGAAATTCGCCGACTTGATCCGCCGTCACGTCTCTGCCGGGAAGCTACTATTTACAAATTGCACTGGTGCTTCCGTCGCCGCTGCGGCAGGAGTCCTTGATGGAAAGCACGCCACCGTCAACAACATCGAGTTCGAGTACGCCAAGAAACAATGGCCAAAGGTTAAATGGACTGTGGATAAGAAGTGGGTTGTTGACGGGAATATCTGGACGGGATCTGGTGCTGTTGCTGGTATGGACATGTTCTCCTACTGGCTGAAGGAGAACTATGGGATGGATGTTCTTATCCAGGCCGCTCTCGCTCTTGACTATGAGCCAAGAGATGTTAACGGTCTGCTCAATGTCATCCCTAAGCGATATGACGCAAACGGACAACAAATTTCGACGCATGTTTTCTCTTACCATTAAGCGTTGTCTGGAAGAGACTCGAATCAGTAGATACTGAGCACAGGCGCGCACCGACTGCGGTATTGGCCTGTTTTACAATCGTCTAGAAATCAATAAACTGGCCGGACTCATAATTGAAGTGTTCGCATTAGACCTTGTGTCTATCTCATATTAATAGGTGATGACTTGAGCTGCATAATTGACTTGACAGACTCTTGAACCATGATCGTGGGTCTCGTCTCTGGCATTCTAACGCCGTCGTTTGCTTTAGCCATGACGCTTCGCTCATAGGATGACAGACTCCAAAGCCATGATTCGTTTACAGCACAATGCCATGCTGCGCTAGACAAGATGGGGAGCATCTGCCGCCCGAGCTGAGAGGAAGACTGCAGAATAAACTTCGAACCAACTAGTTTAGTTCATCCTTTATAATCACGTCGTTTCTTCAACAGAGCATTACAGAATACTTAGGTATCTACTGGCTTTTCGACGATATAAGTTACGACCATGTCATGATATAGTCACCACGCCAGCCAGGGAACTTTGCAACACTGGTACTATGCAACATGTCTGACCTTCTTCGTGACACCACGTTCGGGGCGATAATCAGATGGATAACGAAGCGGAAACATCTCAAGTATCCTGAGGAGCAACCGTCGTTTAATTATCTGGACTTGTTCATCAATGACTATTCAGCGGGCGCAACGACCCCTCCTGACGTCGGGGCTGGCACCTTGAGCGAAGACCGCAGTGATGATAGGCACCGTCAACTCATTGAGCAACCTTCTACAGATTCCTTGTCACACTCGTCAGAAGGGAGCAGTCTAGATGATGACGCGTTGTCCAAGATTACTTCGCGATCTCAGATGTCCCGCGTTGGGTCATTAGCCGCCCTTCAGCAGGAGTATTCCGCGGCGACTCTCCAAGAGAACGTGCGGTCACAGCATTCCATCATTCACCCAAAGAAATTGGAGAGTGGCATCACCTTGGTTGACTGGTACTCGACCGACGATGCAGATAATCCACAGAACTGGTCATCCAAGAAGAAAGTCTTTGTTGTTTTGCAGATATACCTCTACACCCTCGCCGTCTACATCGGGTCTGCTATCATAACCCCGTCTCAGCCATTTATTGAAGCAAAGTTTGGCGTCGGGCCAGAAGTTGCATCACTTGGGCTTTCCCTTTATGTGCTTGGATATGGTATTGGGCCTCTGCTGTTTTCGCCCCTTTCCGAGATCCCCTTGATTGGTCGCAATCCGCCCTACATCGTCACCTTTGGCATCTTTGTTGCCATTTCAGCCGGAACCGCCACCGTCAACAATTTTCCTGCATTGATCGTCTTGCGCTTCCTACAGGGTTTCTTCGGCTCTCCTTGTTTGGCGACTGGCGGCGCGTCCCTCGGTGATATCTACAACCTCGTCAAGCTGCCTTACGCGCTTACAGGTTGGGCTGCATTCGCCACTGCCGGTCCAGCCATTGGGCCCATTCTGTCTGGCTTCTCAGTCCCAGCTACGAACTGGCACTGGTCACTGTGGGAAATCCTTTGGCTCGCAAGTCCCGTGTTCGTCTTCATGTTCTTCTTCCTTCCTGAGACGTCCACGCCCAATATCTTGCTACGGCGTGCTCGGCGTCTCCGCAGGGTGACCGGGAACAGCCATCTGCAGTCTCAGTCGGAAATGGAACAAGCTAGGCTCAAAGTCAAGGAGATTGTGGTGCAGAACCTCTGGCGGCCCTTCCAGATCAATCTGTTCGACCCCTCAGTACTCTTCACTAGTTTGTATACTGGCTTGATGTACGGCATCTTCTATTCATTCTTCGAAGTCTTTCCGTTTGTGTATTCCACAGGACTCCCTGGCCGTGCTTCTCCAACCAACGGTTATGGAATGAATGCGGGCGAAGTTGGCCTGATATTTCTCTCCATTAGCGTCGGTGTCTCCATCGCCATCGCCTTTTACGTCGCATACCTCAGATTCGTCTTCGAGCCGGAGCTCAAGACGCAGGGGCTGGGCAAGCCCGAGCGCCGTCTTGTTTGTGGCCTCCCTACGAGTTTCCTTGTGCCAATCGGGCTTTTCTTATTCGGCTGGACAGGAAACTCTAGCCCAAAGATTCCCTGGATCGTCCCCACCATTGGTATTACAATCTTTGTGGTGGGAATTTTCACCGTCTTCCAGGTCATCTTCATATATATCGCGATTAGCTATCCCGTATATAGCGCCAGCTTGTTCGCCGCAAACGATTTCGTTCGGAGCAGTATAGGATGTGGTGCGATTCACTTTTCGCGTCCCTTGTTTATAAATCTTGGTGTTGGCAAAGGAGTGAGCTTGTTGGCTGGGTTGAGTTGTGGCGGCGTGATAGGGATATTTGTGCTGTACTTTTACGGCGCGACGTTGAGGAGGAAGAGCAGATTTGCTGCAAAATGAGATATCAATGTCCGCTAAGGACAAGCAACGTCTCTATGAGGATGCCGATGGATTAACAAAGCTCGGGGCAATCTACGGGAAAGACGTATCACGACAACTCATGGTTCAAAACGGCCGTGTCAATTGCATTACAGGTTGCTCAGCAGATAAGCAATGCATGTTTTATTGCTTAGGGACTCAGATAAAACAAGATGCAGACCTAGCTACCGACCTACAGCAGTATATTAGTTGACCGTCATCGTCATCTCGTTACGCCTGATTCTTTTCACCGCAATCGCAGCTGGTAAGTAAATGTTCTAAAATATCTCACACCGGTATTCCGAAAGCGATTATCGAAATGTTGCCACTACGCATTCAATGACCGACAATCATTGTATATGTGAACGCTTAATGAAAGGTAATGGTGAGTATAATTGTGACTCTGATACCAGTCAGAACCGAACTATTCACAGCTCCACCATTCATGCGCTGAGCACATCCTCGACTCCCATGTTACTGCGCCTGAATCAGCGGTCCCGTAGCAAGCTTCACTTGAACCTGGCTCAACATCGACCATGCCCCCTTGTTTTAGCCGTCATTAGCTTTAATGAGAAGGTCAGCGAGACTTGGGCTCATGGCACTCTCGAGAGCTGCCTGCCATTGCGAGCGCGGCACCGCCTCTGCCTTGGTCGTTTGGCCAAGTAACTCGCCAAGGGCCTTGACCGCATCGTCAGCGCTCTATCGGCACGGCCCCTCAACGTGAACAATTTCCACATGTTGCTTGCTGGCTGGCCGCAACGAGATGTCAGCGGCAATCACGCCAGCTTCAGGGGCGGAAACTTTCGAAAAAGGCATATCCAGGAGGGTCATGAAAGCTTGGAAGAGTGCCAGACTCTATGGCTGTGGGAATAGTGCGACACCATTCTTGCATGTGTTCAGCCG
The DNA here is from genome assembly GCF_004382785.1 of Trichoderma ghanense. Taxonomy (NCBI): domain Eukaryota; kingdom Fungi; phylum Ascomycota; class Sordariomycetes; order Hypocreales; family Hypocreaceae; genus Trichoderma; species Trichoderma ghanense. The sequence continues at coordinate 1,021,541 of NW_027395674.1, read as the reverse complement.
AACGTAGGAGCATCGGGTGATTTCAAACTAAGACGGTCTTAACAACCTTTGGCCGCAATGCCTATATAATTGGAAGAGCTTTTGCAAAGCCACAGTGTACAACTTATATAGCACATGGCTTTTGATGTCCATACATCTGCTTCTGCATTCATCGGTTTTCTGCGTGTTTCTGTAAAGCCGATGAATGGTATCTTCAATCGCCCGGTTTTAGCGCGAGCGGACAAGCGGCATTACTCGACTGATATAAATTCGACTGCCGAGCGAGCTCCTCATCGGAGCAATCACTGTGCAGATGCGATACTGCTGCAAACAAGGTGTGATAGAATGCGCAAAACTGTAGAGCGCCCCTCCCCAGATCATCCCTCTTTTAGGCAACTTGGTGCAACTTGGTCACACTTCTAAGCGAACTATAAGAACGCGTAGAAACGACTTTACGAATAATTGGCCTATTCATCTTTTTGACGAGAGGATGAGGAGTAGGAAACACCGAATCTGTAGCTGTATATAATAATGGGTTGGGAGCCGAATGAAGCAAATGGCTCCAAAGGCGGCTTGCCCACGCTGCAATGCGTTTAACAGCCTTTAGAAAGCGTTATGTTAAAAGCAGCATTTGTGATGGCTTCCACGCCATTCCCATTCCCATAACTGAAAACAAAATCGCCTATGCTGTGGAAGTCATAGGCAGCTCGATCCAGCTGAAACCACGACTGGCAACTGCCCTGTTTTGCGACCAGCCTTGCGTCTTGAGCCAATTGCTCTTTCACAGTCCTAGTCTCATACACCGCTCGCCATGACCTTTTGTTGACGCCATCATGTGTTTGACCCATGAGATTGGTTGGGTATAACCGAGCGTCGACATAGGGACTTTTAGGAAGAGATCCTTCCCCAAGCGAAAGAGCATCGAGACTGTAGAGATCAGGGTGGTGAAGCACATCAAAGCCTCGGACGACAAATTTCTTTATGACGAGCGCGTTTTCCGCATTGATGCTCAACACAATGCTCGAGTTTGTCGCTTGTTCAGAGTATGTACCCACCAAAGCCCCCGTTGCGGCTGATGCCTCAGCTCGCCCTGCCTCGTCAACAGCGGGAATCAACGCTTCGACGATGGTGCTGAAGATCTTGGCAGTCGTTTCCGCGCTTACTTCAGCACCGGCAGCAAGAAGAGCAAGAGAAAGGTCATAATCAGGAACCAGTCCAAGGAGGGCATGATAGAGGCCTAGATCGCCACTTTTGGTGTACAAGTCAACGATGCGGCCGTCGGCCGTGAGACGATCGCTTCGAACAATCTCCCAAGGCGCGCCGACTGAATAGCCCCAGGACGAGGTATGACTTCGCGGTTTCATCCATTCTCGCGTGCGGCGTGGGCTAAGGAAGCGGCTCGTAAGAACTCCTTCAGCGAACGCGATCAGATCCGAGGTGCTAGAGAACATCCCACCAGCACTACAGACGGGTTAGTAAGATATCTTCCTGCCAGTGTGTGTCAGGGCAAACCCGGGGAGGGGCTGAGCTTACCCCTCAAAAACACCCAAGGTAGCATTCCAGGTCGTCTCTCCAACGGGGACGAAGCCGATTTGGGGGAAAGACTCGACATATCCATTGAACGAAGAGCTTTTCATGCCGACAGCATCAAAGACCCCGTTTTGGATAGCGTCTATGTAAGACCCGTTGATTGCAGCATCGATGACCATTCCAAGAATGGCAAAGCCAACATTGGAATATGAAGGGCTTGTGTAAGGCTGATAAACGGGTTCTCTCTTTTTCAAGTCGTTGACGAGGTCCTCTTTTGTGCAAGGAGCAGTGCCGGGTAGGCCAGAGCAGCTGGGTCCAGTGCCTTGAGGTATGGGTGGCAAACCGATTTGTTGCCATAGTCCGATCGGAAAGACACCCAAATCCATGGCCGCTGTATTCAAAGATCAGCCAGTCATTTCGGATGTAGAAGGAACCAGACAGGTGGATAGAGAATGAGCTTACTATCAGTGGGAAGACCAGACAGGTGCGTCATCAATGAGTCGACAGTCACTTCATCCCAAGCAATCGACTCCACAGAGCCAGCTGTTGGGGCATTCTTCAGCTCTGGGATATACTTCAGCACTGAATCGTCCATGCGAATTCCATCGATCTGCAGAGCTGCTAATGCAGGGAGCAGCTTGGATAAACTGCCCACTCTGAAAATCGTCTTCTCATTAATTTCCTCAGTTCCAATCCCGGATAGTTCAGGCGGTGTGTAGTGATAGCTGAACATCGGCAGATCTTCATGTATTGACTTGACGATGACAGACACGCCACTGGAGTTTAGATTCGAGGTGAAATGAGATTTGAGCGTCGAACCTAACTTCTGCGTAGCCTTCTTGAGGACTTGGTTACTATTAGGAGCTGTTGGTGGCGGAAGAACTTGACCGAGGGGAGGACAAGTATGTGCTATAGCAGAGACCAGAAAAGGAGATACAGCTATGGCTGCTAGAGGGTTGACAAGGTACTTCATAGCTAAAGACTTGAGGTGGGGAATTCCTAGGTACCTTGATATGCTATGCCAAGTTGCTGAACAAAAACGGTGGGATATACAGCTTGATATATTGGCGATGCGTGTGACTTATATAGGCAGATTGACGAACTGATACAATATAAACCGGGGGCAGCCGGTCAAACCCGGATGTTGGATCCTCAATGTGACGCGTTGAAGTTCGTAAGCCAGTCGAGAGGAACCAGCGCTAACTTTAGCAAGAGGTTTACTGAGCCTCTATAACAAGCCAATGATACTCGCGTTCCTGGGGTGGCTCAGCTTAGGACTATGGATACACAGCCCTGCCCGAAGAAGAATCTAAAACATGCAGGCTCCTACGCTTGCTTCGCTGTCAACGGGTCGGAACCCAAATCTACCTGAAGTTTCCTTTTCAATCACACAAATTCACAAGCCGAGTATGTGTGGCTTAATAAGTGAACGATATCCTGCCTTAAAGTACTCTTGCAATTGCAGAGCGATTGCAGAACGTCAGAAGGCCACGGGCATCATGACGAGGGACACGTATCAGCAACCGGTAATGCTTCGATGCAAGGCATGGCCTTGCGAAAGCCGTCGCTTGCAAATAAAGCTAGAGCGGGAGCTGGGACGGAGCAGCTCAGACGCCAATAAGTGTGCTGGTATAGGAAAGCCCGCAAGCGGAACAAATATACCTACCCTTTATTGAGAACATTCAACAACCAGCCGAAGCCATTTGGGAATGTGGACGTGGCTCTGTTCTTGACACTCTGGTATAGCAATCATAATGAATTAGATAGTTAGTAGAATCAGTTGGGGGGTAATAGGAACAGCCCATCCACGACGTATGCGACACATCACTTACAGAGCTATTCATGCTGCGTCCGCAAAGCCTGCCGGAGCTTGATGCCTTTATGTCAAGGCATATTCAGTCACTCACTAACCCCATGTGGAAGGTCAGAGTCACTTCTTCACGATCCCACGACGACATACTAGCCACTGCGGTAGTAGTCTGCCGATTGGCCCATCGTATCCAAGCAGTCGACCTCTAGTCGTGCTTTTTCGTGAATGGGGAGAGGGAAATTCTAAACGGGCTGCTGTAGAGAAGAAAGGTCATGGCGACCATTGACAGACATAATGTATTAGTGACAACTGATTTCCGTGCAAAGAAAGGCACTACCTCAGTAACAAGGAGCTAGGATCTCACCAGAAAAGCCCTTTAGTTGTACGTGCGACAAGGAAAAGTATGGGAGTTTCGTTAGTCGTTACGGTTGCTCGGTATTTTCAACGAAATATGTCATCAATTATTCATTGAAGTTATGGTGTAGAATGCGTGAAGCTTATAACAATGATAAGATACAGCAGATATTAGGATGGATGAAGACTTGATATATATAGTAATGTATCGATGATACCACAGCCTGGCCCAAACCATCGGTCGTTCCTACAGCACGTTGCTGAGAAGAAACATCTCACTTTCGCAGTACCAGAACAATATAAGCGAGCAACCGGTATCCAGCAACAATCCCAATCAAAATGCCGATCCATGTGCCTTCTTCTCCGGTCTTGATGCTGAATTGCCGTAAGACGTCTGTCCCACGAATCTTGCCTATGGAGTTCAAGTCGCTAGGGTAATTGCACTGATACTGTCCATCGGAAATCTCATCGCAAGAATACTTTCGGCGCCCAAATTCATTGACCATCATGCCCTGGAAAACGTAGGCTTGATAGTCAATATAATGGAAGACGTACTTCCAGAAGGGGTTCAATATGCCCATCGGGACCAGAAACCCGTTGACGCACATCCAGAGTCCATTGGCAAAAGCTGTGGTTGCCAATGCGACAACGAATATGTTGAAGATGGAAGACACAAGTACAACCAAAGACTCAGCCGCAACAAGGTCCAAGAAGAGCCAAAGCACCCAGGTGAAGAAAGCAGATGCGGAAGGGCGAAAGTTGGACATCCAATATGTTATAACCGAGAACAGTAGGGAAATGATGAAGAGGAAGGGGAGACCAATGATGAAATTGGCTATCATGAAGGATAGGGGCGTGACCAGACCATTAGCGCGCTCCTGGCGGAAGGTGTTGAGATCTTCAAGGAATGCTGGCACATATGCCACTGCCATAAAGGACATGAAGGCACCGCCGAAGAAGATGGCATTGATTAGAGGCTGTATGTATGATTGCTCGGTTTTGAGACGCAAAAACACGGTGCCCATGAGGATGGCCAGCCCAAGATACATGGCGATTCGAATCCCGTACGCCATGACATCTCTGTGCGACTTGATCCATGAGCGACGGACGAGTATAATAGGAGTACGCCATGATAGGGACCGCGGGGCCTTGAGGTCCCGATACGAAGATGTTCCCTCCATGGACTTCTGAAGAGCCGTGTCAAGTTCTCTGCTGTCGAGCGATGTCTTCCAAGCCTCGCAGATGTGGATTGTGCGGCGGCAAATGTCACCATTCTTGTCGAGATCAGTGTTGATGAGATCGATGAAGAAGTCTGCCGAATTCGTCTCAGCGGGGATCGTGTAGCCTATCCTGCTGAAATATGACGTGGCCCCCGTGACGCGGCCAAAATAGCATGTCTGTCCGCCAGACAGCAGGTAGAGCTTGTCGAATTGTTGGAATGTTGTAGATGACGGCTGGTGAATGGATGCTATGGTAATAAGCTATTCATCAAATCAGCTGAAAGAAACATGCATCTCGTTCCGACGTGCTTGATGCTTACATTGTTTTTGCGTGTAATCTCCTTGATATAAGTGCACACTTCAAGGCTGAGAGCGGCGTCCAGCCCGCTTGTCGGTTCATCGAGAAAGATGATTTTCGGGTTTGTCACTAATCGGCTGGCAACGCCGAGTCGCTTCTTCTGGCCACCACTCAAGCCCTTCTTGATCGGCGTGCCGACAATGGTCTGAGTCTGGGCTTGTAGGCCGAAGGCGGCTATAAGATCGTCGACGCGTCTAAAAGCTTCCTTTCTACTAACTGTACTTGATTTCAGCGTGTCAGGAGGCGCCTACCAGCAGCGGACGTGAGCCAAGATCCAAGGGTCGCTCACTGTGAAAGCGAGAGTTGCGCCGCAAATAGCACGGTTTCTCTGACTGTGAGGCTGCCGATCAACGCATCTTCTTGCTCGACGTAGGTTGACAGATCACGCATGTCCTGGAGAGATACTTTGTGGCCATTGACCAGGATATTCCCAGTAGTCGTTGCATTTGCTGCGGCGGCTCGGTGTGCGAGTGCGTTCAGAAGCGTGGTCTTGCCAGAGCCGCTAGGACCCAGAATGGCGAGCATCTCTCCCGCACAAACATTGCCTGTTGCATTGGAAAGTATCGCCAAAGGCGCTCTTGTATTCCGATCTTGGACAATCACCTCGAGGTTGCTCCACGCAAAAGATGTGACCGTGTCGTTGACCAGATATGCATTCTCCGTATAATTCATCTCCACGTCTGTGCCTGGGTGTTCCGCTTCATTCATTCCGTCTTCGTGGGCGGCGGGCGCAGACGTCTTTGACACCGCGGACAGACCACCCACGCTGCTTTCCAATTTCCCAAGCCGATTGAGCAGTCAAGGCAGGTCAATTTGCTCTGTGTATGTCTTTGTAACGTAAACCAGACCGCTGAAGCAAGCAGTTGCTGTCTTCGGAGCATCACTTTGGTTTCCTTCGAGGTACGCCCTTTTAAAAGGTACACAACGTGCCTGAGCATAGGCTGGCTTGAGGTAGGGGAGGCTGCACCCGGTAGACTTCGCAGCACGTCGCCGAATGCTGTGCGACACCACTTAAACGGAGATATTCAGCGAAGGATTGCTGCTTGACGCCCAAACACGGGGTCTAGGCCCTTCAGGCGATGTCAGCGGCCTCTGAAGGGCGGTTCTGATTCGACAGTTGTGAGCGACACTTGGCGAGGCTCGCATCTGATTGTATTGAAGGTGCCCACATGCAGCTTCACGGGCATTCTAATCGGCGACCAATATCATCATCGCACCAGTCAGCATCCAAGGCCGAAATGCGGCGTCGTTTGCCAGCCTGCAGCTATTCTCTTTGCGCGGTTTCCGCGTTGTGTGTGACACCGGGATTGTATTTTGCCCGAGAGCAAAATGTGACTACGAAGCGCCCTTGAGTAGGTTCCTTGCCTAGTATTTGAAACCGTCGGACATTTTGACCTGCATTTTGCAAGATGGTAGATCTCCAGATGGAGGGAAAACTAGCCATTGACGACCCGTGGAAGCGGCAGAGAGGCTCTAGGCTCTTCGTCAAGCCACCGGACCGTCCCTTCAATTTCCATTTACCTACCCGATATTTTCTCTACTCGCACATTTCAGTATCAACTACAGGTACATTCAAGCCTCTGAGATTGCAATCTCGCTTCACCGCTTTGTCTTCGATTGACTTCGTCAATGGCTGCCCAATTGACACCACTGTCACAAGAGATCCTCTTCCGTGTTATAAGAGAAACCACAGAAGCCGAAGTAGCATCTTGAGAATTAGGTACCTTACTTCACACCCCCGTTTATCCTTGAGCTTTTCACGGAATTAGCACGTGAACATCACCTGGATGGACAGCTTCACAAGGTAGCATCAGAATTTAGGCAACAGTACATTCATATTCTGGCTGCGTTGATATTGTGCGAGGCCAAGCTTGAAGAGCAGCTGACGGCTGGAACAGGTGCTCGAGATGCCACTCTGCCCAAGGTAGGCATCGCTTCAGTTGGTCTTTTATGATCAAGTTACCCCGCCCGCAACGCGAGCATTTTTATTCTTATGAGACGGATCGTGGCATGCGACAATCTCAATGTGCCCAGCCCATATTAAGCTCTGTGAGCCGTAGATGATACCGGAGACAACATAGGGCGGCAATTGGTCTGCATCACCTAATTGCTCCGTACTGTCTTCATGGGAGCACATTATGGCCTCCCCGTTGTGCTTCATCATTGCAGTTCTTTGTATGCCTCAGCGAAAATTCAGATTAGAACTCACGATGTGTTTTATGAATACGTCTTCTAGCCCTCGGCGTCCATCACTTCAGTCCGTTGCGATGGGTAGAGATAAGCTCTAATAAATACACTTCAAGTAGGGCCTGCTCTGTAGTTGGTCTGACGACCTCTTCTACCGCAAGAGCAAATTGCTCGAGCAAAGGCTCAACAAGGGCCAGATCTGCCTGGCTTCCGACTACGCCAACGTTGAGCTTTCCATTCTTGAAGAACGAGACAACCTTAAGGGGATAAGCGGCGTCGCCATGTGGATTGAGAATCTCAACCCGGCAACTTCCATTGTCAAAAGGCATGTAGTCGAAATCTTCGAAATCTTCTTAGTGAAAAATGGAGTCGAAGAAACTCGCCCCTGAAGACTATGCGGCGCATTTCGAAGCGATGCTCTGGAAGCCAACAAAGTCGTGAGCTGCGGATTCTGCATTCTGCCTCTGGACGAACTGCAAAAGTTCCATCGCAGACCATTGGGGTCGGAATTGGATTCGAATGGGTGTGAACTGATAGCACGACCCGAGACATTCTCCACGTCGGCTAAATCGATGCCTCGACCGGATGTTACTCCTCCAAAAGAAACGTCCAACGTGCGGGTTCGGCGAGCGATTACAGAGCAAAGGCAGCGGTAAGCACGCTAGCCGCTGTAATGCCCTCCGGTGGTCTCGAGACCATGGTCTGTTTCGATCGGAACACAGCCATGTCTCTATGATTGGCCGATTGGCCGGGCAAGATCGAAAGCGTCGATCCATCCAGAAGATCTCCCCAGTACTCCAGAGCGTTGTTCTGCATGCGCACCTGCTGAGCTTGCGCCACATAAGTCGAGAAGGGTTCGGATTTGGCGACTTGCCCTCCAGTACATAGCATTTCGAGGTCTCGAAGCAATCGGGGCAGAGATATCCCATCATATTGGGCGTGCGACAGGCCAAAAACGAGACAGCGAACGAAATGGAACTTCACGAAAGGAGATCCAAGCTGAAGCTCAGACTCGATATCATATGTGCATATGCTGGCGACAACTTCATCAAGGGGCCTGGCTGTGGTCTGTATAGTCACTGGGACATATACTTCGTCGAGAACCACTTGAAAGAATGTTGCCTTATTCCCAACGAATACTGTACGCAGAATGTCATGGCATTTGACAAGATCGGAGCAGGCCCGTAGCAATGTAGACTGGTTGACGAAAGCCTGGTCGAAATAGAGCATCGTATATTGCATAGATGCGCGTGGGGTTTGAATCGTTGCCCTAACATCCAGGGCCTGAGAGTCTGTGACTTTGAGTACGTCTTTGATGGCCCAACTCGGATCAGAAAGCTTCGGGCGAATGTATTCTGATAGGAAGAGATCAATGCCGATGGAGCCCAGGGTTGCAAACGATCTGTAAGGCTCAGCTTCCTGGTCAATTCAGTTGGTTGACCTTCAGAACTCTGGCAGCATCACCGAGACGCATGTTCTGGAAGATGGCTGCTACACTCAAACCATGTCCTTGCCTACAAAGGCTCGAGGTAAGCTTTATAGCAGCCACAGAGTCGCCAAGCCAGAAGAAGTTGTCGTCAACATCAATCTGATCCATGCTGATACCTAATACGGCCGCCCAGGCAGGTCGTAGGATGTTCTCCGAGAGCGTCAGATTGGCTGGCGCCAAGGCTCTTTCCCCATTCTCTCAACAGGCTTTCTTAAAGCTGCGCTATCACGGTTAAGGGAATCTTCAAGGCAAGTTAGTTGACTAACCCGTGGTCTACTTGCCCCATCGTCATGGGACTCTTATGGATGGCGACATAAGCAGAAGGCACCATATGCGATGGAAGGGAATTCCGAATGAACTTGTCAAGCCTCTTCAGGGACTTTTTTTTAATATGGTGGGAATAGTTGCGTCGATAAATGTTTCCCATATCTCTGCGTCGGACGCCGTGCAACTTATCTTGTAGTCTTCCGATAATAGCGCATCACCGGACCCGTTCCAAGATTGTGGCTCAATCAACACAGCCAGCCCTTCTTTTGAAGACTGCTCATTCTCTGGGCGATATATAGCCGCAGCAGCACGGCTTGATGGCGGCAGAAACTGCACGAAATGAGCCTCGAAGCCATGAACATCTACTGAATGACCATTGACAGGTGCAATGTTTTCAGCTCGACCTATGAACAGCAGCTGGCCGTCTTCACGTAATTTGACAATATCTCCTGTCGGTTGCAGTTGACTTGCCCGGCCAGTGACTTTAGAGCTTCCGGCCAGAAGCAGAACAGGCGGTTCGATGGTTTCGGGGGACGAGAAAAATGGACCTTTGAGCCAAAGTTCACCAGCGCAACCGATAGGTGCTAGGAGAGAAGGGTTCCCGGGGTAGCAGACCCAGGGAACTAGGAAAGGAGGATATGCACGCCCTGCCTGTATTTCCGCAGCCGCTCGTAGTTTCTTTGATGCCGTATCAAAAGACACCGGAGGTTCTCGATTGAAATCCCAAATTTGGCTCAGCTCGGTGTCTGGGAGACGAGAGATTTTGCCGACGGGCGTGTCGAGGTCTTTCATGAGCCGCGAACAAGCTGTCTCCAGTTGCGCAAGAATCCGCTTCATCAGGCCGACCTCAATCAGGCTGCTATCAAAGCTTGCACACATTCTAAACTCACGAGCATGCATATCACATGCCAGCATCAGAGGATACGGGTTGAAATGCAGTGCTTCTCGAACAACACCCCCTTGATCAAAGCCGAGATCGGTGCCGTCGTGCTCCCGCTCCGGTTGTATGACCAATCCCGTTCCAGCTTCGCAAGCATGCTGGGCACCTTGGCTGACCTTTCTGATATGCTGCATGCCCATATGTTGATATGAAGTGCGGGCAAGAATAGCGCGCTGCACAGCCTTCAGATACTCCCTGACAGACATCGCCCTGTCAATACGCATGCGAATTGGCACAGTAGCAATCAGCGGGCCAATGATCTCTTCCACTCCCTGCAATGGGATGTCTCGACCTGTGAGCGTTTCTCCAAGAACGACGTCATCGCTTGCTGTGAACTGAGACGCAACCAGGACCCAGGCGCCGCGAATGACAGTTGCCAGCATGAAGGGACAGCCGGAGGTTGTCGTGATGGATATTTGCCGCTTTAGAACAGCATCTGGATTCGGTAAGAAGTCTCCGGAGGGTAAGCTTGGGAACTGAGCGTCTGCAGCACCGTCAAGCTCCTGCCGCCAAAATTGCTCCATCGCCACCTGGTCTGTGTCCCGGACGTATTTGACAAAGTCTCGCATGTGTGTCTGTGTCCGCTCTTTTGGTGTGGTCTTACTGCGCCATTGCCAGGCCCAATGGTGATGTAGTCGCTGTTCGTAGCCGCGTTTCTGTTGACGGTGCAGCCAATGGTGCATTCGCAGGGGCCATATATAAAGACAAGGCAAGTCTATCCAGTTCCATTAGATCTACTTCAGGCTTTTTGCAAATAGTTGGCACTTCTTCTACTTCAGGTTAAGGAAACATTTACCATATCTCTGCAACCAAACGCTCTACACTTTAAGCACTTCCACGTGTCTTTTCCCATAGACCACGTCATTTAGGTTACCACAGATAGACCAGACAAACTCAACTACATCGAAAAAATAAAAAGTCAAGAAATAGCAAAAATCTGGCAGAGATCTGACAAAGACGAGAAACTATGGGTTAGTATTATTACAAGGAATGGGAGAGCGTTCTATACCGGAGCCGATCTGCAGGGTAAGCCAACACGTAAGAACAGTGGTTTGAAGGAGACTAATGTTTGCCAGAACGGAATGAGCTGAACAAGAATGGGGTCATCAACGACATGGCAGCACCCGGCCTGGCCGGCCTTTCCCATCGAAGCGGGAAAAAACCCATCATTGCGGCAGTAAACGGCATATGCATAGTGGGCAGCTTTAAGATGATTGCAAACTGCGACATAGTAATAGCGTCAAGGAGGCAGTTTCGATGCTGGCCAACGACTGGTATCCTCGTCTGGTCAGCGGCCCAAATTTCACCGAAGGCATCCGGGCGTTTGCAGAGAAGCGGTAGCCGAAGTGGGTAGCGTCAAAGCTCTGAGAGATGTGTGTTTGACGTTGTGTAAATTAGGTAGAGCCTTTGACGGGATAAACCAACATCCGCGCTATTGATCTGATAAGATGGAGCGATGAGACATTATCTTATCAGATGCCCCGCTCCTCCACACTAGTCGCACTTGGCCCCGGATCAACGCCGTCCCACAGACTAGCGATAATATGCATACTACTAGCTTCATCGAAGCCTAGCTGGCGTACTCTCCATCATTCCCAGTTGTTCTGAGCGAGCCATTCGTAGAAATCCTGTTTTTCTTTGCTCCAAGACTTGGTTGCGATGTCAACTGTCCACGATGTTGCAAGTGACATGGAAATGGGAATCCTGCAGCCTCTTTGTGTGAACAGGCAGGATATTAGCTGGCTTCGACATCCGTAATACTGTCATCTCAGGAGGATTTTTGTGCAGATATTCCAGACTGCATGTGACTGGTGGTCGTTAGAGTTGCCACAATTCCATCTCAAAGTGTTTCATCCTCAGCCATTCTAAGCTGATGAAATTTTACATCGTTTTGGTTAGAATTTGGTCCGTAAGCAATCCTCGAGCTTACTATGTCACTAGGTCCGCCTAAATGCGGGGCCCTGCATACACACTGTACAGAGCCAAGCATAGTCTAGGGAGACTGCAAGATCAGTTACCCACGTTCCAGTTTAGCTCCAGCCGCCGCGGATCTGATAACTCCTTTACACCTAGTGCGGGCCTTTGACGTCGCCGAGGCGAAGCAGCTGAAGGAATACCCACAGACTCCAGTCCTTGCTTATGCAGGGTCTGCTCAGCTCACGCAGTTTGAGTAAGCCGGGGCCAAGCTTCACATCCTTGCTGTGAGATGGGTAGCTCGTTCAATACTCGTATGATCTGATAATCGGACTAGCATAGCAACGGCAAAAAACGGAAGGGCGTGACAAGCCGAGAAGGGGAAATTATCGCTCCTTGGCTGTGACTCAGTACCATACAGTGGCCTGTGCCGAGTCGAAAAAGCGAAGAAAAACGGGGGAAAGAAGAAGGTCGAAAGGGAAAATCCAGCATATTATCGCAAATGTTGCTGAGCGCAATCCCTTACAAGGAGTGCCACCGGTACCCTTGCCATTGGCCATTGGGAAACAAGGCACGTAGCATTCTGCAACGTAATCGTGTTTTCCAAGGAGAGACCTGACATCTCAGGTCATTTTCACTAGAGGCCGTGGAATAGAACGGTTTGTGGTGCGTGGCAACTCGAAATGTATTTACTGTGGAATCATCTCAGGCTCGATTTCATTATCTTGGTCATAGAGTCATGAGAAGTTTGCGGAAGACTTTTATCTTTTTCCTCAAATGGAATACGATCGTGATCCGCACGAAGAACCCTAGGCGCTGTCCTGGCACCTGGTATAAGGGCAAGTTTCTTGCTTGCGCCATTTTCCTCCGAATTGTGCTTTTCATTCAGCCGACACTCGCCTGAGACACTTTCACGGAGAATTCCATCTCAATCTTCAGTCGGCGAGGTCGAAGACACGAGTAGCTCAGTTGCAATGAACTCGGACGGCAAGGATACAGCGATGCTTGCCACTGACACTACAGCTGCGACCGATGACAATGGCGGCCCTCAAGTCGATTTTCCAAGCGAAGAGGCCCAACGGGGTGTTCAAGCTGTCGAGGCAGTGACACTTATATGGTCGAAATCAACACTGATTGCCATCTTTTTGAAGTGAACTTTTCCGATGCTGAATTACACAGAAAGAGTGGCTAATGCTCATGGTTCGTACAGCATTTAGTTGCTCTACTTTGTCAATGCGTTTCAATCTACCATCCTGTCGAATTTGGTTCCCTACGTCACCAGCGCCTTCGAGTCCCATTCGCTTCTAAACGTCATCTATGTCGTGGACGGTTCAATGTCTGCGGCAACTTATGTGCCTCTGTCCAAGATTATGGATGTCTGGGGCAGGGCTGAAGGCTTCCTTATCATGACTGTTTTATCTACTCTGGGCCTCATTCTGATGGCCGCAAGCAATGGCATTGCAACCTTCTGTGCCGCATATGTAAGACCCGTTTGGCTTGGTGGCAAGTGCCGAAACTCATGCATTTGTGCACAATTTCTGACAAACGACCTGAACAGGTGTTCTACAGCATTGGCTTCGGAGGCATGACTTACGCCGTTGACGTTATCACGGCTGATGCGTCGCAATTGAAGAACCGAGGCCTGGCATATGCTTTCACATCGTCCCCTTACATCATAACGGCATTCGCAGGAGCCAAAGCGTCTGAAGGTTTCTACAACGACATCAGCTGGCGATGGGGCTTTGGTGTCTTCGCGATTGTATTTCCCATCGTGGCTGCTCCTCTATACTTTATCCTGAAAGTCAACCTGCGCAAGGCAGAGAGGCAAGGCCTCCTCAGCAAGGAGCCAAGCAACAGGACGATTTTGCAAAGCATCTGGTATTACTCTATCGAATTTGACGGTATGTGACGGACAACTTTCAACTTAAGCGCAACAACTGTTAATCTGTGAATAGCTATGGGAGTCTTTCTCTTCTCCGTCAGCCTCATCGTCTTCCTTCTCCCGTTCAACATTGCAGATTCTGCGCCAAATGGCTGGTCATCGGGATATATCATTGCCATGATTGTGGTCGGATTCGTCATGCTGATTGTCTTCGCACTATACGGAACATTCCTTGCTCCTACGCCTTTGCTGACCTGGAACCTCCTAATTAATCAAACCGTCATCGGCGCATGCCTCCTCAATGCTACGTATCAGATCTCATACTACTGCTGGGCAAACTACTTCACGTCCTTCCTGCAGGTAGTCAATAACTTAAGTCTAGCAGAAGCTGGATACGTCAACAACACCTTCAACGTAGTTTCGGGAGTCCTCTTGCTCATTATCGGCTTCCTCATCCGCCGAACCGGTCATTTCAAGTGGCTGCTTTACATCGCAATCCCGCTCTACATCTTCGCGCAGGGCTTGATGATCTATTTCCTCAAGCCCGACCAAAACGTCGGCTATCTAGTCATATGTCAGGTTTTCATATCCATCGGAGGCAGCATCTTCATCATTATCAAGCAGCTCGCTATCTTGGCGGCTGTTGATCACCAGCACATCGCTGCATCTCTTGCATTATTGAACGTCGTTGGGACCGCGGGAGATGCCTTTGGAGCTACCATCAGCGGCGCAATCTGGACGAACACGTTCCAAAAGGCGCTTGAAAGATATCTGCCGGAATCCGCTCTTCCAGATTTGGACATCATCTATGAGGACCTGGACACGCAGCTTAGCTATCCTGTTGGAAGCGCGGTGAGGTTGGCGATTCAGAAAGCATATGGGTACTCGCAAACTCGAATGCTGGCGGCTGGCACTGGAGTGATGGGCCTCGCGATAATCTGGATGCTCATGATCAGAAACATCAATTTAACGAAGGTGGCACAAGTCAAGGGTATGGTCTTCTAGGCCGAGCAATCGCCGGCGGAGGTAGATGTTTCATGCGCAGCCTCCGAAGTTCCGCGGAAATTACTTAGTGCTGTGTCAACTACCTACCTGTGAACGAGGTTGTCGCTTTGTAAATTACAGTATTAGTACAGAAACCGTAATCATGAGAGATATAACTCATCTTACTCCGAAGATGCATACGAAGACCAAGCTTTAGCCAACAATTCCACAGCTACAAGCGCCAGCATTGCGCAAACAGGGTGTACCAAGGGGCATACAACGTTCCAGAACACCGCACTCACAGATTGAGACAATACGGAACAAACACACCACATCGATTATCCTGAAATTCTCGATGCTAATACTCAGATTCATGGGCATTGAATTCCTGTCATCTAATAGCAAAGGCTAAAATTCCGAAGTTGTCAGTAGCCAATCCATGTCCAAGACACTGAACAACGAGTCGTCTTGTGTTACTTCCTCCGAAGGGATATTCTCCAAGATTCTCTGAAACGACATGTTGGCGTCACCAGAAGCCGCGCAACCACCTATTGAGCGTGCCTCATTGCCAGAGTGATGCAAAACCCAGTTCAGGCAATGCTTGAAGAATTGCATCATCTTCCAGAAATAGTCCCGTCTGTCTTCTCCAGTATCTGTCATTGTTCCCATGCACATCATTTTGTCTCTGAGACTCGTGAGATACACAGGAATGTCTGCGAGTTCTCGAAACTGCCCAGAATCACCAACAGCAACCCCTCCAAGTGTTGCAGCAGCCAGCACTAAAATAGCATAGAGAAGTTCTGATTCTTGAAAAAGGACGGTATGACGAAGGTTTTGCTGAGGCAAGAAGACATACTCATTAATGTAGGTCTGTGCCGCTCTCACACATGAGATGGCGATGTCAAGCCGTACCAATGATGAGCACCAATTGCAGCACGCGACGTCGAATAAGCCCTGCATACTTCGACGATGTAGGGGAGAATGCAAGCCAACTTCTTGTATGTAAATCTGAATGTAAAGACATTTTCTCTCAATCAAGCCTATCAAACTTCAGCTTTGCCTGGTATCAGAGAAAACAAAGACAGGATAACACGCACTATTTGTTTTCGCTTGAGGGGGGAAATCTTGAACAAGCTGATCGAGCTTTCCCTTGAACGTTTTAATCATGGCTTGTACTTGCATATAGCCCATAGCCTCTGACAGCTGGCCGCTGTTGTACTGGAAGAGCTGTTCGACCTCCTCCACCAATGCTTGTAACTGAACAAAGCAGCATATAATCCCATTGGTTGCGGTAGGCGAAAGTTGCGACAACAGTCTGCAACATTCCGCCACATCACCAACGTACTTGAAGTGAGTGGGCTTTCTCATTGCTAGAGAAATACTTCGCGACAGGAAGGTTAGTAGAGCATACAAGCCAAGCAAATCAGGCTCTTACCAAGACGAAACGTAGTAGCACATAACGTATACTCGCATTCTCTCGACTACGGCATGATATTCTTTGTCGTGCGTCGTACCCTTGAAGGTCTCATGGCGTTGAATTAGCATATCCTGTATGATCTTGTCCGGTGGGCCAAGCTTGAGCTCTACAGCCATTGTTGTTGCGATCTGGGCGAACTGATAAATCTGGTCTTTGGCAGAGTCGAGGTAAAGGTGGTTCCTGGCAGACGGTCATTAGAGAAACGGCATAACTCGGGAACTTGATAGCTTACCAGCCTAAAAATACCAGCAGGCTCTGCAGCAGATCTACATTTTTCTGGGCATTGACAATGAGTCTCTCTGCGAGAACATTTCGAAATTCCTGTTCCAGTCTTGTTTGAAGACGATCGCGCGCACATGCGGTGAGAATAGCGAGGAGAAGACACGGCCTCTCGACGCGTAAATACTCTAGATTTGTGCGAGAAGAAAGCAATACAAGTGGAAATTCTGCTGAGGCAGTTACGAAGTCGGTGAGAAGTTGGCGTGCTTCTTCAGCTGTGATGATGCCCTTGACGATCACATCTTGGTAAATGCTCCGATTGGTATTGTGCGAAGAAATGGTGACGTGCGTGGGACGCCCAGCTTCTCTCGCCTTTGCCTGTATCGGTGTGGATGATATCAGGGTAAGTAGTCCATCAATCTTCTCTTCCACTGCTTTTCGTCTAGACTTGCTGCCGTGATTGAGTTAGCCCGCTACGTTGCCCAAAGGGAGGCGTATTCGTAGAACCTACGCCGCCGGCTTAGCTTGTCGAGGCCGAGCAATTGCCCGCTCGAAGACGCAGGCTGTCCCAAAGGTGTTACATCTGAATTAGATGTCAGTACTCCATTTTCTGCAAAACGGGCATCACATGATCGTATTTAGTAAAACCTTTCGCATAACGGAGATGCGGTATTGCCATCCCTCAGAGGGATGCAGCGAACCTTTGACCTCCGGCAAGACTCACACGACCGACGAAGAGTACCTGTTCTTCCGGCTTCAAGGTCTGCGCCAACGCGAGCGCTCCGAGAAGCTACGGCCCTGTCCATTGGCATTTGTAGGAGACCCGGAGTCAAAGATACGACGCGTCTGGTAGCAGAATTGTCTGAAGCAGATTTGATTGCGATTTGCCGTCGGGTTACTGTTCAGTTTGGTCGGTGAGATTTTTTATGCAGGGGGGTTGAACAGATCGGAATCTCGGACATATAAGCAGGTACCGAGATTCCGATCGGGGCACTAGCCAAAATGCCCCCTTGTTGTTGCCAGCAGGGCTAAAGTTATAGGGTGGTGGAAAAGAGAGTAATGAATTACGGTTGAACTGAAGAAGCGAGAAATGATATATAATGTTTCCTATCCTCCAAAGAACAATAGATCCATACGATGCATGGCTACTATGCCGCTTAATAACTGAGCGACGAACATAATAAGCTTTCTAAAAATACTCGCGGACGTGCCCGTCACAAAGGGCCCAAAGCCGCTTGCCGGAATTCCTTTCGGCTATTCCGGCTTCGACTTTTGGGAATGTAGTACCAATCTGACCAAAGGGAACAATGAAGCACCCATTCTTCTCAGCAACCTCGTCTGAGAATCCCGCATAAAGCTCGGTCAAGGCGCCGAATCGCACCGGGCGAGACATGAAAATGTGCAAAGCCTGCAAGAACCATGGGGCGTGGCGAGCAATATCCGTCTTGATTGCGCCCGGATTGAACGCACAGCTAATGATCTCCGGATAGACCTTTGCCATCTCAGCCGCCAGAATAACGTTGGCCGCCTTGCTTTGCACATATCTGATGGTTCGGCCTTTGAACCCCCCATATTCAGCAGAGCTCAGTTGCCAATCATCCCAGACTATGCCATCATCCCCTGGCGGGGCTACAGCCTCTCCAGAGGCAGCCCAGCAGACGCGAACAGAACCTTTTGGGGTCTCGGGGCTTCGAGACGTTTTTAGCATGATTGGTGTGAGAAAGTGTTGGAGTAGGAAGGGCCCGAAGACATTGGTTGCAAAAGTAAGTTCGTGACCTTGCTTGCTAACGCTGCCTTCCGGAGCAAGCATCACGGCAGCGTTATGCCATATGACGTCCAGACGCGTCTCAATTTGCAGAAATGACTTGGCCGCTTCTTTCACACTATTGAGATCTCCGAGATCAAGTGGAATGAAGCGAACTGCGTCCGTTTTCTCCGCAGACCGCAGTTTCATGTCTGGAGGAGGCTCGGAATTCGTGATGGCAGCAATTGCTGCATTGCCCGATTGTCGAGATCGTGAAAGGAGGTAAATTCTCGTCGCGTTTGCGTGATATAAGATCTTGGCCAGTTCGAGGCCGATACCTCCACTGCCTCCGGTTATGATGAAGACCTTTAAGAGGAAGAGGGACGTAAGCTCATTGGTTTTTATAGCGATGGGTGGCTTGATTTGATCTCACCTTGTGCTTCAAACTATTCACGTCTTTCTCAAGAAGCATTGGTTTGTCAGTATGGTAATTGCGTAGGAAAGACGCCATAGTTTGGAAGGAAATGTCTGAAGTCAATCAAGGGTTGGAGTGGTGACAACGATGCTGTCAGTGCACGTTTCGCCTTTTATAGCTATTCCCAAGTGTGATAGCACCGGAGTCTCCACGCCGGAGTTTCCGCGCCGGAGGCAACGTCAATTACCAAGGTGCACGAGCTGAGGCTGATGGCATGGTTTGGAAGTTCCGAGAGTATTAGCTGCCTGGTCCTGCACAGTGGCTGATGTAAAACAGACAAAAGGAGAGGATCTGTCAAGACGTCCCACAGCGAGTGCTCCAGAAGCGGTTTGTTTGATAGCGTTGGGCTACGGATGAGGATTCACAAGCTTCAACATATTCTCTCAAAGTCACTTGGCTATATTGCAGCTTACCAACCTGGTACTTCATCCCGTCCGCCACACGATAACGCACTCTCAGGAGGCAGTATCGCAGTAGGCGTCGCTGGGCATGTGACGCTGGCCTAGCTCATTCCATTTGCCTTGAGAAACGACTCGCGGGCCCCTGCCCATGACTTTCGTTTCCCCTCATCAAAGATCCTGTAGACCTGTGGGACAAACGTGCCATCTAAAAGTGCTTTGTAGAGTCGGTAGTCAGTCAACATCAGTCGCCATGACTTCCATCCGTTGCCGATCCGGTCTTGAACTCCTAGCCCTGCTGCTTTGTCTACCCAGAGAGTCCATTCGCCTCGGTCCACCATGGCAGGATCATAGATTTCACCCTTGCTCGCCAGGGATATCGCCATCTGGTTCTGTTTGTCCGCGTTTCTTGCCATTTCTGTATCCGACGGCAGCTTTGAGTTTCCGACCCAAACCTGGGCCAGTGCCATTGACGCCATATCTCCGTTAATCGTAGCAGATAGAGTAGAGCCTACATGCTCTAGAAATGCTAGCGAGTCTGGGAAGTCCAGAGAGAAAATGCCCTGGTAAAGCCTCGGAAGAGGTCGTCCCATCGAGCCGGGGGTATCCTTCCATGCTTGTGGCATATTCCGAGAAGGATCCCATGGGCCCACCAACGAGTATGACTTGGTGTAGCCGATGGAGAATATGATAACATCAACTTCCAGAAAGCTGCCATCTGATAGCTCCGCATGTGACTGGTGGACTCTCTTCAGACCCGGAACAAGCGCAACAGCCCCGGAGACGAGGTGTTCATAAAACCCATCACCTATGATAGGCAACTTGTAAGGTATGGGGGGTGGGTTTCCAAGGCCCCATTCTGGCTTCACATTGAAGGCTTCGTCTTGCAAGTTGAGAAAACCTTCGTGGAGTACCCGGGCTTGTTCAATGACTGGCCTTTTCGCATTCTCTCTCTGCGTGCGCAGGGACGGGAAGCAGAAATCATTGGCTTTGCCGAAGGGTAGCTGAGATACACGTCAGCGTCTCTGCGGGGCAAGGTGAACACAAGCCAATCTTACCATGAGACAGCCATTACGGTGCGATATAGAAATACTTTTCGCTATTCCCACGAGGCCTCTGGCAATATCTGTCGCTGTTGCTCCGAGCCCCACGATCAGGACTCGTTTTCCGTCAAGGTTATTCGGCCTAAAAACCATGATTAGACACTAGAAAAGGCACCTATCTGAATACATAGAGATCGTCTTGCCTTTTGTAAATGTGGGCATTGAACACTTGGCCCTTGAAGTCGCCCATGCCCTCAAAATGCACCTGCTTGGGAGAGTGGTTGAGACCAGTGCAGAGTACCAGTCTGTCAAATGCTTGCTCTTCGCTCTCACCATCCGACTTTGTAAGCTGCAAATGCCATTTGTCGCCAACTCGATTGACGGCTGAAACTCTTGTCTTTAGTCGGAGGCGAGACTCAAGGCCAAAATGACGGGCATATGACTCGAGAAATGCTTGGATTTCACCTGGTTCGAGTGGCACGTCGGATTCACCTGAACAGTCAAGATATCAGCATTGATGGATCCGCTCATAGTGACATCTGTTACAATCGACATACCATCGGCATAAGGAAAGTCGGAAAAGCCAAACTAATCGCGAAGAAGAGTAAGAAACATGTTCCCTTTGCGATTACCGTCTCCGCTTACCATACGTCTGCGGACTAACGCGCGAGTATTGTATAAGCAAGAAGTCCGTTCATCTTCAGAGTAGTGCCAGAGGCCACCAATGGTCTCGGAAGCATCGAATCCTGTGACATCAAAGCCAGCCTCGATCAGGTTCTTGCAAGCCGATATCCCTGCGATCCCTTTTTTGGTGATTCGTCAGTATCAATAGGAGTAGTAGGCCTTCTACCGGACCCGCCGTGGACGAGAAGCTGCGTATGCAGTGATGTACGTGTTTGCAACTCACCCAGGCCACAAACTGCGACTTTCGACCTTGCAGGCCTGTTTCGTGCCATAGCTTTAATGTTATCCAACCAAATACACTTGGGACGGCGTATATCTGCTTTCAAACAATGATATAACAGTAGAATCCTTGATTGATGAAATGCTTTGGGACACGCCGGGCTTTATGTGGTATGGTAAGGTATGACACACGTCCACTGAACCGTCTGGAAGCCCCTCAGTCGCTATCTATACAGTAGCCGTAATCGTAATAGTATCTAACCCGAGATGTCGCGATCCCGTTGAACTTTCCAATGGAGAGTGCTGACCTCTATCGCCCAGTTCTGGGCAGTGGAATCACGCGGTTGTCGAGATGTCGTATAAATCACTGACTCCAATTCTGCGTCAGCAGCGCCATTGACTAGCCATCCTTGAACGAGCGGTGAAAACCGAATACGCTCTACAGCCCCGTATTGCATGTAGTATGATCTGCTGGTTTTTGTTGCGGCGTGGCTCGAATACCTTCCTGACTACAGTTAATCCAGCTCGATTGAAGTCTCATATTGCTATCCATTCCGTCATCAGTGAAGTAGTGCTGAGGATAGCACTAAAGGAAATCACCCCTTCGTGAGGCAAAGCGCCCAAAGTGGGCATTGCCTTGCGGTTCCGCAGGACGCTTACATTTGAGCAATTAGGTAGCTTCAGGCCGTCGTATAAGGTACCCAACTTTGAAAACTCTCAAATCCTATCAAAGTGCGAAGTCAGCTTTTCTCTTCTTGTTCCGTGACTCGAAGAACTTCCTTCTGCAAAGGAGACTGATGGGACCGTATCACTGTGTAGGCTGAGTGGTTCTCTATTGGGTCAGCTGCGGCACATAATAAGACATCAGAGTCAGTTATAGCGTAATAAGTCCTGTAGCTGACAAGATCGAGTGCTATCCGCTACTCCCGATCCCGTCAGTTGATGCAAGTACTCAGCATCCAATTCGACGCACGGGAAAAACATTAAAAGGTGAAATAGAGATGGGAAGAAACGAAAAAATGTATATACCGCCAACATGGCTTCGTGTTTAAACTATCTAGGTAGAAGGTTGTCGGGAATATTCGCCATATGAGTGAGGCTCCCATGTTTATATCTCACGTCTACAGGCGTTCAACGACAGGCAAAACTCGCAGGGTGCAAGGGCAAGAGATCGGACCCTGAATACGCTATGAAGAGATCCACACATGCATCATGACAGAGACTATATGCATTTTATCTATACAGTAGCACTCGTTGCTTCGTCAATCTTGATGCCAAAGGAGCTGACAGCCGTTGTGTAGCTCTGGTGGACGGCTCTGCTCGCATAGCCTCTCATCTCCCGTTCATATGCCGCTGTGACGCCAGGCTTATATCCCCCAGCCTCCCGTATCAGCCTCCCCAACAGCGCAGAGTCCTGCACGGCAGTATTCGCCCCAATCCCCCCTGCTGGCGTCATCGAATGGCAAGCATCTCCAATGACTGTTACGCGCGGTTCATTTGGCCACTCGGGAACTCCAGATGGGCTGGAACAGGTTATCTTCCAGAATGCCGCCTCCGACTCGTTCATCTCGTCAAATAACGGCCTAAAACGAGGGTGCCAGTTCTGTACAAGCGATTTTGCGATGTCGGCCGCTTGTTTGCCCACGATGCTGTAATTGTTGTTTGGCACCTGGATCACACCTGGCTGGCCCCCCATGGTCCATCCGAACTCGACATTGGGGTCATTCATCTGATCAGGCCTCACATTCGTGATGATGAAGACAGCGCCATCAGGCCGAGTCTTGTCTCGCACGGCAAAGACTCCCTCTCCCAGACCCTTGAAAGCAGTCGTGGGGGCCTGGCCATGGATTCCTCTGGCTCCTGTATCATAGACCTTGATTCGTCCGCCTGACACTTGCTTCGCAACTTTGGAGTAAATGCCCTCACCCCCCACAAGCATAGAACCCTCAATCGACTTGGATCCATCGGCGAACGTAGCAACCACACCGTCGTCGGTCAATTCGTAGCCCGTCACGTGCCTGGCCCATTCAATGTGTTCCTCACAGCCCTCGGCAAATACTTTTCGCATGTCTCCGCGAGCGATGCCGACAACCTTGCCATCCCTTGAAGCCAGGTTTTCAGGAGCCGCATGTTCGGTTACTTCCCCAGTGATGGCGTCAAGTGCGGTGAAACCAAGGCCTCCAGTCTTGCCGCATTTGTCCCAGAATTTCTGCCATAACTGGGGTTCAAGGACTGACTCAATGGCATCAAGCCCTTCCGACGACAGCCTTAGTCGGTATCCTTGGGCACGAAACGTAAATGACGCATCGCGCTCGAATATTCTGAAGGGGATGTTGGAACGGCGAAGTGACTGGGCCAGCAGCAGAGAACAGAGGCCACCGCCTGAAATCAGGATGGGTTTGCTGGCAGACATTGATACGGCTCGCTTTCGAACACGTTGGGTATCTACCTTCTTCTGTGCTCCGTAGATGTTATTGAACTGAAGAGGGGAAGATTATGGGCAACCCAAGGTTTTAACTCTCGATAAGGCGAAGCGAGTAAGCTGCGCATCTGGCGCCATGCGCCATGTCTGACTAAAATCCAATAAGCAGATACCCTTCCATTACAAATGGCACTTCGAGTTGATCCCGCCGCTGTAACCCAAGAAAGAGAATCTTGCAAATGCACATCAGCGAGTGAATCAATATCGCCGGAATGAATGGATGGGGACCACCCTGTGCTTGTTCGAGGGAGAAGCACCGCCAACCACTGTCTGCCCAGTCCAGGGGCGATGACGCTTCTGCCTCAGCACAAGGATGCCTAAAGAGCTTCCACAAGCTCTCAGTCCTACAACCACCCACCATTCGAATGTATCAAGGCATATCGTCGACTGGGTAACAGAAGCCAGGGTGAGTTTATACCTGCAATTTGCATCTCGTTCCTCATATGGTCGTCAGATGACGAGACGCCCTAGCATAAGTTGAGGTTATTTGTTCGGAGTACTCCATGCCGACATGGTAAGATCCAACATCGCAGTTAGCAAACCTACAGCGCATTTTTTGCAACGCCAATCACGTTGATCGGTCAGAACTGTTATGTTGGTTGACTGAGTGCCTCACTCGCAATGATCTGAAGTCGGTGTTTCTCTCTTGCCCGGGTTATGCATCGATCAGCTATAGGTAGTATACGCGCGAAGTTCAAGTGTCCTATTAAGACAGGTGCCCATTCGTTACCTCCAAACCGCAAATCCTCTTTTCGCAGGTGATCCGCAGATCCGGCAACTATTACCGGTCGCCTGGTGCCTACCAAGATGCGTCAGACTGTTGATTGTCCACTCCTCCAAGGAAGCCGCCATGCAAGGGGATATGTGAGCTATTTTTGATGTGCGGAAAATCTCGGACTGCCGCGACGGGGTCTCGGTGAGCCTCAAGCCCGCGAATTTCGTCGCTATTAAAGCATTCGGCGCGTCAAGTGAACATCCGACCTCATCCATAGCATCAAAGAGACCGGACATTCTTCAACATGTTTAGCCCTATCCGAAGAGTAGCGGAGGTTTTGACCCCCAAGACGATTACATTGGGAACGGCCCTGGTCTTCGCTAGCGTTGGTGGGACGTATGCCCTGACAGTCCGCAACCGCCTTCGCCAAACAGACCCGGGGCAGATTCAGTCGAGCCTCAAGCTATCAGATTCCTTCGTCAATTCACGCACGATGCGAAGCCTGGTGAATCCAGGGAACCATGTTACCAAGGGAGACTCTCATTCTATCATCCTGACATGGTGCTCGAAACATGACGCGCCGTCAGAAGAGAATGTTCTATCTGCATTTATGAAAGGGTTCTTTGCTGGACCAGTTTTTCTACCGGAAGGCATCGCTCTCTCTCTTTTCAGCATATTGAAAGTATCTTATACCCGTGAGTTTTCTGTTAGATTCTGATCACCTATGTCCGAAGGTCTAATGGAACCATGAAATAAGAGTTAGAACCAACAGCAGATCAGAAACCCGTGTGGCGCTCCGGACAACTGTCAGACACTCAGCTCCCTCCCAAAGCTACCATTTTATGGGACACATTCCAAGTAGCGGAAGTTAAGCTGTCTGGAGGTCAGACCGAGGAGCACATGGGAAGTAGCGTTGATGTTGTCTTCGGTGACAGCCGGAAAGAGTTTGCCGGCTGCCATCGATTCAGCGTTAAGAAAGCGGATAATTGCAATCCTTCTGAAGAAGATGGGATTCGGTTCCGCCTGAGTCTCGAGTGCTTGGTCTGCAACCCCTTAAGAGATAGACAAGCTGGTTCTGATCTTTTATATGGTTTGCATAACAAATACTCATATCTGCTCTTCCGAGACGCAGTAGCGCATGTAAAGGAAGTATTTGCCAACTTTGCTTAATCTTTCTGGCCTTCGGATCATTGGACGTCAGTGTAGAGAGGGTTATAGAGCAAGATCCTCCATATGTACTATAGAATCTCAACAGAGCACTTCTCACTGTTGGTTTGCTAGCCTCGCCATAGGGGTTCTCTCAGTAGGCAACTACAACAGGCCGATTGCTCACAGAGTACAGGTTCATCACCAAGCTGGGCGTTAAGGTGTTAAGCATGGCCATCACTAGACCACAGAATCACCCGAAGCAGTCATTATCATCTTCGTGACCAATAAAGGAAGAAAGATGCGTCAATGGGAGCGACGTTGAGCATTCCTCTATTTGCATTGACCTAATCCTCAAATTCCATATCATAAGCCAGTGAGTCGGTGCACAATTCATCCTTCATTTGTATCACCCTGGAGAATTAAGTCAGCTCCATTCAGACCTCTAGAAGCAGGGTAGCCTCACGGTTGATGCGCGGCATGCTGAGCGTAAATCGGAACAGCATCGACGTTGTCCAATACAGCAATGAGGCCCACATTGAAGCCCTGGGCGCGATGGGCAGTGATTGGCAGCGGTTTTCCAAAGGAAATCTTGAGGAGGCCTGCGAAGTACGTCTTAATAACGTGAGTCGGGACCAAGATATGGTTACGCACCGGGAACCTGTCCTTTCATAGCCAGAATCAAGTCTCGCCACTTGTTAATTTGCTCGGCAGCGACGTCCGGCTTGAGCTTAAAGAGAACTTCAGTCTTCCCCGTCAGCTGAAAGGCTTTCGATCCACCATTGACTTCTCCCAATAAATAACACACCGACATGGTAAACGGGCATGATGGCAGCTAGCGATGCTATGCTGGGGCTTTGGTGAGACGGGTTCTGTCCTGGCAAGTGAGAGTAGTGATTCGCTTGCAAAGCTGGCCTTTTCTAAGATAGTGTATGTACGACGAACAAATTCAGTAGTAGAAACTTGTAGCAGTAGCGCTCCTTGGATGGATACCTAGCTTATAACCTGGGCACTTATCAACTGCCGATAACGGACAAACCCCGCCTCAAGACGGTCTGCAGACATCCGAATTAAATCGCCGATGTCGACGAGATCTGCCATTCCTTCTGCCTTATAAGATGCGATAGGCTCGGATTGCAGTGCTTGCTGCAAGTATTAAGGCATCCATAGCTCAGATGTCACAAGTCACGCTATCACCTCCAGGCTCATGAGGAGGGAATCTTCAGAGCAGCTCTTTGGCCATGGTTATCTCAATTTCTCAACAAATGCCTGATAGCGTTGGTCTTGTGTCGGCGTACCCTAACAAACGCATCAAAAATAGTCTTAGGCTTGAGGCTTTATCCCGAAGACGACCTGTTCCTACATATTGCTGCTGGCTAAAAAAAGAAGATGACACTAAAGCTTTAAACATACAGATGGTATTTAATCTTAGCTGGGAATACTTTGAGCGCTCGGAAGAAGTCGGCATTTAGTTGGATGGGCCTTTAAGTGAACGCAAACTGCCGTCGAAGTGGCTCTGCTCAGTCCGAGAGTCCGGCGAACAGTGACTTACACGCCCATAACGCCGGCGCTGACAAGGAGAGTGACAAACATAATGCCACCGAGCTGCCAACCGCCTGGAATGAGAGCCTCCAAGGCTCCCTTGCTCTCATCATCACCGCTGCTTGAATCCGAGGCACCACCCGAGCTGGTAGAGTTGTCTGAGCTTGAAGCTGCCAGTGCACTGCACTTGTTGATAGTTCCAGAAGCAGTCTGTGTCTGAGCACTGCTGTTGAAGTCACAAGCCGTGCTGTCCTTGTTCTGCTTCTGGTAGTATTGGTTCAACACGTACGTCAACTTGTCCGAATCGCTGCACATGCTAAACGCGCCATAGTCGCCGGTGGAAGTATTGCCATTGATGCCGTTGCACAGAGATTGATCCGATCCGCAGACATAGTCGAAGATGCTCCCGTAATCACTTGGATCCGTGCTGCTGGAGACGACACACTCAGAGGCCTTGACCATGCAGCTACAGGCGTCAGAGTTGGGAGTTGGAGGAAGCTTGTCGCTTGACTCCCATGTCGAGTTGACCGCCGGGCAACTAGCGGCCTTGTTGGAGGGGCTGTAACTGGACATCTCAACCCCTTGAGGGTTGACGGCCTTGATCTGCTGCTGGAGCGCGCTGAAGTCCGTCAGCTTGGTGGCGGTGTCGCCACTAACCTTGACAAGGCCTTTGTAAATCATCGTCGTCAGTCTCACCCGTATTCAACATACATGTCATCAAAAGAGCCGGTCCCCAGAGCACCCGAAAGGTGTAGAAACCTACCATAATCGTTTTCTTCCTCAAAGTATTCATAAACAATGCCGCCGCTGAGAACTTCCGTCATGTTGTGTACGTATAGGGCGCCGGTTTCTTGGAAGATGCGGCCGGCTGCGCCGTCAGGCTGGTTGCAGCCATATTCAGCAAAAAACACCGGAACTGAGTAGTCTTGAAAGAAGCTCAGGATTCGATTATAGCCGGAGCTCTCGAACGTTTTCTCGCCGCACCACTCGTAGACGTTGTATCCAAAAAAGTCGACAGACTCTTCGGTCGGTCCGCAGTTGAAGTACGCGGCTATCTGGTCTCTGATGTCCGCATCGTCATCGGCAGCGTAGCCCACGCCCATGGCGCGGTATTTCTTGTCCTTGATATATTGCTTCACATCTCGCACAGCCGCCTTGACGTATGCGGAGGCAGAGGTTGTCGTAGCGTTGTTGGTGACCTCGTTGCCGACAAAGAAGCCAATGACATTGGTGTAGTTGGCAAAGGAGTCGACGACTTGCTGAAAATGAGTGAAGAGATCCACGTTCCACTGAGGGTTTTCACGGTTGATCGACTGCCCTGGATTGCCGAGATCGGAAATCACATAGATGCCCGCATCGTTAAGCAATTCCATGCAAGCGGAGTGGTCTGCAGTCGGATCGATCGCATAGGTACGGATTACATTAGTTCCAAGCTCAGCTAGCAGAGGGATATCACGCTTGCAGTTTGCTTCATCAGCCAGCGGATCGGTAAACTTCGTGTCGGTGGTAGTCTCTCCATTGGCAGAGGAATCTTGCTGGTACGCAATTCCTTTCAAGAAAAACTGAGTCCCATTCTCGTAGAAGAATTTCGAGCCCTACAAAAGTGGGATGGGGTGTTAAGTAAACAAGGTCTGCACAAGATGAACGCTCTTTGGTGTCATGCGTCGTTTCGGTAGGATGTCTATAGAACGTACCTTGATCTGGATCGGCTGGAGATCAGCACCTAGCGCGATGCGAGCACAAAACAACAACGGCAATGAAATCTTGTTGATTATCATGATGAGCCAATGCGCTACTGCCGTTCCGTAGCTGGAGCAAAAACGGGTTGCCTAGACAGATTTTCACCGTAGTTCACGTTTGCGTACGTATCACTGTTTTTTTCTCTGTCGGGCCTATTTTGCCTTTGAAGCGAGTGGGATTCTGCGCAAAAAAAGATGGTATTATGGGGGAGTCGAGGCAGCGAGCGACATTAGCGATCGTGTTCAGCTCACAAACTTGAGCCTTGCAAATAACATGGGGTAGGTTGGGAGACCAAGGATGGAGCACTCATCCACCGCAGAGGACGAGCCTTCGTATTTATATCTTCGGAGACCATGTTGGGCTTCACCACCACGAAGCACCGATCCCACAAGGAGCTGGTAGGGGTTAGAGTAACATTTGTAGCCACAGATCGCGGCTTAAACTGGCCCGCTTGCTCACAAATCAGATTTCACTTGCGTCATCATGGGCAAATGCATGCAGACTCCAACGCAGAATCGCGTGGCGCGCTGCCGTCCCATTTAGCCAAAAATGTTGCTGCGCCTCCGTTGGGTGTTAGGTAAAGCAGGATGCTTTGTGACGGTCAAAAGAGGGAATACTACGTATAAGGCAGTAAGAACAGACATGTCCCCTCTAGCAAACGAGTATGCCAAGTGCTACTACGTGTTCTACATCAGTATGATATTGCATTGGGAATGTTACCATCGCCTTGGCCCTTGTGTCGTTGCCGTTCCTTTGGTGAATCTCCGCTGCACCTCAACGTTTACCGATCTTTCAGAGATGGAGATGCCTCTTATAGGTGCGGCCATATGAAAGTCCCAGTCTGGGCGTTGGACAAAGGTTCATTAATGATCCAAGTTATCCAAATGACGTTCTCGGGTGACAAGCGTAAAGGGGGGTCGTTACGAGTCCGTGTAAGAAAATCACACCTACGTCGTGATAGATGCCGAAGGAGCGGAATGGGCTGGCCGCCAGGCACGATATTCCATCCAAAACAGCATCAATGCGACTTGATCCAGGAACGCAGAAGCCATCTTCGATTGGGAATTGGGTGATGAGCTGACGACGGGAAGTCAGATTCGTACCTGATTCGGCATGTCGGCAACTCGGATAAGGCGGCACTTGATCCTGCCGGATCTTGAACTATTTTTTTTTTTGGCAAAGCAGCGGAGCTGAGAAACCCAGAGAATCGCACGCCGACAAGGACGCCATCACCGGCCTCCGCAGCCCGACCAACTTTGGCCGCCCCAACTCCGGATTGGGGCAAAACTGCCACTACCTCATAGCTGGTGGCTGAGCTCCAACAAAGACTGGCATTCCCTCCGAAAACCACTCCGTAACAGCATCCGAAGGCTCCGTGTGTGCCCATAAAGGTTGAACACCGACCGCTGAAGTATTCGTGAAGTCATTTCGAGTCGAGATGCACAGAGCTCGACCTTGAATTTGCTCTAAATCGGTCAGAGCACATGATATTCACCTTGATAATGGTGTAGATAGATGGTTTACACAGAACATGAGTATCGATAGAGCAACGCCATCGAGCGTAACAGCGACAGTTGAAGGCCCTCACGCTAGGAGAGAAAAAGCAATATCAGTGGACCTTCGAAAGACAAAATATACGGCTTGAAACTCCAGCGCACTGACCGTCCTTGAGCCTCCCCTTGAGGCATCCAGTCTGTCCGCGTACGATTGCGGACTTGAGTCATTATCTTCCCGAAACATAAGTCCTCTGAGCATGTCATGGGAGAAGATTGCTGGGTCCCATGCAAGAACAACCTCTACTGTTGCTCAATAGCCCCGTCGTTTGCATGTATGACACACTGGAATAGACATTGACCAACCGCGGGG
The DNA here is from genome assembly GCF_004382785.1 of Trichoderma ghanense. Classification (NCBI taxonomy): domain Eukaryota; kingdom Fungi; phylum Ascomycota; class Sordariomycetes; order Hypocreales; family Hypocreaceae; genus Trichoderma; species Trichoderma ghanense. The sequence continues at coordinate 990,877 of NW_027395674.1, read as the reverse complement.
GGAGGTTGTCATATTGCGGTATTCTGAGCCCAGAGGAAGACCAACAGCTTTCCATTTTTGTATCCCTGTATGTATTGTTGGCATGACGAGGGTAGACGCGCAAGCGGTCTGCAAAATAACCGGGACCGCAAAATGAATACGTGCGTACACTTTGCCAATGAGTGCAGCTGTTGCCGCATTCTGTCTGGCAGAAACATGTGTGTATGATAGCTTTCTGTGTGCGACTATTTTGCTTTTTCCCGGTTATTTTGCAGACCGCTTGACGCGGAAAATTGCGAGGTCGAACAAGCTCACACTGGGTGTCGAAGTCGGCGAACGGCGCCTCGGGAAACATGTATTGGAGAGCTTCCTGAGCCTTCCTTGACAGGATTTCCCAATTTGCGCAACTTGCATTTGTGGTTCAAATTGCAGCCGACAATAGGTCACATACTGCTTCATGTTTAAATCTTGGTTTGAGCAAGGTATATGTAGTCAAGCTCATAGCCCACGGTTATCAGATTCGCCCGTTCATTATCCTTCTAATGTTGTAATGCCGAAACAGTGAAATCCGAAGCCTCGTCAAGGGACACCTTGGAGTTATTCCACCAAATCACGAAAGACTTCATAACAGAATTCGAGATATGAATGGGGTGCGGGGTCGGAAGAGTTATTCCTCCTTTATTAGCAAGCTGTTCCTCGTTTATTAGCTTAGATATTGAAGACGAACTGCTAATCTATATGCCATAGGCTGCCGTAAATGGCGTTTCGTTACAGATCTGGAATGATAGGCCGTGAAGTCGTCGCCTCAGTTAGTTACTTCGACCTTCATGTCTTCGGGTGACAGCATGAGTGTGAGCGTCACGACCCATCTGAAATTGAGCCTCACGTATGCAAAGCGATGCACGGCATTTCTTGATCGCCAATCGAGCCTTGACAGCCAAAGGTCCTTGCTCTAATAATGGATGACAACTACCACGAGCATTTGTCAAGTGCGCTCGACTTTGTGTACTCATCTGCACGTCCTTTACATACCTCAACATCCCTCAGCGGGGCCTTTGCAGGTTAAATACTCTAGAATGATGGAAGAGAAGCCATTGACAGTGCATATGATTGCCGGCCGGTCATCGCAAACAGAGTGCTTTCGTCGAATGACAACTAGCTTTACGATTGAACAAGAGTCCCACAATGCGAGATGAGTTGCATCTTCAACTTAGCTCCTGGCTTTATAGCATCAGCATTTAGAACAGTTCTCGGTCCGACTTGCTCCGGAATACGAGTGCTGGCGCGCTAATCAAGGCAGAACTGCCTGTCTCGCGATTCACGCTCACTTGATTCGATATTCTGTTTTGTCTCACCGACCAAAGTTGACCAGGTCCATTCTCTTTCCTGTCGATAATCTGACTTGCTGAGTTGAAGGGGATCATGGCCGAGACGGAATCACAAGCTACGAGCCTTTTCGAGCTTGTCGCCCGGGCAGATCTTGACAGTCTTAAAGAGGTTCTAGCCCGAGGGCAAGTTGACATCGAGACTCGAGACCCTGCTGGTCGAACTGCCCTACATCTAGCCGTTCTCACAGGAACAGCAGAGATATGCCGGCTTCTGATCGACCAAGGCGCAAGTTTGGACACCTGGACTGGGCAAGGCGAAGGGGTAGTTCATCTGGCTGCTAAGAGGGGAGATGTTGATGTTTTGCGCGCGGTAATGGATGCTGTTGAGTTGAAGCAACGAGCAAGTGAGAACGAAGACAACCCCGATGCAAGGACAGCAGTCGGCGTTCAAGCCGATCTGACCGTTCATGTGGAATCTCTGACGCACAAGTTTAGACTGTCACCACTCTATATTGCCGTCGCCCTAGGTAAAAGCACCTGGTAATGCTCTGATGTGCTGAATGTTCGCTGATGGGAAGAATTAGCACACGTTGAAGTAGCAGAGGTGCTATTGACGAGATATCACGCAAACCCCAATATTGTCGTCGGTCATGCAGACATGCACAAAGGGACACGGACCGTTCATGTCCTTGAAGCGGCGCTTCAGCATCCACGCGACGTGTGTCGTTCTCTCCTGAGGCTTTTGCTTGAACACGGTGCAAGTCTGCTTGACCCTTCATCACACACCGCAACAGAGTCTCTGTTTTTCATGGTCATGAAGCGGGATGAGGATGCACTGGATATCTTCGCCGAACTGGACGCTGAGAATTTCACAAGCGCAGTCACCAAGGGCCTCTGGATTGATTCCATGAGGTGTCAGTGTGCGCTGACGGGCGTGATCAATCTCGGACTGGAAGACACTGCCTTCAAGCTGCTATCATACGGAGCACCGCCACATCTGGATTTCAAATCTCCTCTTGAGATTCAGGCAGACTCTAGCCCATTCAGAAAGAAAAGCCTAGAGATGGCTGAGGAGGACTTCTGGCAACCAATCTTGAGCGCCGCTCTGTTCGAAATGCCTCGACTGGTGATGGAGCTGCTTGATCGTGGGGTCGATCCGAATACTAGGCTGACGGAACACCAAGCTCGCTACATGGTAAACCAACGTGAATGCCGCACAGTCTTGGATATTGTCAAGTCGAAACTCCTCGAGCTTCGTAGCTGGAACATCGATGATGAGAGCGTCTGCTACGAGATTAAACGAACACCAGAAGAGGCCGAGCAGCGCGCTGGGAAGCAAAAAACGGTAGCCATGCTTATCAAGAACTACGAAGAAGCAGAGGCGAAGCTGATTTCCTTGGGGGCTCAAACCTCTGTTGAACTAAACTTGCAAAAACCTCAGGCGGCTGTTTCCCAGCAATCCTTCAAGAGAATCCAATTACATCCGCCACCCACTGACACGAACGCTCAACCGTTACATTTGTCGAAGGATATCGATCCTACTAACTTAGACACGGTAGAAGACGGTCGCCAAGCATTGTAAGGTGTTTCTACTCTCCATTCATGTTTCAGTGCCTTAGTTGACATGCCGTTCTCTTCAGGTTGGCAGCTTGCCGAGACGGGAACGTTGCATTGGCAAAGGCCCTGACATTAAGATCATGGGGTCCAGACCTTAAACTCTCTCCTATTGCGATATCAGACGTATCTGGATATTCTCAGGGTCCTTTCCTTGTTGCGGTTGAGAACAAGCACTACAATCTAGCCCGCACTATCGTTCAGATTGCCACAGTTCAGCACGTCGACTTCGCGGATAATGACTCATCTGGTCTCTGCAATGAACTAGCCGACGATGAGCATTCTGCGGACAGCATCAAGAAGATCTCGGCTCAAATCAATTCCACAGTGACTGCGAAAAGAATCGTTGCGGACAGTCACAGCTATCTTGCCGGAGAGAAACGCAAAGACATGGACATGCTAAGGTTTTCCATCGAAATGGAATCTTCGTTTCCCCGTGAGCAGAGCGACATTGAACGCCAGACTCGGCATGCGTGGGCCCTTGTTGAACACGGCAATTGGCCTGAAGCCTTTGAAGAATACATCAAGGCAACTGGTGCACCGTTTCGCCATGTCGTGAGCCAAGGTAAACTAAAGGGGAAAAGTCAATTGGACAGACTCCACCAGCTGTCGCCTTTGCTTCAATCTGCCTGGTCCGGGAACATGGATATGGTGCGCTTCTTTCTCGAAAAAGACAGAACATTGGCGGCATACAAACAATTTGCGGAGAGTAACGACTTTTTGAGCCCCAAAGCCAGCCTTAAGGCTTCTCGGGCAGAGTTTGTAGATGCGGTGGAGAAGTGGATGGACAAGCGAAGTGAGTATTGCCCAGCCTTTGTCTTCAAAGGTGTGTTCATCAGTGACCATTCTGTGTTAGAGAATCTTGTTTTGCATTGTGCAATCCTTTCGCGAAATATCGATCTTGTCAAGTTCCTACTTTTGACTCATCCGGATCTCCTCGAAGTCCAATCGATCGATGGGTGGACGCCCTTGTTAACGGCAGCTCTGCACCACAGAATTGAAGTTCTTCATATCCTTCTTGAAGCAGGAGCTAGCCCATTTGCCACCGATCTATATGGGCGCAATATGCTTCATCTTTTATTGCTCAGCCCAGGTAAAGGCTATATGCAGGAGCCCGAGAAGCTCTCGTCCTTCCTCCCGTCAATGGATAGGTCTGTGCTGCACCAGCTGCTGGAGCAACGCTGTGACGAAAGTCCTGGCGGTCTGACACCCCTCGCACGTTGGACGCAGACAAGACATGCACTCAATGGGCTATTCAAAACTCTGCTGGGTGTTTCCAATTCGGCGGCGTTGGAGATGTTAGATGGTAAAGGTCATACGCTTCTCCACACTGTACGTCCCCCCCCCCCTGTCCTACATCATTATTATCACCTTACGCAGCTCGCTCATCAAACTGCACGCACAGGTGGCATGTTCATCCATGGAGCATCTTGTCCGTCCCGTTATCGAAAGGGCCCCTCATGTTATGTTCTACGAAGACACCGACGGGAAAACGCCTCTTGACCATGTTGTCGAGAAGCAACTTCACGGATTCATAGAACACCTGATGCCGAGCTACACCCGAAATCGCAAATGGCAAGCATCTTCTCCGCTTGTTCACTGGCCTCTTTTTGCGTTCGCTTCGGATTATGCCGGGCCAACGTATCCGAGAGATCCATATCAAGCATGGGAAATAATTCGAGAGCTGTCCGAGTCCGTGAAGTCACGACAATTCACAAGAAAGCTTGTGACAAGGGAACAGCGTGAAGAAGTTGTAATGATGTATGTACGAGAGTAAAACCCACGAAAATGTTGTAACTGACTCAGGAGCAGGTCGAAGAAAAAAAAGATACAGAAGAATCCAAAAGGCGACCAGCATGATGTTGTATCTTTGTCCGTGTATAAGCCCGGAAATTTGTGTTGGTAAGGCACAATAGTTGCTTATGGGACTAGCGGTATCTTGCTTGTATTATCCTCGTCTCTCCTATTTCCATAGGCGAGACTACAACTTGTCGCTTCATATGGGAACAGTGGCAAGCTGAGGCGTCGCATGATGCGAAGGCTAGCCCATAGATGATGCCATTAAGCTCCCTTCTGCGGCAAAGTAAAGACACCTCCGAGCAGCAGAGACTCACTCCAATGACTGGCTTGCAAGGAATTCTGGAACACTTCGGCGCCAGTTCCCAGGATTTGGTTGTCTATTACTACTCCATACAAATGCACCCATAACTCTCAGATCCAGACTCTACTGCTCTACGCCAATGCTCATCGATATATGCTCTATCGTATTCAACTCTTTTACCCATGCCTCCGCTTCCTTCTTAGCAAGAGGCCAACAGTCTTGGCCTAACGGCACCCGCAAACACTCTTATACTTCTTCGGCGGCTGCTAGCCCTGAACCGAGAATAACATGGAGAAGTACATCGGCCGTCTTCTTAACGTCCCCCAACTGGCGGTTCCTCATGTCTTTTGTCATCTGCATCATTTCGGCGGCCGGCGTTCCTACGTACTCTCCAACACCGGCCTCGGGAAACATCAAGGGTATCGAGGAATCTCGTTCTGTAAGCTCTAGACTCGGCAATAATGATGCGAATACCGAATGGGCGAGCTCATTTGCAAGTGCCTCTGAGAGACCTTCAACGGCAGACTTGCTGCTACAATACAGGCCCCGACTTGCCCGGCCAACGAATCCCGCGCCGCTGGTGATGTTGGCAATTGTCCCGCATCGGCGAGAGCGGAATGTTGGCAGAGCAGCTCTAATGGCTCGCAACGTCCCGTGAAAATTAGTCTCCATCTACGCGTGTGCTTTCGCATCGCTATTGGAAGTTTAGTAATTGTCGAATCTTTGGGGGTGTCTTGAAGGGAGGAGAGCGCGAACATGATCCGTTCTACTGGGCCGAGGAGCGCATATCCCGCTGAGTTGACCAAAACGTCGACATTTTCCTTTTCGGCAGTACTTCGAACAGAGCTTTTACACAAAACGGTTGAAACATCGATTTCAAGCCATGTACTTCCCGAACCTTCGAACTCCGGGTGGGCTGTACGGGCTTTCGTTGAGTTTCGAGTTTTTTCAAAGACACGATGGCCGCATTCCAAGGCCGCAAGACTCAACGCAAGGCCTAAGCTGGAACTAGCACCTGCAATCAAGAATGCAGTCTTTGAGAAGGAACTTTTATGAATCAACTTGTGATGCGTGCCACATGAAAGCGAGCGTCACCAGCTCTGACCGGCATCTCCCTTGTGGGCAGGCAAACAATTGCGCTGTAATTAAATGTGAGACCCGTCAAAGCTGATCCATATATCCAGAGCTCTGTCCGATTTATGAAAATGTTGGACGAAGGCCGATGAGGAGGGTTGTCATGTTTATGATCGTGGCGTTGTCTGCTCTAACGCACCTTTGGAGATCCGGCCGTTTAACTCCGGCATGGTCAATCAGGCTGTGTCATGGTATGAAGATACTTCAGCAATTTCAGCGTTCAGGCCACCAAGTGTATATCCTGTCATCTTCTCGAGATACATATGTAGAAGTCGACATATGCACTAGGAAGCAAAAGGCTTCAGCTCCGAATTGACATACTAGGTACTGGACCAAAGCCACAGGACGAAATCAAGCAAACAAAGCCCAAGGCGACGGTTATAACGTTAGCAGGTACTTCCACTGTTTTCTAAAAGATCGCCGCTATTTACCTTTACGTGTTTGTTTTGAGGTATCTTCTTAATACCAAGCGTGATCTTTTGGTTCATTCCCGGCCTGAATGCGACAAATGTAGCGGGACCAAGAAACCAAGGAAGAAATGTCCATCGGTGTACAAGGTATACCTCAATGAAGCCTTCCTACCTAGGTTATGAAGTTATCAAATATGAAACTTGTTCCACAATATATGAGGTGAGCAAGCGAGCTAGGTCGGGAGATGTGGTCGTTTTTGAGACCCCTCAAGTAAATAATATTTCGATAACTTTCTTTTTACAATATGTGGACGCTGGCGAGGATTGCCGTACGCTACCCTAAATTGTGTGCTTACTTCTAGAAGATCATGTAGGGTTCTGACTTAGCTCTTCTCTCGAAGTCGTGGGATCGTCTTGTCACAATCATCTTATATCTGTGGGAGGTAATAACCGTCTTTTCCTCATAGCAGCTCAATAAACGCTGGCTCGTCCTGAGCGTCTGTCGCTGGAGTGCGAGTTGAATGAATGGCTGACGCCGGTGCCGAGCTGCTTTAGAAGCATCTGAAAGCTAGCCCGATGTGGGACTTGGTGCCGTCATTTCTTTGCCGCTTTTGGAAAGATGATTTGCATAGAGTTGCCCTCGGAGACTCAAAGACCCAACCTAGAGAAACCCCAAGTACACAAGAAGCGTCTTGATGGGAATCTTTTGCTTTGAAAGCCTCATTACTCACCAACTTGGGCAACCTGGATTCATACTATTGACTCTTCCCATTCGAAGGTTATGTTGCCGACTCGGTTTCAACTGCTCCGATCAAATGCACAAAAAGTCGTTGCCCATTTCAGATGTACATATTTGCCTTCCCTGAGGTCTTGGCTCACATGCTCATTTCATATCGGAAACGGTGGTATTATCTTTTAATCTTATTTCACGCGAGTTTCACAGTTGTTCACTTCTGCCAGCCCCGATCTATCATCTGCCAAGTTTACGACAACAGCAAACCCACCCTCATCTTCCCGAATTGCTCACTCTTGGCACTGCCATGCACACATTGCATCAATATGGCCTCCAAGAAGTCTCTTCTGTTTACCCCTCTACAACTGGGCAAGATAGAGCTTAGCCATCCGGCGGTGCTCTCCGCTATAGCAGGACTCCGCGCCCATAAAGACCATATTCCTAGAGACCTCATGGAGAAGTAATACCTCCAGCGGACTTCTCTGCCTAGCGGCCTCATTATTTCGGAGTCTGCCTCGGTAGCCAGACACCACGGCGGCATGCCACACACCTCAGCCATCTGGGACGAGGAGCATGTGCAAGGGTGGAAGCCAATCGTTGATGCGGTACACCAACAAGGGGGCTTTATGTATCTCCAGCTCATGGCGTTCGGAGAGCCGCCCAGCTGTGAGCAACAAGCGAGCCGACGAGTATGGAGGAAGCATCAAGAACAGGAATCGCCTTGTTGTAGAGATTGTACAGGCCGTCTCCGACGCTATCGGCGCGGAACATGTGGGTATTAAGCTCAGCCCATAATCCGGTTTCCAGGGCATGCGGATGGAAAACCTCATTCCCCAGTTTGTCGACCTCATCAAGCGGTTCCATAACATTGGCATCGGCTACATGAACCTCATTGAGCCTCGCGTTTCAGAAATCCATTACACGGATGGCACCGAGAAACAGGATTGGGCGTGGGCAGTCTAGGACAGGGCTATCATCGCCACAGGAGGCTACGTGCCGGAGACGGCGCTTGAGCTGGTTGAAAGAAATCCGGACAGAGATATCCTGGTCGCCTTTGGTAGGCGATATGTCTCAATCCCGACCTGCCACTCCACATGCAGAGAGGCATAGAGCTGAAACACTACGATCGGAGTGCATTCTAGAAAGTGGGCGCTCTTGAGGGACTGCTCGGCTACCGGTTCAGCAAAGAGTATCTGGTGTTTAGAAACTGATGGAGATGCCGGATCTCTTTAGTACCTGTGGCAGTCACTCCACCTAATGAACAATTGTTGTAAAGCCATGTATTGGTGAAACTTGACCGCGGGGAATGGTCGCTTGAGAGGATTCGCAAGGCGAGCAACCTGGAGATGACAAGTGTGCAGATATGAACAAGTGGTATCATAGTGGTATCAGCAAAAGCAGTATGAAAAACATCTGGAGCCAATATGCCGGCTAATCATCGAATGCGCTGAGGTATCATCAAACCAAACCCAGAAATGCCAAGACGCCGTGCTCCATGCAATGCTCATCTCGTCCAATATGAGGATCCAACTTCACAAGCCATCCGAGGCTTCGCCGCTGCACCCAGCCCTGCCAGGATAACGACCATGCCTCTGGAACCAGCTGCATCATGGGAACCTCGATTGCATCAACGCTTGACTCCGCCGCTGCCTCCGACCCTGTCAGATTAACGACCATGTCAAAGGATGATGCTGTCGCTGTCCATCATGATGCGCTACCGGCCTTTCACACTGGTGGACTGCCCGCTGCCCCCAGCCCTGCCGGGTTAACGGGTATGTCCTCCAGTCAGCCGGTGCTCAGATGTTGGATCCCCATGCATCTATCACCGTCTGGTGCTTGCGATTTCGCATGCCTTGCCCTTAACGTCTAGACACCACAGCTGGCCTGTGGGGTTTCGTCTGGATGACCGTTTCGACTGTAGAAAGTTCTCCATAGCCGACGAACGTGTCTCTTTTCGTGGCTGCCGCCGATTGTTTTTCCCGTCCTTGCGCCCTTGCTGCTTAGGCTCCTCCTCGCGAGGTGGCACTGAGTTGCTTTTGTCGATCCGCCGATGAGGAGTTACACTTCTCTTTCTGCGCGGAGCCGCTTTCGATAATTTGGGAGACGGCATCGGGTGTCGTTTCAAGGTAGAATGTCGGGCTCGAGGGATGATCTCGTCAACGCCCGTGTGTCCGAACTCTTCGCGTGCGCCCGTATCGCTATCTGACGGCTCTGGGCTGGGCATTGAGCCTTGGAGAAGCATGTCGATATAGTCGCACTCGCATACGTATCCCGCGATTGCTGATGCACCTGCTATCTGGAAGGCCAAGACGGCCGGGTCTATTTCCTCCGATGGCTTCGGCTCGTATGGGATGGTCGGCCATTGATCAAAAGATGACTCGCGTGATGTTGTTGTTTCTTCGCTGGTAAAGGTTGGAACCTCCTCTTCCTCTGACACGTCTTCGATGCTCGGCCATGGCTCTGCGGATATATTGAGTGATTCTGTTGTTGCGTGGCTTGAGCCTTTGCTCGTCCTGGCTCGTTTCGTCTTCGGCTCTTCGTGGGCATCAGATGGCAGACGTCCGCTCCTCTTGCGTTTCTCTCGTCGTGTATCTTTCGTCGGTGATGACTCGGAGTCAAGCGTATCCTGAGGCTGGGTTAATCTGGCCCTCTTGGGCGGCGGGAGCGGGTCGCTGGATTTTCTCTTGGGCATGGTAGCGCTGAGCTGGTGAACGCTGCACTATGTTTGGATGGAGGCAACAGCGACGATGTGCTCGATGGGTTTCAGTATCTGTCGGCGCCTTCAAGCTGATGATGTACGGTTCGCAAGGTAAGGTACTATATGATGCAAGCTCGTTGTTTTGGCAGAGGGCGGCTCACCGCAGCCAATCTGACGATGGCGCCACGTGACCCCGCGAGGTGAATCGAACAGCCCTGTCAAGCCCGTGCTGCCGCGTTGGAACTGAACGCAGCAAACAAGCGCATGGAGTGCAAATGCGCATCATCCGGGCCTGCTCTGGAATCCTCGCCTCGTCGCCTCATCGTCCTCTATGAAGTCGCTGCTCCGCGGTCTTCATTCCCGCCTCTCAACCTCGACCGCCGCCCGCCTCTTGGAGCCCCTCGGCGTCTGGCCACCGCCATCCTCTACACCAGCCTCTCCCGGCTGCCATTTGTATCAAGAACCGTTGCCATTCTCTTCGGCTTTGTCGCTCAGTCGTTCTCATGACGGATTCCACGGCCGCTCCCGATGGCGCGCCGGCCGATGCAGCCAGCAGTGTTGACTTCATCGTCTTCTCTGCTGTTAACGAGGCTGCCATTCACCTTCTCGAGACCATACAGTGTAAATCGTCCCCCCCAACCCTCAAGAGCGACGAGAACGAGATTGGGTATCGGTTATCGATCCAATTTCCATGCAACGAGGTCAGGCCCGAAGAGTTCAGATGGAGCATTGGAGCCGGTCCATCTCCGGCCATGATGGAGAAGCGCTTATGCCGCCACCGACAACCAGATATTCTCCTGTGTCCGCCGGGGAGGACGCCTAGCTCTGCAGCAGTTCGCCGGTTTATCAAAGACATGCACGCCATTGTCCATTTCCATCCGCAATCTGGCGTCTTGCTGCTCAGGTCAATCTCTGGTCGACCCATCATCTACGAACAAGGCGACGTTGATGATGAAGATCTGATACTGGATGTGATGGCGCATCAAAGCACATGCGTCCTTAGACGGAAGCAGAATTATCTTCGTTTCGGCGAATACCGCTTCGCTTTGGAATTTGTCACGGCAGACGAGGACCGCGATAAGATTATAGCACAACTGGATAAGAATCTCTTTTGCTGCTATAATGCTTCTCAACCTTCCCGACTGCTCAACTTCATACCCACAGACCACTCTGAGACTTCCTGGAACGTTTGGCTGCACCGAAAAATTCCAAATACGTCGATAACGGCAGGCGTCCATATTCTCACGGGACAGCCAGTTGCAGTTAAGGAGCTGCAAGTGAACCCTCGGACGCGAGAGCATATGCTCCATCGCCTCCAGTTTGCCTCTCAGTATTCCGGCAAATCGGACCAGGGTGTTCTCGGCATTATCGACACTTGGTGCGGCCATAACACATCGCCCCCGTGTCACTTCAGCGAGGGCGGGAGCGACAGCGAGAGCGAAACATTCGATCACTGCCGTCAATTATTCTATTCGATGCCGCTAGCCAAATACACCTTTCTCAATATGCCTTGGGCTGAAGTTCAACCCAAGACTCGTCTTCTTCTTTTCTACCAGACTCTTGTCGGGCTCGCCGAGCTTCATCGACAGGGCATAACACATGGCAACATTCAACCCGACTCGCTGTTTGTACTGCCGAGTATCCAACCCTCACCGACGCTAGATCGCTCTGTGCCTAAAAAGGCGGTTATATCACTTTGCATGAAGCAGACGACCACGCCAAATCCGAGTGTTTGTGTTGCTCCGGAAATTTGGTGCCAAACCTCTGTGGACAGAGCAAAGGCTGACATCTGGGCACTTGGTGCCTCTTGGCTTTCCGCTTATTTCCAACTCCCCAGCGGCATCAAGGTAACCAAGGACTCTTACCATAACCTACAAAAGAACATTGATGCCCAAACCAAGAAGCGCCATATCAAGGGGCCGTTTGCAACATTACTGCGGAAAATGCTCGCCTGGGAGTCTTCTGACCGACCAGGCGCCGAAGAATTGCTTGCAGATGTGATCTGGAAACCTGTGCTTGCACGTGCTCGATCAATCGAGGCGAGCAAGAAGCGGAAGCGAATGGAGAGGATCCATCAGTCCTTCACGCGGCCTAGGAGAGTCAGGCTGCTGTCTCCCGATCATACCTGACTGAAGATGAAACGAGCAGCCGCAGCAAAGCAAGAAGCATAGAAAGGATGCCGGGGACTGCAGCCCGCCGTCGCCTGCTGGTACAGAGGGCGAAGCGGCCGTATCTGGATCGATGGGGGATCAACCGACCTGGAGCTCTTCGGTAGCTCCAGCGCCGCCCAGTAGGCTGGGACAAATGCGCGCACCAATGTCCTTCAAGTTCTTGACAGCCTGTCTTGGCGAGCTTGCGACGGAAGCGAGAGCGAGAAGAGTGGCCATGACGCACGATGCGTTACGGCGGGAGATTTGAGTGCTCCTCTACAGCTACATCCTTCTTCTGGACCACACTACGGCAGACAACATGGCGTGGCTGGATGATTTGAAGCGACACTCACGCAAACGGGCCCAAGGTGACGCCAGCGGAAGTGGGTTCATCGACGGCTTGCCCAACGATTACAGGCGAGACCCACGCCAGAGTGCACATGAGGCTACCGACGGCGAAGATGGTCAGCATTGGCGGGGAAGACGCGTACAGTTTTCCAAGGGACAGCTGGCAGGACCTGGCAGCGAGTCGATATCGTGGTGATAATGCTGCCATTGAAACAGACTCAGTGAATGGAGGGATTTTGAATGAGACTTACTACACGAGAGTGTACTGTCCAATATCGGCGCCAAGAGGTACGGCGTCGATTCCTCCTCGGTCGTTGCAGCATTCAAGAACGATGACGCTGGCCTGAGCGCCCCATCCACCTGTCACTCTTGCCCCTTGGCGGCACAGCATGCCGAGTTCGTTCGTCTTGTGTCTCCTCTGATAGTCATGCATGTTTTTGAACATGCCGGGGGGTCGGCTAATCGTGCTTCCTATTCTCGTTCCAATCGGCCGCAGAATCTGTCTTGTGCGCCACGTTCAGCAGGCGAGTTGACAGTAACGTCAAGCGATATATGCCGCCGGATGAAGTGCGTGTGCCCTGTGCCATTGCCAAAGACCGTCTCTATGTCACTGTCTCTGCGCCAGACCACCCGCCCGATGTTACTAGATTCTAGGGCATCCCTAGGGCTGGCATCTCGACTCCATTTCGACAATGGCCAGCTTCCCTTCCATCGACCACCTCACTGAACAGTTCCCGATCATCACGCTTATCGAGTGAAGATGGACAACCTCATCCATGACAAGTTGCATCGAAGGATTGTCTCGCTGCTTCATCGCGTTGCGTCCCGACGCCTCTGCAATCCTACCCTTCAGCTGGCGACATATACCTCTATCAGACGGGGATGACGTCCGTCCGGCGGTCTGACACCTACATTCTCAGTGTCTATCAACGGACGACGGTTCCTTTTTGTCATTGGATGTCTTCTCAACTGGAAGTCTGCCACCCACGAGCTCTGGCCACTGTTCCAGAGTCACCAGTCCCGGATCCTTACGTCGCCAATGGGATCGCCATTAAACAAAGCCGCGATCACATTTCTCGCACAGACAATCACGCCCGCCAACGCCCGGCACATCGTGTATCCCGACCGCTACGCAAAGGACCCCAGCAGTGCCGCCAGCCGCATGTCCTATGACTCACCAACCCTTCCGAGGGTAGTACAATGCGATGTTGCGCTCCAAAGCACCAGAGCTGATACAAAGCTACGGCTGACTTCTCAACGTCGAGTCTGTAATCTTCCGACGACACGCTTTCTACGAGACCTTCAATGTACACTGTGGGCTTTGTCTGGGAGCGCCGCTCCCTTCAGCTTTTGTGGACACCATTTTCGATCAAAAGAATCTGCCGACTGGCCAAAACGGCTTGCTCTCAGGCCGGCGCAGAAGAGGCTTGCTGCTGGTTTGAAGGATAGCGGAACCCTTCCATTGGGATTCGAGCTGACGCGGCGAACAGGGCGCAAAATCCAACGACATAGGAAGGAGAACGTTGTATCTGAGAAGCTATGTTGTAGGCTGTTCATCTACAGATATGTTTAGTAGCATACATCAATGAGATCGATCATTACGTAGCCAGCAGATTGGAACTGGCGGTCCACAAGTCTTCTCTCATGTCATCTCGGTGCTACGCTCAGCCCCAACCGGAGATACCCGCAACGAGGGCCTCTCGGGCAACCCACGTGAGTGATTCGCAGTGCATTTGTCTTTTCCTCAGAGACAAAGCTTGTTAGATCTTGCAACTCCAAGGGTCACGCAGGCTACAGTCACATTCATCGATCCAACTTGATTCGAGGGATACAATAAGGACTTCATCTATAATGCATCTATGCACTGCCCAATTCGATGATGGATCTGCTGGAGGAGTTTACTTTACACCAGAAGCTTCGATGTTGATGAAATGGTAGCAACCGAAAGAAAAGAGTAAAGCTCAGTCAGCTACTGTGCAGCCAAGGAGTCGCCACTGCCCAAAAGATGATTTCCACATGCAGCTCATTAACTGCAAAATCCACAAACTCTTCCTTTGTGAACGGCTTCCCAGTTTGCTGATTGATCTCCTTCAAGTCGTTCTCCTGAACCGCCACAACCGCAATAGGAACTTTGCAGTGGAACGTTGGGATATAAGCATACGAGTTCGCCTCCTGTCCTGGCTTGTTTGGGATCAAGTCAGGCCCACCAACACCGACTCCATGCTTCGCGTAATAGTTGAATGAGTCCTTGAAGCGGTTGTTGGTGTTGTTCCAGCCATCAGGCCAGAAGTTGACGTACTGCACCGCATAGCTCTTTTTGAAGACCTTGGCCGCGTACCCTGCGTTTTCTAGCTCTCCCAAGAAATAGCTCTCGTTGGAATAGTTGTTCGCGTTTTCGTCCACCGCAATGGATGTCTCCGCAAGGTTGAGGCCGGTAATCTTGCCATCAAATTGCTCGGCCAACGCAGTCAAAAGGGCTTGATAGCGCTGGCGAACTCGCGGGTTCCATTGCTGCGCCACCCATCCAGTGACCTCAAAGTCGGCGTCGCAAGAGTCACCATCGCAGGATGGCGCGCTTCCATTGTTGTAGTACGGCGTGTGCATGTACTTGGGGACAGGATCGTTGCTCGGGCTGAAGGTCCTATCTTGGAGCTGTATCCAGAATTTCTTGCCTTTGGCCAGTACTTTTTGGTAATCGTCTCTGATGTTGGAAAAGTCGTACTGACTTTCATCTGGCTCAAGAGACTTCCAGCTATATAGGGCTTGGATCCCAACAATGTCGGGTCTATCCAGCAGATCCAGGGACTGGTCGTCGACTTCGCTGCTGTATAGCCAATGCTGCAGAGTTGGAGAGACGGGTCTGGGTGGCGCAGCCAGGGCTTGAGCCGCAAGGGCTGCCGCAGCGAGGTAGAGAAAGTGCATCCTGAGAGCTCTCAATAGATCTGATAGGGGCAGAATGAGAAGTTGTCAGTGTTGAGTGATGACCTGGTAGTGACTACTGCAGTCACAAGAGATACCGACGACGCGCATTTATAGAAGCGGGAATATCCCTGCACTCTCATATTTCCTCTGCCTTCGACTACCCATCTTCTAGAATACGAAGTTGTTGTTCGGTGAGTCCTTTAGCGCTTACCGAAGTGGGTTTCTTTTTTTTTTTTACCGTTATTATAATACGAGGATAAGAAGCGCTGGAATGGCCGGTCTCGGGCGGTGCCTGAATCAACATACCAGATTGGGTGATATCTAGGGGAGTTATGCAAGCTGATCCGAGCATCACTTTGTATCTTCAGCTCATACACTGAAGTAATCTGTCTAATGAAAAGTTGGGTTCCATACGAGAGTAAGTGAAGACAAAAAGCTCAGCGCTCGTCTTTGGTAATTTCTCAGGCGACTAGACACTTAACCAAAAACTTGATGAGACGATTCTCGGAGACGGCACGAGCTCCAGTCTTGGTGGAGTTAAGCATTGGAAATATCTGCTGACTCTTACAGCATCGTCCAATTCGCAACGCGGATCCGGGCCGATGTCACTCGTACATGGTTGAATGAAAGAATTTCAGACAAGAGGATAGTGGCGGTAATGTCGTTAGAATCCTTGACAACCTGGCGGAGAGACCAAATTGTGTTGCTGGAGAGATACCCTGGGCTGGTTGCTCGGCCATCAAGTCTTATGCCACCGGGGGCAGTGGAAATACTACCCCGAGCGTATAGGAGATAAAAGGGGTTCTTTGAGAAGCTTGGTATAATGGGAAACACTTGATGAGAGCAGCTATGCCTCGTAAAGATTTCAAAGTCACCCTTAAACGAAGCGGACATCTATGCGGATACTGGGCATATCTTAATGCCGTGAAAGGCCCTGCCAGCAATAGAGTAAACCAAACAGTCGCAGACGAAAGTGAAAATATCATCTTGACTCCAGGTCTGAGCGAGACCCCTTCCTGGACCATGTCTATCATCACGCTTGATACACTCTGGAACAGCACTGGTGTTTGCACTAGCCGTTCACTAATGGGGTAAGATGTGACTGGCGTAGAAGTCAAGAAAGCGCAGCTTGACAAATCAAATAGAATTTCCGTACTTTTCACGACAAATGGCCTCGTAACACGTCAAGTCCCATGGCAATCGCGAGACGTGATGGGGGATGCGGTTATTGCAATATGCAGTAACCAGTGGATCCTCAATATATTTTACGAACCTTCTCATTCATTAGCCGGAATAGGACACCAAATGTTCCAGCAATCCTATATTGCCCCTAGGGTTTCTCGAATGTATCTCGTTCATTATTGTACCTTAGTCGAGTGAAACCTTCGGAGCCGCAAAAAGAAGGGGGGAGGATATACAGTCCCTAGTCCTTCAGAGAAAGGTAATTAGAAGAGCCACATTCTGATGAGATGATTGCCGCTGCAGAAAAGTCTTCTTTTAAACAAGCATGAATCTCGATATATGGTGCCAAGGTGGGTAGAGGGATTCTAGGATTATCTCCTACGGCGATGACCGTGCGTATGAACCCGAGAACGGGCAAGCGTAGGTATGATGAATGAAACAAGTCACTGACGGCCGTATGACGAGCAAGGCCGAGTGAGTAGTAGAGAGGGCGGTTAATCTCCTCCGTAACTAGGAGACACAGCCAAAAGGCGCAGGGTAAAGTGACTGAATCACATCAGATGTTCAAGTCAGTATCATACTGACTCCTGAGAAGCATTACCTTGAAGCAGACGCCTTTCGGTTAATCGGCACGATTCTTTGCCCCTAAACTCCCCCAGCCCCCGCATCTCAAGTGTAGGATTGTGATGCCATAGAAGTCAGAAGCACCAGGTCTCTGGAACTCTTGAAATCTACGATGGTTGCCCCGCTCCATATTTCAAGTGCAATGTCACCGCAATGCTTCCTTACCTACCTTACCTGATATGTATATCTTGCCTCCTATCTGATACCTGTACCTGTTGATCTCATACTCAAGTAATTACATGTAGGTAGTTACCTACCTTATGCTGCTTACCAAACTACCTGCGAGTTCGTCTCGTCCAGTGCGAATCTCACCGTTGCCTAGCCAACACCGTAATCCTCTCAAGAACGAGTTGCGCTTGCGCCGTTCCTGGGATTGCGGGGTGCGTCCTTTCAACACTTCTTCGACTTAACAAATGAGCACTTTGATACGACCTGCGTATTTGCTGTGAAAAACATCGCCATGGTCTACTTCGCCGCTGTTCGCACAGCCGCCAAGGCGCAGCTTCGGAGGCAACTGACGACCGGACCCCGTTTGCATTCCACGTCCTCTGCGCCCAAGCCTTTGCCATCACAGCCAGGTACCAAGGTAGTTTGGGGAATTGGCGCCGTGATCGCAGCTGGAGGGGGGTTCTACTGGCTCAGCAGCGAATCGGCCTCCGATATCAGGATTGAAGTTCCCATCGTCAAAGCAGTTGCTTCAGAGGAGAATATTTCTGTGGCGTCTCCAGTAAAAGTGCTGGATTTGGAGTCTGCAAACGCAAAATTGCGGGAGCAGGCCCAGGCCTTTGTCTTTGATAGCGCAGATGGGAAAAGAGGCCGCCTTGATGTCGTCCGAGTTGCCAGTAATGACCCTGTGGAAGATGAATGGTCCATGGGTATTGGAGGCGGAATACAGGGCGAGAAGACGTTGTATGCTGGTATCATGGATGGTCATGCGTAGGTTAGTCCGGAGCCTGGCGAGGCAGTTCATGCTAACGCGCGTTTGAAGTGGCTGGGCAACGTCAAAGGTCCTGAAAGAGGCTCTTATTCCGTACGTATCCTCTTCTCTTAGAAAGGTATCGTTCACCAGCTCTGAAGATGCGATCAACGCTGCGATCAAAAGCGCCTTCACAAATCTTGACGATCGCATCATGACGAATGCTCGAAGAGCAGCCGAAGCGAGTCGTGAGCCGGGCTCTGCTGAGGCCATTGCTGCTTTAGCTCCGGCTTTCGCAGGGTCTTGCGCGTTGCTTACGATCTATGAGCCGAAGTCATCTATCTTAAGGACAGCTGTTACAGGAGACTCGCGAGCTGTCTTGGGATCTTGGTCTGCGGCTACTAAAACATTCACGGCGGAAGCACTCAGCAAAGACCAGACCGGTTTCAACGAAGAAGAGGTGAAGAGGCTGAATGCAGAGCACCCGGGTGAGGGCAATGACATCCTTGATACCGAGACTGGGAGACTCATGGGAATTGCTGTAACAAGAGGATTTGGAGACCATCGATGGAAGTGGACGAACGACTTCATCAAGCATCTGCAGTCCAATTTCTACGGCAGTGCCCCTCGTCCAAAGTCCACGACACCTCCCTATATGACCGCTTCCCCAGAGGTGACGGTCCGAAGGGTCGAATCTTCGGACTTTGTGATCCTTGCCTCCGATGGCTTGTGGGATGTTATGTCTAACGAAGATGCGGTGACTTGCGTTTCCCGCTGGCTTGCGGCTCGCCGGAAAGGAAGACCAGAAGAGGTGGACAATATCAGTCTCAGTGTGCATACGCTGGATGATGAAGGGTTTTTGAGCTATAAGGCTACTCCCGAGTACTTTGCTATTGAGGATCTCGACAATGCGGCTGTATGCTTGGTTAAGAACGCTCTTGGCGGGAGGAGAAGAGGGCTCTTTTGCGGCGCAATGACCGTGGCTACGCCAACGAGCCGTTATATGAGAGATGATATTACAGTGCAGGTTATCTTTTTCGAAGATCCTTGAGGTGGCACTTTTGAGGCCATCGTCTGGAAGGGTTGGTCTGATCAGAATACGCTGTGGATAACTCAACCCATAGTGCCTTTAAGAAGATATCCAGGTATAGGATAAGAAGAGCCTACAAGTGCTGCAAAAACCGGCTAAGCTCTGTGCAAGTGAGACCCTTGCTATATGAATGAGAAACCCCGTGCGAAATTTGCGTCCTTGCACTGAATGGCCAAGCGGTGGCCATGTAGTGTCACGGATGGTGATGCCCCATCCTGATGTATTCTTTCATGTTCATTGTCAGCGAATTCAAATACTGCAGTACTGCTCGTGAGCCTTGTGCTTTATCTATATGTCTGAGGCGTTCATTGCAATAGAGCCTACAGCCATCGGAGCATGTGAGACTTATTTGTGCCGGCTCCTAGCCTTTTCTTTTTGTTCCATGAACATTCATGATCATGAGGGAGACGAAGTCTGACCGTGGGCAAAGTGTTCTAGAAGCAAAAAGAACGGACTGTATTCAGCTTCTGCGCATGGACTTGAGTCCAGTACAGAACCGCCGGTGTCGGTATCAGATACTAAACCTTCGTCCAGAGTTTTCCCTTTGCCAAGTACAGTTTAGAGGCACCATAGAAGGCACTTCCAGCGGCAACCATGATCCCAGTGAAGACCTGCAGTTTCCAATAGCCTCCTCCGGCGGCGGTAATGAGAGCACCTCCGATCGGGCTCCCCGCCAGAGCGGCTACAGACATAGTTGCGTACATGGCACCCGATCTGACACCAATCTCCCGTATATCCGATATCTGTGCCACAAGGGCGGGACTGACAGCCGTATAGGTCCCCGTACTGAGGCCGAACATGGACGCGAAGACGATGGCCGTCGCATGGGAATGGCCAGGTAGCCATACCCCGAACACCAAGATGGTTGACAGCAAGGCCGCACAGAGAGACACGTTGTAATTTCCTACTTTATCCGCCATGTATCCCGGAAGGATGCGACCGATGCCGCTGTATATGAGTAGAAGACTGTCAGCCTCCATGAAGACTTGACCGGCAACTGTTTGATACTGGATGTCATGGCATACGTACCTTGCCGCATTGAACATGGCAACTAGATACCCAGAAAGCTCTGTTGACATGCCTGTGCTTCTCCCATATGTCACCATAAAGGTGATCGGTATGAACATCCCCATAGAGTAAAAGAATGCAGCTAGGGCTAGCAGGACGAAGGGAGGATCTTTGAAGGCTGTGAAGAAGGCTGCGACTCCGAAGTTTTTCGGCTGCGGACGTAGGCGTGATCGAACGGTCAAGTTGGTTATGATGAGCAGGCCCAGCATCAGAAATGCACATGCTCGCATCGTCCAGCCAAAGCCAATGGTAGGCACCAGTTGGTTCACCATGATGGGCATCACAACTCCGCCCAGGCTAGATCCACTGGCGGCGATGCCCATTGCGAGGGCACGCTTCTTCTGGAACCACATCGCGATGCAGCTGAAAGAAGGATATAGGACCATGGCGGCGCCGATCGGACTGCAAATGGATTGGGACAGCATGAACTGATAATACTTGGTTGAGATGGACGCCATCATGAGGCCGAATACGTGCACTATGGTGCCGAATAGCAGGAGGGTTCGAGGACCGAAATGATCAAACAACTGGCCGACAAAGGGTCCCTGTGGCCGGGGTGAGCGAGGCGCAGACACAGTGAGCGGCTTGTTGGAAGACAATGACTGCGTCTCAACATACCGCAAGGAAAATGGTAAACATGGAGACCGCCGGAATCCAAGACACCGTACTTGGTGAGAATGAAGCGAGCTGGTGGGTTTCGTAATATTCTTGGAACACGCCGACGCCTTTGAGAGGTAGTTCATGTGATTAGCTGCAACCTGCGTTGCCAGTCCAAGTCTGGTGAAGGACGGGGAGGCAGCGTACAGTTTGTCCATCCAAAGCTGACGAAGAGACCAAAAAAGGCGCCTAGAACGACGAGCCACGCCCGCAAGCCTCCGTCTGGAAACGACTGAGAGTTACTGAGTTTCTCATCGGGACTGGGCGGCTCTGGACGAACGTCCGTGGTAGACTCTGACGATTGATACTTGCTATCCATTCCGCTGAAATATCTGTTCAGCGTTGGTGTCTTCAAGCATCAAGAGAATTGCCATGATGTGACGAAGTCGGTCGCTGAGGGTTGACTCACTTTCGGCAAAATGGGCGTGCTCACTGACATCCGCGCCCTTTGAGGATCTCGGAGGTCCGAATTATCCAACCACAGCCCGTTCTTCGTGGTGCAGAGTACCTTGTATAAATGCAGGGAGTTACCCGGTAAATGGCTGCCGAGCTTTCGTTTTCTCCCGGTGACCATGAGAGGACTTTGGCCACTGAACACCGCAGAGGATCTCTTGATAGGAATTCTCTCGGTGGCCCGCGCTTTATGAGTCACGTCAATTTGATTTGCTTCTCAGGAAGCTCATTGCATGGGAGCGGCACTTGGATACGTTTTCGGTCGAAAATCTTCGGTCGAAAGCACATACAAGCCTGATGCTCCCGTGCATCAATCAAGACGGATTTCCCTGGTATGTGACGCTTCTTTCATGGCCAACCAAGCGACCAGCGGCGGTCCCGATCTATGAGGGCATCGTTCTGTCGGTTCTAGAGGCGAGAAAACACGGATTACACTGTCAAACTAGATAGCTGCTGGGCTTCATTACATGCTGCAGATAATAAGACGTCTATTGTCGATGGGAGCAAGCAGCGCACTCTGAGCATGAATGACGCCTCATCGCAGCTGATCCGACAGTTGTATCTGGTTATGGAGCTGTATATCCGCCATCTACGATGAAGTCAGCCCCTGTCGCGTAGGAAGAAGCATCAGAGGCCAAGTAGAGGTAGATGCCCTGCATCTCGACCGTCTCCGCGAAGCGCCTGGAAGAGTCGGTCAGCTTCTCGTCTTGACACAGATACTGCGTCCCGTTTACTCACCCCATAGGGATTTTATCTTTGATCGAGCTCATCGTCTCTTCGGCCACCGCCCCTGACAGGCCGGTGTTGACAAATCCAGGGGAGACGCTGTTTACACGGGCAAACCCAAGCCATTCAATCGCAAGAGATTTGCCTAGGTTGGATACCCGATTAGCACATAAAGAAACATGATTTGACGATATTTAACCAACGGGGTAAGCAGACTCACAAAGATGGATAACATGCGCCTTGGAGGCATTGTACGCTGCCTGGCGCCGTGGAATATTCACAATATGTCCAGACATGCTTGCGGTAGCAATAAAGCTACCGCTTGTGAAATTGGTCAACGTCGCTCCGTCGGATGTTGTGCCCTCTACTTTCTGGCGGCGGAAGTGTTTGCCAGCGGCGCGCGCACAGTAAACGACCCCATCGGCGTTGATCTTCATGAGATTGTGATACCTGCTAATGTCGGCGTCGATGAAAGCCTCGTCTCCCCAGGAGGTGCCTGAATTCGCGACGAAGATGTCAAGGCGACCATCGAATTCGCCAATGACTTTTTCTACAGCTGCTTCAACTTCATCGTAACACGTAACATCGACTTTGTACGCTCTACCTATTCAATTCTGCGTTAGTCTACGAAGCCTGTAGTTCTGTATGCCGGAGAAAGAGTGGTATTAGAGACTCGGAGCCTGACTGCAGTACATTTGACCTTGAATGACTTCTCAATAGTTGCGGCCTTCTCAATAGCCTCGCTGTTTCTGTTGTACCAAATGGCCACATTGGCTCCGGCTTCAGCAAAGGCTCTGGCGGCGGCAAAACCAATGCCTCCCCCCGCACCTGAGATGATTGCCGTCTTGCCTTTCAGGGAGAAGAGGGACATGACCCCATTGTCCGCCGGAGGTAGTGTGTTGTTGCGCCGGAAAACGCCATTTTGCATGCCATCAGCCATCTCGAGTAGCTCTTCAGTTGCCGTTGAGCCTGATTATCTCGGGACGGTAATGTGTTAAAGTCAGCGAAGTCCAGGTGAGCCAATACCATACTCCGTCCTTTATAGGGTGGGGAGAACGGCATCAGGAGCCTACTGCTCCACTGATGATTCCGGCTCCGCATTGGATCCGCATAGTTGTCGCAGCTGCTAGCACTCGATGATGAAGAGTTTACCGGCCTCTTCTTCTGAATAGCGCTCAATTAGTCCGCGCCACCCCCAAATACTGGGCAACGTTACATATTGAATATCTTGAAGCAAATCGGCGGTATCAATGAGACTGATCTAAAATTACTATTATTGGCATAGACGAGAGGAAGCTACCGAGTATCGACATCTTGGGAAACTTGCGCAATATGTTCCAACGAAATGTTATCAAGATCTTCATACTCGCACGATCAATGGAGAGATGAGTCGCCAAACTCAATACCTACGTATATAGAGCCAAAATGCCACATGATTTCATTCCTCCACCGTCTTCAAGGCGCGTTTCTTCCCTGCAGCAGCTCAGAGGGTGCTGCAATACGCCTGTAAGTCCAGCTATGCAAATATTTGACCCCATTGCTCTACAGTTCTGGCGATAATCTCCTGTACGTCCGCTTTTTCGCCTGGCTCCTCTAAATGCGCGCCCGTGCTGTTAACCCAAGAGAGTTCCCAAACTAATAATTGGGCCTGGAATTCCGTTTGATTGTACTGCGCCGGCTCCGTCAGGATCAGATATTCGACAAACATCTGCCACCGCTTCAAATGGTATGTCTTCATCAGCCCTGACCATGCTTTTGAAGCGTAATCAACGAGTTGGCCCGAAGGCCCCCATAGAGTGACTTGATTGCGCGCTTCATACTCAAAGGAGTCTGCATATGCTGAACTGGGAGCGGATGAACGCGCTGCTGACAGCCAAGTCGAGAGGCGGAAATTCTTGTTCGATGAGAGAACACCATCGAGCGAGAGGAGTAGTTTGGTCAGAAGCTGGCCTTGGGTCTTCAAACGCGTGACCCGGCTTTCGGTTGTTTGGTTAGGCATGTAATAGACATCCACAATCGTCTTGTAGATGGGTATGAATGCATTAGCCAGCACCTGACGCGTCCAGTCAACAATATCGTACTGGTATGCAGAATTGTTGAAGAGCGACGTATCTTGCAATCCAGCACGATAGAGCTGTTGCCACGCGGTTACCATGATGGCTGGATCATACGGAAGTTTAGTGCCCAAGATTCCAGTAATATCGGCCATATTGCTCGTCCTCGGGACAAGCTCAATAATCGACTTGGGCACGGATGGCATCAAAGTAAGATTGGTATTGTCGTACACGGTAGTACGGACAGTCTCCCATGCATTGTAGATGCTCGCCGGTCGCTGGTCGCTCGAATATCGCGCGGCCGCCCAGTTGTGAAAATAGGTTTCCGTGTCGATGGGCTCCCTGTTCCAGGCCTGAGCAAGCAAAAGATCGTAAACTATTTCGTTATCCTGTTGCCCTTCCATGGAAAGACCGAAACCAGATAGAGACGCTGACTCTTCGAGTGCTAGAATCGGGCTTTGGGTCACGTTCTGAATCTGGCCATACATGTTTATTGTGGCCCCGTAGTTCTGCAACTCGCACCATATCCAAGGCTTGCCATAGTATGATTGCGCGCGCTGCCATTGTGGCATCGATTCTGACCAAATGTCCAGGATGAGCATATCGCTATCAGTGGTGATACCGCCGAGATAAGCTTCAATACGCTCGTTCGTCCAGAAAGTCGTGTTTTGCGCAAAGAGCCAAGCTTGGAACACCCATATAGCGTTTGCATCTGCCGACTTGAGTGCTTTCCATGTGTTCGAGCTCACATTCCGGAGGTACGCCACGTCACCCGAAGGTGGTATCATCTCGTTGAACTGGTCAAGCGTGTAAAAGTTGGTAACATCCCCATATGCCTGTTGTTGTTTGGTGATAAAGCTTCGTTGCATTTGCGCAAAGAGCGGATCGACAGGGTCAATAAACGTATCTTCCGTGTAGTTTTCCGGAAAGTTAGCCCATTGGATACTGTGAAGTAGCTGAGCATCAGGCAGTACGCGCGGCGCCGCTCGAGGGACGAAGCCAGGAAATGCTGGTAGGATAGGCGTTATACCCAGGTCAACCATGCGTTTGACAATCCTTTTCTGCAGAGCAAATTGGCCATCAACCCATTCAAACGGCAGAATGCTGGACCACGACCCTTGTAGATTTCCAAAGTGGTTCCAAGCAAGAAAAGCAGGGCCAGTGAAAAAGGCTTGAATGTCGTCATCTGCGAAACCGGCTTCTTGGAAGACTTCGATGAGTATCTTCTCGATTCCAATCCACGCTGGTGCCAGATTGATGCCACGTAGAGCCATCCAGTCCAATTGGAGTTCCCAATCTTCCCAAGTCCAGAACGCCGCTGTATAAGAAGTGGTGACTATAACGACCAGCAGTTATAAGGATGGCTCGACTCATTACCGTTTGTGGTCAGCTCCTACCTGTGTTGAAGTCGTAGCGATAAGGTACGATACTTGATCCATTCAAGGGTGAAGACAGCTTCGGCAGAATGGAGGGTGCATCTCCGAGCTGACTGCCGGCGTACCACCAAATGTCGACGTGGACAACATCGGAGAGGTAGGAATGAAGACTGCCGCCTCGCACAAAATCTGTCAACAGCCGACTGATTGAATGGAGCAGCATCGCAGGGACGAAATGCGCCTTACCCGTAGAGAATGGAGCTTAGCGATGTTCCCTGGACTCGGATATTGCCGTCATCTGTGTTGGTCACAGAGTAACTCTCCAACTCTGAGTCTGTATTTGCAGACAAGGAAAAGTTGAATGAATGTTGATGTTGGGGCAATCGTCGCCTCACAAGAGCTTTTATGCCAGCGGTCGAATGTGTCGTGAAGGCCGTGGACTCAGAAGTGGCAGTAGCCACGGTCGAAATGGCCATCAAGCCGACAAAGGCGATGGTGTCAAGGAGCTTCATGACTATTCAGACTGATACTGAGAAAGATGATGCCAATTCTGAGCAGCCCAAAGCAATATGTGCTCCCCGAAGTAGCAGATCTGGTTGATCTGATGATTTGGATGTGGGGGCTCGCTGAGTTATATGGTAACCGCAGTCAGTTTGTGCTCCAGGTCATGTCAAGGCAGGAGTCCAGTTGTAAGGATTGCAGTCATGGAGGGGTATGGTTACATTCTCGAATCCCATATCCATATTCCTTCGCTGACCATCCATCCCCTTGGGGTAAGTTATCAGACAGCGAGACATGATTTGGTATTATTCGTTGGATAGCAGGCCGATCACCCAATGCCTGTTCTTGTCCATCTTCGCTTCAATCATAGCTGAGCGAGAGATATCTTGTCCGGTGCCCTGCAAATACAACTTGAAGAAAAAAAAAAACCCTGGCGAGGTTGCCAAGATCAAATCGCCCTTTGTCAAGCGTGATGGATATGATTACTCTCTGTAGACAACGGCGTGACCACTTCATTTTTTACATACCGCTGACATTCGCAAGATCTTATTAGCCTCTTCAGACCGAGGGATACAGTTCCTTTGAAGACCGATCGGCGCTTGCGGCGATAACACATACTTCATAGGGACTCCTAGAATAGTCCGGAGCTATGCGCGCCAATTCCTTCCTGGCGAATAGAGGGAAGACGCTGCTTGGTCACGGTAGTAAATCTTCAAATCTATAGTGACGGTCTGAAGTTTCCAGTCGACGGACGGACACAAACGGGGGCAGCTACGTCTAGAAGAGATCCACCGGCACTGTACATACAGGGAGCTTGACCTTCTGTAGCAGCAACGCTTGACGTACATACGCAGCAGAAGTAAGATACACATTATGAGGGCTCGATGATGAAGAACAAGTTGAACTCCACTACTGAGCTAACTGCTGTTTAACTGTAGTAGTGTCTGAGTCATGATACTGTAATTAAAAAGGAACAGAAACACGTACACCCACTTTACCATGCTGAACGTAGGAGCTTAACTAGGCAGAACCGGCTAGCCCCTGTCTTTTCACGCTCTTTTTCCGCCTTTTCGCGGACTGGTATCTTCTTCAGGCAGCAGGAACGTTTCAACAACTCTTTCAACAGCTTCCAATACCGTGAAGACCTACCATAATCATGGACACTGTCCCATTCGTGCCAACAGACCAACAGATCAAAACGTTCAAATCCTGGGTGCAGTCGCGAGATTGCAAACCTCATGCCTGGAACGCTCAGCGATGGTTCCAGAGCTCACAGCAAATCGAGGGTGTCTCAGAAGCTTCCCTCCGCGCGGCCCTTGAACCGCTCATTGACGAAGCAATCGAGGATGCCACCAGAGCCGTCGAAGAACGGAGCAAGGTACTTGATCCATTTCCCGTAGCATTGTTCTGTATTGTCTACATGGCTCTTTGGACGGGTGATTGACCGGCCCTGACTTATTGCTAACTGAGGAACCGGATCGGTTGATGCAGGCATTGGCAGGCCTCAATGTCCCAGGCTTCGGACTTCCATTGGGGTATATGCCCCCTGAAGAAGATCGATCCCCTGTGCTGATTGGTGTCGATGGATATGACTGGAAAGCCGCAACCCTTTTGATACGGGAAGTGTGCATGCTCAAGTTTATGGAGGAGCTGACCAACAAGCCACAGTGGTGGGAGAAAGTCTGGGATGTCGACATTGTCGAAAAATGGAAGCAAGAGGCTTTACAGATGAACTGGGAGGAGTATCGCGCGTTTGCAGACTTCACCCCTGCCATGGCGGATGCAGTAAGTCCGTCCCAATTTTGACGAGAATTTGCCTGATTGACCAGCAAACCTTCAGTGCATTCACGAGCTGCGCAACAAGGCGGACCTAGTAAAGAAGACTGGCCTGGTCCCCATTTTCGACTACTCGTCTTGTGTCATCAAGTCGGACTGTCTAATTCCAAAGAGCTTACGGGACTCACTTCGCTCGGCAGCTGCGCTGCTGGAGAATGTTCCGGACGAAGACAAGGACTGGCATCCGGGCAGTACCCATAAGGTGCTCGATCTCGTCCACCCTTCCCTATGGCCCTTCATATACGGCCGTACTCCCGTACTACTGGATAAGCGCATCAATCTCCAAGACGCGCTCAGCCACTGTGGTGTCGGCACGGTTCTCCCGGCGCCTAAGCCCATTGAGATAGCTGGCCCCGGGAGCGACTGGTCAAGGCCCTTGGAGAATCCCTTACCATCTCTCTCATACAAGTTCCAGTGGTTGCCATGCGAAGTCGTCCTAAATGGTCCTTCCGCCAAGATCGACAGCTATATCAACAACCTACACCCCGTGGATCATGCGAATCTATATCCGATCATTGAACAGTTCATCGGGAAGTCCCTGCCAGCTTGGGACATCATCTACCGGTGGCCGAAGGAGTTTGAGATCCAGCGTCTGAAGACACGACAAGCACGATCGCAATGTACAACACAGGAGATATGCCAGCCAGCGCATGGATGCAACCCATGGAATCGGCCCATTGGCGAGGGCGAGCCATTGCGTGATGAGAACGAACCCTACACGTCAGAATATCGAAAGTCTGACCGGTTCAAGCGTGATATGGCGTGGCTGGTCAAGACGCACACGTTGGACCTACCGGAGCCTGCTTTCGAAGAAGATGGCTATATTCGACTTCAAGCATCCGACGTCAAATCGAGTGACTTCTTCAATGGCGCGTCTCGTATCCAAGTGATTGTCAAGCTTGCCAACGTCCACCTTACCCCCGAAAATCCTGACTTCAAATTTGAAGCGTCGAAAGAGCTTGCTGAATGGTATACCACTTCCGACCAGAATGCCAACGGGCCTGATGATCCTGATCTGGACGGGTCCTCCTACAAGCCGGGTACA
This sequence comes from Trichoderma ghanense, assembly GCF_004382785.1. Classification (NCBI taxonomy): domain Eukaryota; kingdom Fungi; phylum Ascomycota; class Sordariomycetes; order Hypocreales; family Hypocreaceae; genus Trichoderma; species Trichoderma ghanense. The sequence continues at coordinate 961,932 of NW_027395674.1, read as the reverse complement.
TCACAGGCTTCTTCATCCGAATCTGAATCATCATCAAGCGCCGGCGGAGCTTTATCTATGGATCTTTCAGATTACCACAGCATATATGTCGACAACGACACCACCGAATTTGAAGGCGGATCGTGGCATACAGAGGGAATGCTCAATGAGCGGATTTGCGCGACGGCGCTATTCTACTATGACTCGGAAAACATTACAGACTGCCATCTGGATTTTCGGACGTTGGCTGACCGTGAACGATTAATTGTCAACCTCGACTACGAGCAAAGCCAGACTTTTCCGATTGAACGTACATTTGCTATCCCCAACGCTAATCGCGACACTCTCCAATACATTGGAGGCGTTCTCACGACGAACAGCCCCTCTACGGGGGACGGCGACACCCGTGCCGTCTTCTTTCCAAACCTCCTTCAACATCGCGTCTCACCGTTTCGCCTCAAGGATCCGACAAGGCCGGGCCACCGCAAGATTCTCGCCCTCTTTCTGGTCGATCCTGCGATTCCTGTTCTCTCAACAGCTAATGTACCACCGCAACAGCATCATTGGTGGGATCGAGAAACGGGCGTCGAGCGGGCTCTTGCTGCCCGTCTGCCGAGTGAGCTGACGCAGCTGGTCCTTGATCATGCAAGAATCGGGCTTCCCATTGACTTGGAGGAAGCTAAGAAAATTCGGCTTGAACTCATGGATGAGAGATCGATGAAGCAGGATGGTACGGAAGAGGAGTTACACAGAACAAGCTGGAACTTCTGTGAGCACTGAGGTGTATCTGGCCGTTACATACCTAAGACATCTCGTACCGGCGGAATGGAATAAGACTCTTGCTGTCGGGTATTTCGTATCCTCGACAATACCTTTCATCAGGACTACTTTCCAATCTATACGGAATGTCTCGGCAGCAGACAATTTAAGCGGCGTGAACATCCGGACACCGAGTAATCTACTTGTTGCCCCTATGTCATGACCGTGTTTCTGTCCTGGCCCTTTGAGGCCGGTAGTGCCATTGATCAACAAGTATTGAACGGTAGCCACTATGGCGTGATGCGGTGCGGAGGAACCTTTGTCTTCGTGTGGAGCTCGTTGCAATCTAACGGAAGCCACGCTCGAGACATGCAGTGTTGTTTCCATCGCGAGCATTCGGAGAAACGGACATTTATTTGGCCTAGACAATATGAGACATCTCTGAGCACGTCTGAGCACCCGTCCGGGCATGGGATTGCATGTTCCATAAACCTAGACGTACTACTTCATTGCAGTTGATAAACTTCTCATATACCTTACCAGAAACGCAGTAAAGCCACATATCGTGCAAGAATGATGACAGAAGCAGTAGTTGAGAACGAGCTGGTAAATATCAGGGGTATATCAATAGATCTAGTCATAAAATCTGTCGCTACATCATTTCCAAGTATTCGGGCAGATAGACAATCTCTCCCTAGAGGTAGCAAATAAATTCACATCAAGTGTCATTTTCTTGTCCTTTGGCCACATCCTCAACAGCGAGTGCTCTAGAAATAGCTCAGGATATGTGAAACAGGTTGCCACTTGGAAGGGGATGCTTTGAACTGCTCCTTGCCAGAGAAACGCAGCCCTCCTCCTCTATTCCGCCACAGGGCAGAAGTCGTAGTAACCATCAACATGGTTACCCCACCATGAGGGGAAGGGGGTTGCAGGGCCACCGGCTCCAAAGACTGCAAAAGAAAGAATGAAGAGCACCGTTAGACTGGCTCCATCAAAAGCTCCAGTGATCAGGTAGGAGTAGTCCTTGAAGATGCGAGGGCAGTAGTTTCGGAGGTAGTACTGGGTGAAGAAACCAGAAGCAAGCTGGCTCCAGATGACGCAGGTCTGGGACTGGTTGTATGGGATATATCCGGCGTACTGGATGAATTGAGGCAGGTTGATGTCGCGAAGGTCAAAGCTTCGAATCTTGGGAACGAACTAAGAGACTTGTCAATAGGGTTGAAAAGTAAGGCCATTCAGTAGATACTCACGTAAACAAGGACACGGTGGAGAACGACAAGCCCAGCGCCAATGGCCAATCCAACAGGCACCATCTCGTATTCTGCGCCCGACTTGTACAGATACTTTGCTAGAGCCCAAGAAGCGGCGTTGGTGTTGTAAGACTGAATTGTTGCGCCACTCCATGCAGCATTACCGTTGCTGTTGACAAGGAGGTCGCGGTTGCCATTGACAATGGAGATCATGACACCATAGTTGACGAAACCACCGAGAACCGTGCCGTAGATCTGGGTAAGGAACATGACACGGGGAGGGATTTTAACTGTGGCATTGTGTCAGCAGGGATGTTCCTTCCAGGGGGAGCAGGGCCGCTGAAACACATACGGTATTCGCCCATCTTAAGGTCATTGCACAAACTGACACAGTTGGAAATGACGTTATGAGACCAGGCGGCAAAGTACATGTTGCCGACAGGGCGGCCAGGAAGCATCAAACCCGCCAACATCTTGGACAGGTTGTTGGTGGCAATGCCATTACCATATCGAGAGTAGAGAATGGTGCTCTGTAATTCATGTTAGGCTGCGGTATACAGGAAGATCTCTTTTACGGGACATGTTTACCAAGGGGGCAATGAATATTCCGACGAGAAGGGCGACGACGTAGGCCCATGCCGGGAGGGTGATGTTCTCCTTGATGACAACGACGAGGCCGAGGATGAAGCTGAATACCAGGACAGCAATGTACCACCACCAGGGAGCTTCCTTGTAGTGCTTGGCCATATGCTCATGATGTCGGTCGTCGTATCGACCGCTCCTCGCACTCTTGTATGACTCCTTGACATCTCCGCCCCAGAACAGGAAGCAATGAGCAACCAGAGCGCCGATCTAAGCACGTGTTAGCCATGATCACTCGTGGAGAGGATATGAATACATACAGCAGCGTTGGCCATGAACATAGCATACGCGAAGCTTCCAGTCAGCTTAGGAACACCGTATTTCTGCAGAGCGCTCTCGTCAAGAATGCCACCGACGAACACTTCCGATACGGGATACTTTGTACCGTTTTCGGCACGGAGCTGTGTCGACATGAAAGGCTGGGACTTGGAGTTCCAGGAGTTTGTGTAGTAGATGGCAAGCACCACAGCGTAGCAGACAAGGAAGCCGGCGGCAGCATGAGCTTGCAGAGTGAGAGGGAGGGATGTGTTGAAGGAGGTGATGTATTGCCAGTCAAAGGAGAAGCTGAAGAGCCCCAAGCCTTCGTTGTTGGTAGCACCGCCGAAAAGGTTGGTGAGAATGGCGGCGTTGGAGCCCGTCGCGTGCATGGCGGCCAAGCACGGGATGGAGATGGAGTTCAGGAAGGGGAAAATGTAGGCAGGGAAGAACTCGTAGAAGAACATGCCGACAAAGCTGTACCAGAAGAAACGGAGGGGCTTGGAACCCTTGATGTTCTGCCAGTGAAGCCCCTGGAGAGTCTTGACTGTGGGCAGAGTGCTCCAATAGACTGCCTCGACATGCCAGACGCAGATGGGACGCAGGACACCACAAATACCATAGCCAAAAAGACCAATGGAAATGACGCTCAAGACAACGGTTGACGCACTCAAGGGCAAGTTGTAGAAGAGATCCTGGGCCGTGAAGACGGTGATGCTGGCCGTGGCGTTGGAGGCAGAGGTGGCGGTGATGGCACAGACGGCGTGCTCCTTAAGGTTCCAGGGTCCGGGGTTGATGAAGGCGGCAATGGTAATCCACAGAGGAGGTTTTCCTTGGCCGCCCCTTGCTTGCCATCGAGCCTTCAGCTTATCACCGCGAGGGAGGAATGCAGCCCAAGCATTGCCGATGAAGTAGGCGATGAGGACGATGAAGGTGCCAGAGATTGTGGCAGCAGTTGGTTTGAACTATAGGCAAGTAATGGTCAGCCTATAGCTCGCTTGATAGACGTAGAAAGAACTTGTTTGTAGAAACAGACCTGATAGATCTGGCTCATGACGGCTTGGAAGGCAGACAGACATGTAGCCAGGAACATGCTTCGAAACGTCAAGGACGGCTCGCCATCATCCCGCAGCGGCAGCAAGTGGGCTGCAGCATCGGCACCCGTAACGATAATCACATCGTCGCTGCCATTGTCCTTCTCGTCGTAGTCGTCGTTGTCCAGGCGTGGAGCAATGCTGATCTCAGTACCCAGCGTGCCCTTCTTCTCAGGGTCCACATCGCCGGTAACATGGACCTTATCATCCGAGATCTCATGACTAGAGGTCCTGCCTTCAACGATCACCACGTCGTCCGCTGGTGAGGCCGTCATGTTGACTTAAGAGCTACCTTGAGCCGATAGCAATCCCCTTGATGAATGGTGATTAGACGCCGTGCCGAGACGCACAAGCACACGCTCTCCCCCTTGGGAATCTCGCAGCGCCCACCTCCATACTTGTATCTATTCCCATTTCCTCGTCTTGCCCTCCACCAGATGCAATATCAAGGGTCCTCACAGCAATTGTACCGTCCTCCTGGAGTACGATGGGGTCCAGGCCGGTGGTGTAATCCCGATAAGAATTTATGCAATCAACAGGCTAAGTGCTCTAGAATGGCACCCGAGCACCAGCCATCCATGTTTGGCCAGGTACTTTTGAAGTCCACCACGAAAAAAGCACGGACTTTCCGCATGAGGCTAGCAAACATGCCAGATGCTGGAAAAGTTCCCGGGGCTAGCTCGTCGATAAGGTTGTTGCACGTTCCGTTGGACCACCGAGATCACAGTCTAGGACGCTTAGATAACGCAGTGTGACCACAAGAGTGGTGGTTTTGCCCCCAGGAAGTTGGTTGATTTGAGTCTCATTGAGAGTGTCCAAGAACACCGCTGGCGGGCATTTCCGCGCATCATCTGATTCAAATGTGCCTCTGGTCGGAACAGGAGAGCAGGAGAGGAGAGCCATTCTGGGAATTTTTGCCGAAGGCTTTCCTTTTCACAATCAGGCGAGTGAGCGGCCAAAGCGGCATTTATGGGCTCAAATAACATGGACATTGTATATGGCGTCTTTGGCTTCGCAAGAACTAGCAAGCACATCTTACAGATCGAACTGACCCGTATTATATGACTAGTTTAATTTTGAATTTTGATCTAGAGACTCTCTCCAGTGCTCGTGGTTTGCCCTTTGACGGCTCCGAACAGTAGAGGAGCTGCGTTACACTGGATACCCCATCTGTGCTTCTCCCAGTTCAGCTTTCGTGGTGATACCCTCGATCGTGTCTTTGTACATGAAGAGGCCAAGCTAAGAATGCAGCATTCTTGGCCTTACGTTGCATCTCTCCGCAATTGCCACACAGGCCTGGGTCTGACCCTTGCCACCTTGCCACGCCCTGCAAGAATAGAATCAGATACGGTCTGACCAGCATGCCCAAGCAGTAATCCTCTCCGTCAAGCGCTTGTTTCCATCTAATATCACGACATTGGCGGACGCTAGGGAATGGTGTCTCCTGTCTACTGGTCCTATCGGGCGGCGAAGGACTTTTGATGTTTGGTCATCCGCGGACCAAAAGATCCCAACCTTCAGGTTACTGTTGAGGCGAGGCCTACCATGCGTTACGGGCCCATGATGCACTCAAGTGCGTTGGTCTGGACCATGGCTGCACATCTGTAGGATTCAGCAAACTGCATGAAGTTGAGCTAGACATGATGCTTATTGTAGTGAATGAAACACCTTATCGCACTTTGTGGGCTGCTTTACAGGAAATTGCAGAAAATCCTGGCAATGATGCCAAGATAAGCATCGTCAAAGCATCCTAACCACGCGGGAGTGGGAGCAAGCTCGGAGGATATGAGAGCAGGACACCGTATATGTAAGAAGGGAGGAGGAGCCTAAGAACAACAATGTCGAATATGCAAATACATCACGTTATCACAGGCCCTGGGAGTTGCGAACCAACGATCGAAATCCACATCATGTGTTGGTTGTGGCCTCGTTCTGATATTGACCTGTGAGGACAGACTTTGTCGGTTTCTGGCAAGGGGACTATCTTCGATATTTCCCTTCACCACATATCGTCTTCTTCCAAACAACACTTCTCAGACCTACCGACTGTTCATGTCAGCACCGCAGCGTTGGTGTTGTTGTTGCGGGATCCTCAGCAATCCTGGAGTGCGAGGATATCCTGTGACCATGTAGAATACAACTACTCAGCTGTGTTTGCGAACATAGTTGCATATCACAGCCTTGGAGCGAAAGTCGAATTTATTTTGCCCGGATGTAGCTTATGCTACCCTTTCCCGAGTAATACGATGTTTCCATGCTCATGCCAAGTGACCGCGGCAATTTTATCTCACAACCTTTTGGCCTTATCGTGCCATTCCTTGGCATACTACCCCGGGCGTATTAGCTACCCGAGAGCAGTCATGACCGGAGGCGGATTTCCTGATGGTATTCGCCCTGTCGCCTCCCACACATGAGGGACAGCGGTTATATGTACACCGTTCGCTCATTTGGGCTCTATATGTACCTAGTCTACAGGGGTGCACCCTTAATTTCTTTTATCCCAGATGTCCCGATCATGTGGAAAGGATGAGGACTGTGCCAGTAAATGGGGGTCATGCTCCTGTGGCTTTATGGGCAGCAGCAGCAGAGCATGAAAAGCAATCAATGTTGAAAGCCAAGAAGAATATAACCAATCGGCATTTGACTCATTTTTGAACAACATCAACGAACTCTGGCAGGGATGGGTGAATAATTGCAAGCCCGCGAGATCACCATTCCTCACATACAAAGTTTAGCGCCAATATAAAGAAATCATTGTCCCGAGTGTAAGTCTGATATAATTATTGATCGATGCTAGTTGAAGAGCTCGCGAGCGAAGAATTTTGACCCTGGTTTCTGCTTGGTTCCATCCCATTCAACAGAGATATGTACGTGTCAGGAGAAAAACTCTCTTTACCGCCATGGCCAGACGACATCTGCATCTCCATTGGCAGGGATCGAAGCAACGCCTTTTTGTGTGTCGATTAACGTCATAGAGCTATAATGAAGGAAGCAGTCGAACCGTTTTCTAGTTGGAGGAATAGATACCATGGCTGTGTATAGAGTACAAATTGCTATTTTATTGGTTCCAACTCAATATCAAAAGCTATCAAATGGCCATCCTCAATAGTGTCGTTCGGAGTGTCCGATCGAATTGTCTAGTCAAGACGATCAGCGACCAGAGCCTTGAGCCTCTCTTCCGTGAGGGGTTCAACGCCAAGTAGTGAGTTGTCGTTGTCGTCGTATGCGCTGCCATATTCTTCACCGAAGACAGTGCCCACCAATACATTCCCATAGGCCTGCAAGCTGTCGCCCCCAGAGGCTATTGCATCAAGGCCAGCTTTCAAGATGTCGGCTGACTTGATGTCGCTGGTCGTCCATTGGATCTCTGGCTTGACTTTCTTTGCAACGTCTAGCAACTGCTTCTGATCTAGAATCGCCTCAGAAACATAGACGACGCGATTCTTAGTCTTGTCGGGGTGGTGAAACACAGCAGCAACCGCCCGCGCAAAAGTTGCCAAGGATGTGACACTGACCCGAGTATTGCCTCCATCGATAAAGGCGACTGAGTGATTCTTGAAGTTAATGGCGGCAGGAAATGCTAACAGGTACTCCGTGAAGCAGCCTGGTGCAATAATGGAATATGTCAGGGCGCTTGCAGCTGCTTTCTGGATGAGATAATTGCGAACAGTTGCCAAGGTAGAGTAGAATGGAAGGTCCGCAACCTTCGGACTGGTAGTGCATGAGCCAAACTCTGAAGGAATGAACCGATAGACCCCGGCAGCTGCGGCTGCATCAATGAGAAGTGTCTGCTTTTCCAGCCCCGACTTCCCAATAGTCGAAATCACAGCATCCTGGTTCTTCAGAGCTGCAGTCAGAGAACTGACGGAGTTGAAGTCAACCTCAACGACCTTCACTCTAGCCCCGTAACCATCGGATGCCTGAGAGCGAGTAAGGACGGTAACGTTGAAGTTGACTTCGAGCAGCGCCTTCAGGACATGTGGTCCAATGTTGCCGGAAGCCTATACAGTTAGCATCAGCGTACACGATTGATGGGCGAGAACTAGTTTCTGGCTACTCACACCAGCAATAGTGACGTTCTTGATAACAGCCATAGAGACGACTGGGTTTTTGTGTTGAGATTGAGATGTATGGTGTAGTGAGAGGCAGTGATGGTTGGAAAGAGTCCCTAAGATCTGGCGACGTAGGGTGAACTTTAAATACTTTTTCTTCAGCTCTCTCCACCGCTATATAGGTGGACGCCAATTCTCCTTTGCATCCTGAATCATTGTGAAGGATAATGATGCTCCGTAAACCCAATTGCGCTCCTCGCCCAGCACATTTCGATTCAGGTCCGATGAATACTGCGGCAAATATCCGCATATATCGGCATTTGCCCGCACTCCCCCATGACTAATATCCACATAGCTATTTCTTCGCGTCCGCATCTTCCGCTGAAGCTTATTGAACCGTTCACTCTCGAATTGCGGCTCACCTGCGCACGGAGAATTACAGGTTCACTCGATTCATTTTTCATTGCTGCGAAATTCTCGACGATGCGATCAACAGACACACGGCAGAAGCCCGCATATTCCAGGAAGGCTTGTCTTCGGTGCCGTCGGTCAAAGCGGAAATGTGACCGAATGCTCCCCAAGTGTCTCCTTTGTACACGGTCCGTCCGGAAAAGATTCTCTCTCTCCGATCCATCTATTGACGATATCTGTCCCGTATAGCCGAAAAGAAGATTGCCAGTACGAGACTATCACTCTTACGTCTTCATCTGCCTCTGCGGGTATCAAGCCGATTAGCGCCCTCGATGATGGTCCGTCTTCGGACCATATCAGAGCAGCAATGGTGGAACGGCTGTCTGGGATCAAGCCCAGTGATGTGGAGGTGGCCTATGTGCGCACTATCAAGCCGTGGTTTCCTATCATTGCGGAACCAAGGCTGAGTGACCAATTGCCTGACGGTTGGGATGATCAGACTCTCGACTTCACCTTGCTGTGTCTCAGCATTGTGCTCTTTCAGACTGCTCCGAAATCCAATACTTGTGGTGACGGTAGCGCTTCTGGACTCATGGCCCTTTATCTCTCTGCTAAGAGCTGGATTGCGTTGGTCGAAGGGCTCGGCATCAATTCGATTGAAGTTGTACAAGCCAGGCTAATCATCGCAGCCTTTGAAGTCTCTCATGGCTTCTACCCAGCAGCTTATATATCAATAGGCGCAGTAGTGAGAGCGGCAGAGACACTGAAGCAAGGCAGGGACCTGGAAGCCCCCGCGTACAAGCCGCGCACAGAGGAAGAGAGAGTAGAAGAGTTAACTACGTGGGCAGCGATCAAGGTCTTAGACAGGTGGGTGATCATCAAGATGCTGCAGTCAACCCCGCGCCTTCGGGAGACAAAGGCATGCGAATTTGGCTATTTTTGTTTACCATTGGATCAGATATATTGCTGCTGAGTGCGGTGAAACTCCTCCGGTCACAAGGCGTATTTACAACAAGGACCCCGATCTACCCTACTCTGAGCTTCCGTTCGCTGTTTGCCCAGTTCTTATGTCCGCCCCTCTTTCTCCTCAACGACAGTTCCTTAGGCTCTACGAGGCAACGGACCTTTTAGATAAAGTCCATTTGGCTTTCTACGAACCCACGCCCCGAATATCGTTCAATCTTGAAGAGGGAGCCCTTCTGGTGAGCACGCTGTCATCCTTGAGGACAGTGATACTGGATGAAGTACCAAATGAGTCCAGAATACACTCTAGTGGTCTCCATATCTGCAACATGTGAGCAGTGTTCAAGCTCCTAGACCGAATGGGAGGTTAACATTTCGTCAGCGGCCTTCTCCTCATCCATGGCATATGCGATAAAGCAAGGGCATTAAACTACATCATCAAGGAGGAATGGGTGGCAGCAGCTCTCCCGATGACTACCGTGATTGAAGATATACACGACATGATCCAGCCACTCATTGCTGATGAGAACGACTTGGACAAGATCCCTCCCTTTATCAATTTCTTGGTCTACAAGGCCGCAAGTATTGTGACAGTTCGACTGAGGGACCAGCTCATTTTCGAAAAGAATGTTCAGACGCTGAAGACACTCCGGGAGTTCTTGAATCGGATAAGGACGAGGTGGCTGGCTGCAGGTAAGCAGAGAACGTAGCTCTCCATTGAACTGCACCTGTTGAACGAGTTGCCTAGGCCGTTATATAGCCCTCCTTGACGAAGATACCACTCCGCGGATCTTCAAGGCTTTGGGGAGGGTGTGAAGTGAAAATGGGTCTTGGTACGACGAAGGGCACGTTGCATTTTGATCGTATACGACATGAGACTTGGGCGGTGCTGACAATCTCATTGGTGAGTCGGCGTGGCTGGCAGGATTCGTGGACTCTTCAAGCTGGACATTGACATAGTGAGCAGACAGCTGGCAGCCAGTTGATAGGTGCCACTATGAGAGCATACGTCACGCCTTTCTGCATTGACATTGACTTCACACCGATGCTGTTTTAGGATTCTAGTACATCATTTGCATTGGCTGATTCCAGGCCTAGTATTTCTCATCCACGTCCCAAGACCCTTAGAACATGTGTATCCTCTTCCCGGAATGGAACATGGCTGGAAGGAATCCTTTGTTCTCGTCCAAATTCTCCACAGCGCTCTGGAGGATCTTGGGCGTCTTTTTGAGAACCGAAACTGCAAGATACTTGTCCAGATGCTGAGCCCTCATCTCAAAGAATTTCTCGTATGCAGCCAGCACAGTGTAATGACCAAGTGACACCGCCGCTTCCTTGGCATGATCGAGAAGGTCATCGAGGAAATTATCGTCTCCAGAATCACTCTCGGAGTCCGTGCCCTTCACATCACTGGTTGACCCGTTGCTGGTCGAGAAGGGGAACTTCATTGTGAGAGGCGACATGGAAGAGAAACTCCTGGCCGACTCAATTCTCTGAACTCCCGCGTCGGAAATCCTGTCGTAGCTGTCATTTGCGAGGTTCGCGACCTTGGAAAGCTTCTCTTCGCCTTGCATTGCTTTCTCGGAGCTTTTGATGTACGTGTCCAAGATTTTGCACATCTTTCTCTTCTTCCGATCCATGTATATGTGCCATGCGCTCATGAGTCCTGGTTCAACCGCAGAGTTGCTAAAGTCGACTTCGGTGGAAGCTATGCGTTGGCCATAAAACTGATGCGTCGAGCCCAGTTCGAGAAAGCAGAGAAACCATTTGGCGCCTGCAACTCCAGAGAATCGCGCAAGTACCCACTCCCCTGCAACAAGCTGGAGCTGAGGCTCTTGGATATAGTCGAGCATCCTGACAATCGCTTTCTCTTCCTTTGTGGCGCGAGCGTAGTCCGTTGAGTCCTTCTCTTTTGCTTGGTTGTCGTGAGTGCCGCCGTCGATGGTATTCTTCGACATCAAGTTCTTCCTCTCTTCCACCATTTGACCAATATTTTGAAGCTCGAGATTGTTATACAACCTCTTCGCTCTGGCATCTTCTTTAATCACAGTGTCTTCGGTCGCCTTTTCCACATCGAGCTGTGTCTTCAGGATACGTTGTTCACATGCAAAATGGACAGCGACATTCGCAAACCCGGTGCTGATAGTGCACCATCCAGAAATTTTCTGCTTCGGGCTGGTTGCCTTTGCCACTTGTCTCACCAGCTTCTCTCGGTCAATCATCGTCACGACAATTCGCTGTATGTCGAAAATGCCTTCGATTCCAGAGCTGTTGACGATGATCGGATTCGGACACGTCATGCTCTCTGTCGGGCTCTCTTCATTGGCGTTTGTTTGTGCCGCCACCCCTTCAGGCTCAATCATCTTGAAGGCGATGTCTTTCACTTGTTGTGGCAGCAAACACTCTTTCTCGACTTGCTTTCTGTCGGACTGATGGATGATCCTCAAATATCCCATCACGTCCGAATCAAGTAGTTTCCATTCAGGCTCAGGCGGAGATGCTGGTACGGCGGTGGAGGGCGGCGCTGATTCTTCGGCTGCGGCTTTCTCTGAGGACTTGGACGAGAACTTGCCAAATGATGACTTGATGTCTTTCCCCATACCAAAGCCGGGAAGCTTTGACGCGACTTTCTTCGATGATGGCCCAAGACTTGGAAGCGATGGGGACAAGTTGATTGACCATGAAGACTTCTCGTCTGTGCGTTGAGCGCTCTTCGAATCATTCTGAGCAGTATCTTTGCCGAGAGGCAATGCCTTTAGCTGGTCGCAGTACCTCTTGATGTAAAGAAGGACCTTGCCAATACTCTCCAGCTGTGGTTTGAGATGCTCGAAGGTTGAGTTGTCAATGAAAGACGCAATTTCTCGCACCCAATGCAACGGTATGGTCCCTCGTTTCTTATCCTTGACACAGTCAATCGCCTCTCGAAGCAGGTGGATGATGCCGTGATAAGTAGTCATGGTCTCCCTTCGCTGCTGCCTCACTTTTGCGGAAATCATCATATTGTAGCGCCGACCGCGATCTTCGCCCTTGCCATATGCCTTGTGGGAAGCGGGATACATGGACCGGCCACGAACAGGGCTCCCCATTTCTGCGCCAGCCCAGTTAAACACAGAAACATCGTTGTAGGTGACGATGACCTCGTCCAAGAGTCGAGAAAGGGCCTTTGCGTAGCCCTCGGCATGGAATGACGGGAACCGAACGCCCAGAATACCCATGAGAGAATAGACGTGATCAACTGCCACAGTTGCATTCCGGCTGCCAGACAGCTGTAGAACGAGGTGGGCAGGGAATCCACTGCGGGAGACTCCCTTTTCCCACGTTTTGAGCTGCTGGACGTGGCCAAACCTGGCGATAGAGCGTCTATCCTCTATGATAGCACTTCCCACCTTTGTCGCAAGATAAGCGATGAGAAAATTGATGATTTCTTCACCGCTGTCTTCACCCAACAACGCCTTAAGCTCCGCCATCAGATCCATTCTTTTGTCGTCCCATGCGTGGGGCTTGCTTTCGACGAGATCTGATGACGCCAGATAGACCGCTCGTGATATTTCAGACGTGGCTGTTTCAACTGTCATATTGGCAGGAAAGCTGAAACCCAAAGCATTGAGTATAGCAACAAGCTGTAACGACTTCGTCACGGACTCAGCTTTCTTTCGATCATCTGCGTCCCAATTGTCGTTGGAAGTGTTGATCTCGAAAAAGTCTTTGTCGTCCTTCCGTAGGTAGGAATCGAAAGCAGCGAAGTCTTCGGCGTCCCATTTGGAAACTTTGGCATCATCTGGGCCACCAGTGTAAAGAGCGATAAACGGAATCAGGGGATATATCTTCCCCAGAGTGTCTATCGGACGACTGAGAGGTTGCCACTCCGAGTTGGTAAAATAGGTCATTTTGCTCATGACCAGCTCTTGTAGAGTCCACGCGCGAGTTGCCCATTCAATGGAGGATGGGATTTCCTTGAAGCTTCTGATGTTCGGCGTTGGAGCCGGAGCGGGCACTTTGTCCATCTTGCCCTCAGCCTTCTTCTCTCCTCCATGAAACTTGACCCAATCGTCGATGGCGTCAGTTTCTCGACAATCTTTGTCCAAATGTACAAGGCAGAACTCGGCATTCGAGTACCAATCGCCCATAAGAGACAGAGAAGTGGACAATTCGCCATAGTTCATCTTGTCAATGCAGCATGTGTCGGACCAGATATAGCGCGCTCCGTGAGTCTGGAAATAACTTGTCTGGAATATCCTGCGGGCTTCCTTTATCGAGTTATGCAACTTGACGGCCGACTTCCACCGCTGCAGCCGACGGATTAGCTCGTCCACTTCGTCACCGAGCCGATTCCTCCTCTGGAAAACCTGAGAGCGACTTTCAACATGCTCTCGGGCCTTGAGCAATTCCTCATGAGTCTTTTCTGCCTCATCATAGGCTTGGATTGCGTCTCTCACGACGGAGGAAGTGGTGGCATGGTAGTCCGAAACCTCTGGCTGTGCTGTGGGAATAGTCTCTGCGACATATGGCTTGCATTCTCCACCGATGCCAGTAGCTTTTCCGACGCGGTCGATGATCTTGTCAAACATCTTCTTTTCGATCTCACAGAGATCAACCATCGTCTTCTTCGATTGCCGTGCTTGCCGAGCCGAATTCATCTTCCACTTCATTTCATTGCCTTCAACTCTTCTCCTGATGAGTTCTTCCACGCTCAAAGCCTCTACCTCTCCTTCCAGGATCGTTTGAAGTATCTCCTCCTGCTCCAGTAGATCAAGAGTACACTGCTCAAGCACCAGAGAGACATCATCGCTTGGAGCCGTGGAATTCTCGACGCTGGGACCGGCCGCTCCAGAGGTGCCGGCTTTGGGCCTCGACCGCTTCAAATGCTTCTTCCTGGCACGCATGAAATGTGCCAGAGTAATCTCATCTCCTTTCCAGCGATGAGAAAGTATGCAATATGAGTCAAGGTATGATATGTTCCAGGCGTCGACAATGTTGCCTGTATCAATATCGATCATGCGCAAAGGCCTTTGAGGACGCTCCGTATCTGGCAATTCGAGATATTCAATGTCTTGAAGTGTGTTGACAACATTTTTCGCATCTTGTGTAAAGGTTGGCTTGAAGTCTGGGACAAACCACAGGTTCAAGGCTGCACGAAGCTTCTCAGGGCTGCTGCCGATCTCTTCAAAGACCTTCTTGATCTTGTCAGGTGTGATATCAGTGTAATTGCTCAGATCAGCGACCCTCGCGATTTTGTCCGATATGTTGGTCATGGCCATTCTGATCAAATGGTGTCTCAATGTCGTGGCAGCCAAGTTGGACGAGTACTTCGTGATTACCCTCTCATATCACCTTCATGAATCGGACCACTTATAGCTCTATCAACACTCCCAACAATTGAACGTATGCTCTGAGGCAGCCACGCTAATTACGTATTGTGACGGAGCTGCATACGCCTCGAGGCTAGCCCATCGCTTGTGATTAGCCCGCAGCTCGAAAAAAAAACGCAGAAGCCTCTTCTTCGGTGAGCAAAGAAGCCACAGGCCTATCGTTGGGCGCCACGTCGACTTCCTGTGTCGTTTTCAGCTGGTGACTTTTTGCTGTAGATGCCTGCCGTCGGCAGCTTTCATTGGTAGCCGATTCAACTTGCAATTAGCCTGCATCAGTAGGCCTGCTTCATTGGGCACTTGGAAGACCTACAGATGCAGGATTGACAGTGGGTCGTGGGAAGGATCAGCTGAACGGATGGCGTCCCAATTCTCTATCCCCGTGTTCTATGTACAGCTCATTATGAGAGAGTGGAAACGAGCAGCTTAGTATCAGGACTCTGTCCCTCCCTCTTTATCTCTCTGTCTCTCTGTGTGTGGCTCATACCCCTTTCATTTTCTAACCTCTGACAAGACCTCTACAAAAGGTCCACGAAGGCCTATGACATTGTTGATCAACGCCGAATTGCTATTGCACTCACACCTGGAGACTTTTACGTGCTTGATCAATGGCATCGTATCACAGAATGTTGATGACCTTTGGTAGGTCAGTGAAGCAGAAAAGTGTAGAGTGCGACTAGTGAGTATCTATTACTCATGTCCGTCGAGGAAAGCCCTGACAAACCGTCTGGCAGTGACATCCACCCATGGGACGTGCTGATAGACGGCAAGAGATGGAATGGAAAAATCCGACTTGTTGGCTTCGTGGATGTGTTTTTCCTCATCTGCTATTCGGGCGAGTCTCGCTTCGAGAAGGGCATCATAATCTATAGTAAGTCTTCTCTCACGATGTCCTAGGGATGCATGTGTTGACTGACTCTCATTACAGAGGACGACGATATTATACAGAAAATGATGGACAGTGCACATGTGACAGCGGAAGCACTGGAGTTGAAGCTCCTGAATGAAAAGGATGTCAAAGCAGCGGAGGCTGACAAAAAGGGTACGTTGACTTATCCCTAGGTACGAGTAACTGTCCAAAGTTCACAAAGGCTCACCTCTGAAGGCCCAATACTGAGGAAATACTTCGACTTCCAGCGAGTCAAGGGAGGTCTCGACTACACAATCACAAGCCTAGGACATGAAGTCGGAGTCAAGACTGAATACAATGCATCTCTTCTCAGGAAATATGTCATCAAGATCCGCAAAGGCAGAGATTCCGCAATGAAGTGTAAGTCTTGTTCAAACTCTGCAATCTTGTCAGGAAACTGTACTGACTCAAAAACAGCGAGGATTCGACGAGGTGTCAGCCAGCATGATCTTTTCGATCTCATGCACGATGCAGTTCGTCTTGGAATTGTCACACAGGCCGAACTTATCGGCCAAATTATTGGTAAGACGATTGGTGGGTCGACCATGGAAGATGTGACCTCAAAATACCTCGATGCGCTCATTGGGGCGAGGAATTCCAAGAATGTTGCACTAGAAGCAGACAGACAATGAAGGTGGCCTTATATTCGAGCCGACGATGGCCTACAACAGCCGTAAGGCGCACGATGTTGGCATAGGTTTGTAAAAGACGATTGAAGGGATGTGAAGTGTTGAATTCAGTTGCCAACGAGCTTCTCCGTTGTGTTAGTTACCTACACGAATTTGCTACTCGCAGGTCGCAGCAACCTCGAGATTGTATCCTATCAGATCCTCGTAATGGTCATTTAGCCTATGAAGCTGCTATGACATTCAAACATCAGCACTAACCAGGTATTGTCTCAGCAGCTACCGTTGAGTAAACAAAGCAACAAGGCTGTTGCTCGTTAACAGACGCGAACTTCAGCTGTTTACTGAATGCGTACTAACCTAAAGCGACTACAAATAGGTAGCATTGCAGTAGCACCTGCATCTCTAGCTTTTCTCGCTGGCTTCAAAGACGGGACAACTCCAACTTTATGGGTCTAGGATAAAGTACATAGATCGACCAATTGCCACCGAGCCTCGCCATGCACCGGTTTCATCTTGTATCAGGCATGAGGGCAATAGACAACATTGCTACGTCATGACTATGAGAGCTTCAATTGGTATATCAAGGGCGCTAGAGTATAGGAACGTGGTACTTCCGCTTGATGCTTGCTTACAGGGTGAGGCAGGATTCTGCGTCTCAAGATTCTCCTCACAATTTTGCCCTGCGGCTTCAACTTGCAAATTGACCCACATCCTCATGGGGCTCGATTATCTGCAATTTTGTTCATTATTTCTGACTGCTTCTATTGGGCAATGGAGCCACTGGTCATCCGGATGCCCCCATGAAATATGAACGCAAGACGCCGAGCTTGTAGACACTCACCGCTAAACAAGCCTTGCGTCAACCGCCAATTGTAGAGGGGTGACAACCACACAGTAACACGAAATGTGACAAATTTGACGTGTCTGTGGGTATACCTGCAGCAGGATTAACCCCTCGATTGGCCAGGAAGTGCCGTGAGAGACTTGGGGGCCGAGCTTATGAGGCTGAGCTTATGGCCCTGTCAAGCATGCAGCAGGAATTGGAACACGCAGTATTCGTTCTCTTTGGCAACTCTTTCGTCTCTAATCCTCTCTTCGACTTCGAGTTGAGGCGATGAGCCGATGAACCAGGAGAGGGCGGAAGACTTGCCGCAAAATCGTCCTGTTAAACCATGGCTGACACGGATTACACCGAGTTGATTCTTGCTATTGTAGCACTGATCATTTCAATTCTAGCGTTTGTCATAGCCATCCTACAAGCACTCCAACAATATTTCGCATCAGCGACGGGATACTCCTCTTGCAGCGAAGCTGTCATAGGGAAGTGGGCGCAGTTCTCTCACAGGCGGCTACTCTGGAAAGAATTCCGCATTGAAGTACAGTTCGAAACGCCTGTGATATTCGTCGCACCGCCGGAAAACACGAGAGGACCGCTGGGCAACGATGAAGACTTTCGCGACGAGGCCAGGAAGATCATTCGCCTTGACGGCAGCCATACAAACCTCAGGTATACCTCGAGCACTGAGGAGTTTGACGAGCAGCAGAAGAAGAACAAACAGCAGGCAGTGCACACGGCAGACAATGAGAACGCGTCGTGGTGCCACCTCTTGATGACCGTCTATCAGATGGAGAAAGACTCGCGCGCATGGCAGAAAGAATCGCTGGGCTATCATCCTCCTTTCGATCCATCACCTCCTCATTCCTTGGTTGTATGCATGCAGAGGAAGAGACGCGTCTGGGATAGCATGCCTCAGGGCTTGACCAAGCCGTATGCCACCACAACTATCTCGCACCTGGTCGAGATTGCTGCCATGCTTGGCATTCATTGGAAAAACTTTGATCTGAACAACGACCGCTACCGAGCTCAGGGCAACGGCTTCGTCCTTTATGGCTCGTATGTCGAAAGTCTAGGCATAGGCTTCACTTTTCAAAAACAGGGGCCAACGGTATTCCACCAAGACCGTGTGATCCCAACTCACGACATCAAGAAGTTGTGCTTCGGACTGGTGCCCACGATACTCTACCAGGAAAAACTTGTCGATGTCGATGACCGCAAGGATTATGCGACTTTGCAACTCGGCGGCTACGCAGAGATTGCTGATACGCTGGCAGAGTTTGGCTGCGATAACAACACGATCAATCACTTTCGGAAAACTCCCGACAGTTCCCGACATAGCCATCTTTTCCCAGGCATGTATACCTTGATGGTGTAATTCGCGATGTGCAGCACTAACCAGGCAACAGTTGCTTTTGAGTTATTGGGGATGGTTGGTGAAATATTCCATATCAAAGACACAGCCTTTCGAATGCTCCCAAATCCCACCCCCTATTACTGGGAGCCCCATACCTTCTCTCTTTCTACCCTAACCAGCAATATTGCCGGTCTACTTAAAGCTGCTGAAGCACCGGATGCTCTCACCGGTGAACCCGATCAAATTTCACAACTGCTGGACTGGTACGATCAAAGTATGGAGAAGACCGAAAAGCCACCCAATGGATCCATCAATACCGAGATCAGCGCTACAACTCCCGCAAACAGAACCGCGCACTTGCGTGCTGGTGTCGAGCTCTGTGACCGATATTTGAATGGAGTTGATATTGGAATCGTCTTCCAAGTTGTTCGAGTACATATCCAAGAAGTCCTGGGGATGCTGAACGAGAAGTCAAGCTCGGATGAACTTGCTAATCCTAGACCCGATAATAAGGGTCCGAAGTCCGCCATTACCATAAGCGACATCGATTCGGCATCTGTTGACGTGAAGCATCATCTTCTGGCGCAGATATACTGCGCATCAATACGGAACAACGTCATACAGACCGTTTACAAGCAGCGATCACAGTACAGCCAGAAAACAAGTGCGGAGATGGCAGACTCCGAAACCAGCGTGAAGCGAGACATTAACATGATATGGTGTACCCTCGTCTTCAGAATGCTATTCTGGCTGCAGCTGCACAATTTCCATAAGAAGGATATTCAGATCGACAAGGGTGATGCGTACGAGAGCCGAATACCAGTATACATTCTCTGAGACCGTTGAGTTCTGGCAAAATATGGACTATCGTTTACATTGAGCAAGTTTAGCCATCTATAGCCCTTTCATCAAGATGAATCTGAGTAAGCAACGGTATGCTAATTTAATGAGATATTGTGTTTTTTTTTTTCGAACGTGATCATCTATAATCAACGTGATCTAGACACCTGATGTCGAGAAATGGGAAGTCGGACGGCGTATACAACTCAATAATTGTACTCGTTAGGCTCCACGGTCCGCTTAACGATGATGGACCATTGAGCAATTAAGAAGAAAGAAACGAAACCGACCAATGACAACGACAAGAGGATAATCTTGATGCAAAGAATAAGCAAGTTTTTCCAGCTTGCCCACGTAAAAGTAAGAAAAGCGTCGGACATCGTGGCGTAACCTCGACCGCCCATGGCACAAGGCACTACTCTGCCGTCAAAGGACCTGTCGAAGGGAATAATGGTGTCATCTTCGATTGGAAGAAGGGACGCTTGGATGCGCAATAGGACAACTTGACTGGGAACAACGAGACAGATGGAGCCGGTGACGGCCACTAAGATGACCAGAGCGCATTTGAAGTACAATGCGATGTCTCCAGTTGCCATATCGATATTGAAAGCGTAAATGTTGTCGGGCATGAGGAGGTTAAATCGCGGCCAGTTGAAGCTCATGGAAGTAGCTAACCAATAGGGCAGCCATCGTGTTACTTCAACGGAAGCCCAGTGCACGACCACGGATCTCCATGTTGCCTCGAAAGTGCGTCCAAAGGGTGGCACGCGTCTCCAGAATGATCGGTCCTTGGGGTTGGTGATGACAAGATGCAGCCATAGAGTGCTGAACTGAACCATTGCCAGGGCAGGGGGAAGTCGTACAAGAAAGCTGCCTCCCCAGCGCCAGTAACGAGCAACCATGACAACCGGATACGCAGTCACGGTTCCCTGAAGGAGGGCGCAAGAAAGGCCACGGAAGTTGGCGAGAAAGCCATCTGTGTTTACCAACAGTCGATAGATGGCGGATGGAGACGACAGATTGATTCGACTGGGATTGTCGACGGAATTGTGACGCAGCTCTCGCTCATCGGTCGTATTGTATGAGTCGATGGGATCGTTTCCTTCTCGTTTCTCATCGTGCACAATGGCGAAGACTGGATAGAGGCGAGGCAGAGTGTAGTTGAACTGTTACACCGACTCGTTAGCAGCACGTCGTGGAAGTCAAGAGGAACGTGATGAAAGAGGCAATTACACACAATGATGAACAGGGGCAGAAGTATGGCAAAGTCGGCGAGCAACACCACACGCGACCACCAAGGTGCCTCGTAAACAAAGTGAACGTCGTTGTCGTGGTAGAGAGGCCATTGTAGGGGACTCGTATGTGTTGAGGAAGCCATATTAGTATTTTCGTATAGCTGAGCGCAATGGGAGACTTGGAACAGATTGCAAAAGCTGAAAAATGCCTTGCGCAATCCAACGTAAGCCAATGGTGGAAGAGAGATGGTCTTGCGGGCAATTGCTTTTTTTAAGTTCGAAAACTTCGAGGGCCTTTGGAGTGGGGATGTGCCGGCCATTTCCTCTTTCGAAGACTCATTCTAGAGCGTAATTTCCACATTTGAAGAGGCGCAGCCTATGTCAAAGTAAGAAACGAATTGAACAGAATATGAAGAGTCAAGCAAGCTTACGGCATTACGTGGCCTACATGTTCCGTGCGTCGAGCAAACGGTCGTGAACACTTTTCTTTGTCGTTGTGACAGAACTCGAATGTGAGCATTATTGGAGAAGAAATGATCTGTGATTCTCCAACGTCTTATAAATGAACCAAGAGTCACTCATCGCCGCTTGGCTCAACTACGAAACTATATGAGCACCAACTTAGTTACATAGAGGACAATGAGGTGAAACGCTTTGGCTTAGGCAAAGAAACTCGCGCGGCCTTGACGTGGCTCTCCATAGAAGTCAATGCCGAATAACGATCCAGTCGCATTCATACATGACCGAACCACATTCAGCTCCTTGAACATTTCACAGAGAAGCCCATGGAAGCTCAATCATTGTGTTATCACAGAGGACTAGAGATTGATCTCCTGGAAGAATAAACCCTAGATTATAAGCTTACATTTTGGCACTGGACTTTCCTAATCGTGCTGGCCATGTCAGGGATAAGCATATCTTGATCACTTCGTCTATTCATCTTCTGCTATTTGCAATATCTCATCCGGTTCTGCGAGTTGCGAGAATTGCAGCGATGCGTTGCAAAGGAACGGCCTTAAAAACCTCAGCAGCGGCAAGGTCGGGTACATGATCCGTTAAGGCCATTGTACGAGTAAGCGGTCAGGGAACAAGCATGCGGGCCGTCATAACTTGTGCAGATGCAAATGTTGTGCGCTTAAAGACTCAAGTCAGCAAAAATGTCAGCCCTATATCGTCAAGCACTTCTACTTTCGGCAGCCAGGCAGGTCCTTGTTTGCTCCTGTTGATCATCGTAGAATAGGGTGCATGCTTCGTCTGGTTCGCGAGTCTCGAGCAATTTGCATGCAACTACCTTTGTCAATATCTTTTATTCTCCTGAGGCATTATGGACGTTTGACAGACACCGATATAGCTTGGCAATACTCGACAAAGATCAAGCAGGGCAAAAGCTATTGATCAGACTCAAATCACTGTGAACGGCATTGCAATGGTAGAACGATCTTTTGAAGGCGAATCATATCCTTGCGTCAAGTCGTCCTTGTACCCATTGCTCTATAGCTGCCCTGGTAATGGTTCTGGCACCTCTATTTGTTAATACTGCGGAGTGTTGCATCAGTGATGGGAACACCATCGCATTGCGTCGCCTAA
Organism: Trichoderma ghanense; assembly: GCF_004382785.1. Taxonomy (NCBI): domain Eukaryota; kingdom Fungi; phylum Ascomycota; class Sordariomycetes; order Hypocreales; family Hypocreaceae; genus Trichoderma; species Trichoderma ghanense. Next base: position 939,768 of record NW_027395674.1, on the reverse strand, counting down.
CCTCACTACTTCGTACCACATTTCCAGATAATACCCCGCGGTATATCATGGTCCCAGCTTCTTGCTGGTGGATCTGCACTCTGCGGATGCCTCAATAGTTTGATGCTGTGGTTGACTCAAGCATGACGGGGGCCTGAACATCCACAGAACTGCTCTTCCTCGGATTGCCAGTGCCGATATCCCCGTTTTACCGCTCAGGAAACATCATCATTCGGCGCAACTCGCAGGGATCGGCAATCACATTCCGGACTCGGAAGTGCCCCTACTTCGAGGAACAGATGACGAACGCTCGATGAGCTCCCCTGTCCATGTCTTAGACCGAACCCCGCAAATCACCAAATCTCATAAAATCCGGGGTTCCGTGGATCTCTCGCGACGCAATAGCCTACGTCAAACACCGTCGGACGCAATGAGGTTCTTCAAGGCGAACAAAGACGCGGCGCAGCAACCGGAGGCGGATCTGGCTGCGCAAACCGGTCAGATCGAAAAGGATCCGCTGCCCCTACACGATGAGAACACTGTTCAGCAGCCCTTCATCGATCGCGAACTCGAGCGGCGAGTCGTCCGAAAACTGGATATGAACCTCGTTCCGCTGGTGATGGCTCTATGTGTGTTATCTTATATCCTACTTTCACTTGCGGCTGTTGACACGTTCGGCAGATCTTTTGGCTTTCCTTGATCGGTCAAATATTGGGTATGCACACATCCTGTCACAAGAATCGCGAACATCGCCTAAATTTCTGCAGAAACGCTCGTATTGCTGGGATGAGCGACGACCTCAATCTCGTTGGCGATCGCTACGACTGGCTACTCACGATATTCTACATCCCGTACATTGTGTTCGAGTTCCTCGGCATCATGTGGAAGGTTGTGCCGCCTCACATCTGGGCAACCTTTGTCGTCTTCATTTGGTACGAACATTACTCATACGAAGCTGCCGCGGCTGAGATGCTGATCATGTTGGCTGTAGGGGGCTCGTGTCCACTCTGCAGGCGGTCACTCAATCCTGGGCAGGCGAAATGGCCCTCCGATTTGTCATGGGAGCCGCCGAGGCAGCGTATGGACCAGGAATCCCATACCTTCTCTCGTTCTTCTATCTCCGCCACGAATTAGGATTCAGATGCGGGGTCTTCCTCTCCGCTGCACCCCTGGCAAACACCTTCGCAGGAGCTCTTGCATACGGCATTACTTCAGGACATCCTTCAATCCCAAAATGGAGAGTCTTGTTTCTCGTGGAAGGACTGCCAACCATCGTGATGGCAGCCGTAGCCTTCTTCTATCTCCCGGATTCTCCGGCAAATGCCAAGTTCTTGGATGAGGACGAGAAGAGAGGAGCTATGGCGCGAAGCGTTCGACAAGCTGGCACTTCAAGTAGGATAGGCGGAGTAGACTGGAAGGACTTTGGGAGAGGGCTGATTGACATCAAAGCCTGGTTCACGGGTGTAAGACGGCGATCTTCTAATCCCACCACAACAGTTTTCACTAACACGCCTCTCTTTCGCAGCTCATGTATTTCAGCTGTAACGTCAGCTTCGCTTCTCTTCCAGTGTTTCTGCCGACGATTCTTTCAGAGATGGGCTTCTCTGATGTGACTGCCCAGGGCTTGACGGCCCCTCCATTCTTCCTCTCTTTTCTCGTCACTCTCGTCACGCCGTACATCGCCGATCGAACTCAGCAGCGCGGGCTCATGCTCATCTTCCTGACGATAATCGGCGGCGTTGGTTATGTCATCTTGGCAACAACCAAGTCTGTTGGAGTCCGCTATTTCGGCGTTTTCATGGCAGCTGGAGGCATTTTCCCTTCCATTGCCAACATTCTTCCCTGGGTGCTGAGTAAGTATCACGCGAAATCATCATATTCGCGATAGCTTGCAGTTGCTAAGCGTTTCCAGATAACCAAGGGAGCGACGCTCGGCGAGGAGCCGGGATCGTCCTCCTCAATGTCATCGGGCAGTGCGGTCCTTTGCTGGGCACCCGGCTTTATCCAGCGGACGAAGGGCCATTCTATGTAAAAGGCCAGTCGATTTGCGCTGCTTTCATGTTCTTTACGACCCTGCTGGTGATTGGCTTACGCACCTTGCTTGTCTGGGAAAATAAGCAGCTGGATAAAAAGTATGGAACCATCGAACAGCAGAGAGCGAGACTTTCGGAGGCGGAAGGGAGAGGAGAAGAAGCCGATCAAGTTGTGGCTGTTGAGAACTATGGGCCGATGTTCAGATATGTGCTATAGATGATAATTTGGAGCACCTGAGAAAAACCAGCTCTACCAGGTTATATAGCTGTGCTGCTTTACTTGAGGTGGAGCATTCACTGTGTATCTGCTGCTCCATGGTACTTGATCACCCATTTTATTACTTTCTCCAAGGCACTGGAGAACTTGATACAGCTATGCCTTCTCTAGTGAGTCCTTTTCAGACGCAGAAGCTGCGATTCACCCTCAGTGAGCCAAGCAGAGTAGGATCCCGTCACTCTGGTAGACTTGCCCGACCAGACGTCGGTAAAGGTCCAAGCGGACCCGGAAATTCCAAGATCCCTCAAAGACACTGTCAATTTCTGTTTCCCATACAGCTGAGTCGCAAAGCCTCCGTTCCCTAGATCCGGCCCATAATTGACAATGAGCACATAAGCCTCTTGATCATCCGAAGGGCCACCGATCCAGGCCTGGAGCTGCTTGGCGGCGTTGCTTCCGGTTCCGGGATTCCGGGGCTGCATGGGATACTTTGCAAAAAAGTCTGCCGCATCAATCGACTGCTTGCTGGTGGTCAGCTTGAGGCCCAGGGCATCGACCTGCTCCATATCGCCACCAATGATGAGGTTGGCCCCGGCTCCAAGCCAGTGGTTCTGAACCGTATATCGAATAGTGTCATTGACACCGGCGAGGTGTTCGGGGTTTACCGTGAAAAGAGCATCCATGTCAGGATAGATGGTGAGAGGGACATTTCTCTGGGCTTGCAAACCGATATACTGTCTGTAGTTCTCAATCGCTCGCTGACCGACCTGCCACGCCATCAAAGTGTTGGTGCCATAGTTGTCGAGGTCCTGATCGGTGCGCATTGACTCAGCAAGATCGCTCCAGATAGGCAGCCAAGTTTCGTTGCGGCAAAGTTTCCACGAAATGTCGAGGCGAATCTTCCGGCCTGACTTCTTGATTGCCTTTTCATACGCTCGAGCAGCATCTGAACTGTCACACGCGAGATTTGCGCCATTGGAAGGCGAACCAGGCGTCAGGAAGTCCAGTTTGAGCATGTCCACGCCCCAAGAAGCCCATTGTGCGACGACTGAATCGTGCCACTGCTGGACGCCATCTTTACCGAAGTCGAAGTCACAGTTGACCTGATCGTTATTACCATTCAAGACGTCCTTGATCTTGATGTTGGTGCCGAGGATGGTTTGGTTATGAGCCAGGCATGGCACTCCAGGAGTAATGTATACGCCGAGCTTCAAATCCCTCTTGTGTAACCATGAAGCAAGCTCGGGGAGGTTGAAGCGAGTGGTGTTGTAGATAATTCGGCCATGCTGGTCAACAGCACTCGTAGCCTGCCAACCCGAGTCAAGACTGCAGAGATCATAACCAGCTTTCTTGAACTCGGGTCGGGCAAGGACTCCACACTGAGTCTCGACAAATTTCTGGGTGTAGAACAGGCCCGATTGCCCGGCAAAGGACGGCACGACCTGAGAGCCGTTTGCCAACGCCTGAACACCATATGTATTCCAGCCCCTGGCTGAGGACGTGAAACCGTTTCCCGTTTTGGCCGTCTTGATGACCTTGAGTGGACCGCCAGGAGGAGTGGCGTCTGGCTGGGGGTAGCACTCAGGCAGCGAAGAGTCGCGGTTCTGGATGCAATACGGGGCCGGTTGAGTCTTGACCACGTCGGTCCTGGCGGGATCGCTGGTGTAGCAGGCATCCTCGGCAGCCGCCCAATACCACTGGTTGTCGCTGTATCCCCAAGTTGCAGTCGTGGAGCCACTGAGCAGGCAAAGATCGCGTATGTCCTGGAAGGCGATGACGGCGTCGTTATTCTGGCTTCCCGGGGAAGCCCCCAAGTTAGCCTGTTGTTGCATGAACAGGTTTCCCTTACCGTCGTTACAGTCGACCTGGCTTGCGTTGGCCTCAAACTGGGCGGCGCAGTCCATGAAAGCATTGTAGCACTCCAGAGTGAAGTTGAGCGTTCCGGGGGTGTACAGGGTGCCGCCGCATTGCGTTTGACCGGCCACAGGGCGAAGCAGGACCGCCGCTGCTAGGGAGATGACAACTGCAGCATTGGGCGCCATTGTGCTGCGTTGAAGACTGTACGCTTTGCGCCTTTTGCTTGTCTGCTGCCCGAATAGAGGGTTGCTGCCAGCCTCACGGCGCCAGAGGCCTACTTATACGCGTTCGTCTGCACTCTCGAAGTCCATCTCAGCTGATACTCGATTATCAACGTCAATCGGCACCTCGGCAGAGCTCGACGCTGTCGCGGCGAAATTCCCGGGGCCAGGGAGCCCAGAATCGAAGCGATACAGCGCCTGTATTGTACAGTCAGAAACCTGAGACTGAATATTACCCGAGGGCTATTTTACCCCATACTTGGTTTCCTCATCCGATGGATGATGTATCGACCATCCAGCCCTGGCATTTTTGACGCGGGACCCCCGCCGCCCCGAGAGTCGGGCATCGCGTGGAGATGGTTTCTCCGCAAAAGTCATCAACAGGCTATGTCCGAAAATCTGGGTAAAATATGAGGTTGTGAACAGATGCCGCGGACGATTGCTCGGCATGTATCTCGGCGCGCCTGTTGCCAATCGATTGTATCTCCCCGCAATATCTCAATAGCCCGAATCGGCGCAAGAAATAGGGCTAGAACGTATACTGTAGCTTTATCGTGGTTCGAATGGACCACGGGTAGCCCGACAGGGCCACAGACTCTGGGGAAAGTTTAGGGCGAAAGGAATGCATTATTGAGACGCCCTGTCGCATGACTACAGTTGGCTGGAGGCTCAGCGACATCACTGCATTGAGATCACCATTTTTAAAAGTGATACGCAAGCGGCTGTAGATGACAATTCGCTCATACAGTCCGGCCGAGGTTTGGAGGTGCAAACGAACCTATCTCCCGCCTATGACCAACTGGTCAACCACACCATAAGCTCACGCGTGAAATAACAGTCTCGACCCTCGACCCCTTGAGGGAACTTAGCGACACAATTTGCAGCGGCTGATAGTGCATCACGTAAAGCATTTATATTGCGATGAATGATATCCATGGCAGCTTCTCGATCGACCGTCTGGACTTTTTGTCTGAAGAGACGAAAAAAATGGTTTGTTTTCGCTGAAGAAGCCCGAGATGAGATATCGCACCTAGCCAACCCAGAGGACGATAGAGAACAAGATCGCCCACGATTTGCTTGCCTCATACTACCATTAAAATCCTTCTTTTTGTTATCAAGATGTGTCTCCATTAGACTCGGAGGTAGGTCAGTCGCAAGCAGACAACGTTCCATAGTTAGCTGACACGGTTTTCATTGCACTTTTGGAGAAGCTGGTGATTCATTACCCTGTATTCCTTCATGACCCTGAGAAACTGGATGAATACGCCGAGATACGCATCCAAATGATTACTGAGTTCATCAAATAATGCCAACAAGCCCAAGTGAAGTCCTTCGCATGGAGTAGCGTGATTCCCCGAGGGTTATTTCCTAAATTGTGTACATCCTTTGATGCTTGAGTCCGCGAACGCTGAAGCCAGGTGACCTAGAAGACTTCCAGATGCATCACCCGCGATGAATGTTGTTCATCCAAAGACGACAGAAGCATTTGTCAATTCACACGGAAAGAAGTCTCTTGCTTTTCCCTAACATCAATTGATGCGCTTGCACCGGAAATCTTGTAGAAGACTGCAATTGTGGACGGCTTGGGTCTTTCGGATGAGGCAGTTGTCCAATCGAGTTGCTATCCTCTTGCAATTCTCTCAACGTAAGCATTTAAGAAGGCAACGCAACACTCTACAAAATTGGAACCCAAACGAAACTGCATAAACTCCTCTGCGGGGGGGGCAAAATCGCGAAGGACGTATTGTCTCTGGAAGAATGAGACCTCTCGCAATGAAGCAAGTCTAAGGGATTTGCTTTCACGATGCGCCTCTACAAACGAAGCGATCTTCTAGGATGACGACGGGACGGAAAGATCTTCAATCTCCGTAGTGACGCATGCAAGAGACTGCGATAATGAAAACTTTTACGAGCTAATCCAGGACTTATCCTGAGCAGCGATTGGCGTGATGGTGTCACGGCGGAGCACTGGCTGGGATCCGAGCCTTGCTGCATCGCGGCCAGAAGACTTCAGTCGCCCCTATCCCAAGTGATAATGATAACGCTTCTTTGGAGGGTACGATTCGGGAGAAATAGGCATTGCAACCGTCCTCATTTCCTGGTCAGTGACTGTCCTGAAAAGTGGTGAAATATCCTTCACTACCTAGGCAGCTGACTTGCATGACTCAAGACGCTACGGCCTTGCTAGAAGGTCCGAAGTGCGAACTCAAACTCACAATACGATAAACGACACGGTACAACAGCAAACATAGTCTCGCACCGGATTTCCTCAGAAAAGCCGACGGTCCTTGAAGCAAGGCTGTCTGTTTCGAAACCTGCTTATACTGAATCGTCTCACCCATTTCGCTTGGATCTTGTGGCCCTGTGGTTTGGCAATCGGTGCAGTAAACCTAGGTGGTTCAGGTACCTTCACACTGTCATTACCCAGCTATTTGTTGCAGACGATGTGTTAAGTCTCATGTTGCTGCATGTTGTCTCTCGTAGCACCCTCCTTGTATCAAGTCTGTGATGTATTGTGATATATGAAGCTTTGCAGTAAGAAGAGGCTTGACGTTCACCGAATACTGTGAAGTGAGACGGTAAGCATCGAAATACAATTGGCCATGATGTCAGTGCGGAATGAATGGCACACATGATGATCTGGATTGAGGTAAGATGTTTGACGATGAAACGGACTGGATCCAATATAGGAGGTGGTTTGGTAGATGGATTATCACGGTACGAAAAAGACTCGGATCTCAAAATTAGACGAGTCTTTCCCGGCACTGGATCGTACCCGTATAAAAGGGAGGTCATGGTTCTCCTTCAGAAACAAAAACCAATCCATTGATCATTCATCTGTTCTTTCCTCTTTCCCAAGGCACACATCAAACACCTTTCAACCTCAATCTTGACATCAACCATGTCTTCTCCCAAGCCCACTCTCGTCTTTGTCCCCGGCGCTTGGCACAGTGCCGATACTTGGAACAAAGTCACTGCTGAGTTGGAGCCTCGGGGCTACAAGTCAGTCTGTATCACTCTTCCCTCGACTCAGAATGACCCGACCAAGGGCCTGTTCGAAGATATCGATGCAGTCAGAAAGGCCGTTCTCGCCGAGACCACCCAAGGCCGGGATGTCGTCGTCGTGGTTCACTCGTATGGCGGTATGCTTGGTCCTAGTGCTATCAAGGGGCTTACTGATGCCACGAGTGAACGACCTGGAAGCGTTATCGGCATTGCGCTGATGGCAACTGGCTATTGCTTTACAGACCTCGGCTTCCTTGAGGGACTCGGTGCTCCGCCTCCTTTCTGGAAGGCTGATACAGAGACGGGATATGCCACGCTTCTAGTGGATACGAGAGAGCTATTCTACCACGATCTCCCGGAAGAAGAAGGCAAATACTGGCAAAGCCGACTTTTGCCACAGGCATTGAAGCCACTCACAGACAAAGGAGAGGGGTTAGTCTACGCCGGCTGGAAAGATGTCCCAACCCGGTATTTGATCACGACGGACGATAGCACTTTCCCGGTCGAGGTTCAAAAGGCCATTGCACATGGTGCCAAAGAGCAAGGAGCAGACATTGTTGTCGAGGAGATTAAGTCGAGTCATTCTCCAATGCTCAGCAAGCCGAAGGAGACTGCCGACTTCATTGAGAAGGCTGCGGAATCTTTTGTGGAGAAGAAGAAAGCCTAGAGGAGGAAACCTGAGCATCACTGTTATTCATTGAAGCATACTGCATATAGAAACTCTCTGCTCCTTCTTAGGCCCAAACTGAATACGAGATGGATGAAGGAATCATCCCCTTGTGCATGCAATCATTGTAATGACTAGCCCTTGAACAAACTGTGTTGATATGTGATAGCTTTCAGGAACTAAATCATTCTGACCTCGAGTTACGATACCCTCTTTAGCATTGTGGCTTTGTAGACTTCATGCTTAACGCTGGCCGGCATGTCTTTTGTGGCTGGGTAACTCGTCGCTTCCCATTGAATACTTACCTAGGTAAAATGACGAAAGTGTTTATTGGATGGCAACCACACTAGCATTTGCTGAATGGACAAAACACAGCTTTTTCATGGGGCAAAGCAGCAGCCGAGTACTGTGAAGGGGGGAGCGGGTTCAATAATATGTAGCTGAGTTACATTCATGTTTATGAAGTCTATCAACGCGATGATGTCTCCGGTAACATACCTACGCTGAGAAATTGGGTATGCATAGCTACAAAACGTATCGGCTGGGCAAGTCAAGTTAGCCTCCTAACCTAACATATGAGAGAGCCCGACGTATACTTACAACTTGAGATTCTCTCTGTCTGTCAGATCAAGTTGGTTATTATCAACCACACGAGTCACTGTGGTCCCGTCTTCATTCATGGTTTCAATAATGCCATTGTCAACGACGAGGCTTTCAGCTTCAAGTTTGTCGCGGCGCTTATTTTCGCGATGCAGATATAGGCGAAGAATAATGATGATGATGGATGGGAGGATGGCAGCGACCTACAGACGATTAGCGGATTCAGAACACAGCTGGACACCACACGTACGATGAGCAGGATTATCCAGGTTGGCTTGTATCGAGGTCTCCAGCGTGGCTCGAACAGCTGAGGAGATATAATGTTTCCCAGTCCGTATCCAATATGGTAGAGAGCAATGACCGTCGTCTTCTTAGTATGTCCAGCGGAGGCATTTGCTGCCCATATCATGACAACGGCGTATGGGACGCCCGTCGTATACCGTAGCCACACGCCAGCAATTAGGCCCCAGCGATTCGACCAGGGGAGCGCTATATCATGACTATTAGTATACTTGGTGCTTGAAAGAGAAAAAGTGTTGCGTTAAGATCATCGCGTAGCTGGCATCCAAGATTGATGGGACGCAAATCGGTGATGGACTTACCTAACAGCAGTATGCTGGATATGATTGCAGGTACATAAGCAACTAGAGATATCCACGCGCGAGCGTTCTGGAAACTTGCTTAGATGGTAGCTGTAAATGAACATACTGGGTATTGAAGACCTACCCTGGTCCAGTGTAAGGCGATGGCGGCTGCCGAGAGTGTAAAGAATGCTATGACCCCGCTGACAGTACTGAGTAGCGTGGTCTGGAAGACCGTGAAGCCAAACGAGTTGATGATCAAGGAGGTCTGGTTGTTGATGCCATTGCCCATCTCTTGGGACCAAGCATGTAAAGCAAAAAGCCATGTTTTTGGGTCTTTGATGGCTTCAATAAACCTGCATTGGCCTGTTAGATGACGGAAGTATGGACACAAAATGACCTTTGCCTTACTGGTGCTTCTTGAACTGTTTCTGTTCGATGCCGGAATGATTGCCCTTGATCCGCAGAATCGCTTGCGCCCGTTCCTCGTAAGTCAAGAAGCTGGCATGGAGGGGGCTGTCAGGATAGTACAAGAATACTAAAAGACCAAAGATGATAGTAATGACACCAGTGATGACTATGAACTCTGTCAGCGGCTAGGGTGTATATAATGACCTGAGGGCGAGCATTACCCATAAGCCACTTCCACGGGTGAAATGACCCAGTCTTGATCCACAAGACACCGTATGATAAGAAGCCAGATGTAATGGGGCTGGAATTGCCGATAGACCACATGACAGACATCATGACGGCTTGTTCTTGATAGGTGAAGAACATGGACATGGACAGCAAGAACGCCGGCACTATGCAGGCTTCGCTGAGTCCGAGAAGAAACCGGACGACGAACAAAGATGCAAAATCATTGCATGGTATGTGCAGCAGCGTAATACCACCCCTGAGAATATCGGTGAAAGATTAGCCAATCGGGTTTTTGCCAGCGGCAATGACCTCTCGATAAAGTGAATCTGGATCTACAAACCAGACAATGAGATTTCCAGCCAGCCATTTCCCAACAGGAAACCGTTGGAGGGCCCAGTTCTGCGGCCACTCTGCCGCCATGTAACCGAAGTAGAAGATGGATGAAAGCCAATTGTATTGATTGGCATTCAGGTTTGCATCTTCCAAGATTCCAAGGATTGCCGAACTTCCGAGCTGTATGCAAGCATGTCACTTGTTAGCTGCATTGGAATTGAAAAGATTGCGAATCACTCAACGTACAGTTTGTTTATCGACGTACATCAGATGGTATCCGACGCAGAGAAAAGGCAAAATCCTCCAAAGCAGCTTATTGCGGATTCGTCGAGCTTCTTCTGGCGTTGGATCGGCCACCTGGACCTTGGAGAACAGCTTATAGCTCTCATCGGCAGAGCGGTCTGACAGCCTGGGGACATTCCATGGACTATCAATCTCCTCCTGGGACTCGGGTCGCGAGCTTGTTGTTTCGCCATACCCCATTTTGGTTGCCATGATTGCCACCAAGGAGTGATATTCTGGTGATGATGAACACAATCCTTCACTTGGTACTTGCTTCTTTTCAGTCTTTATCCAAGAACCAACTTGCTCAAAGACATCCATTATGGCGCCATAGATCAAACATCAATCGCCATCACTGATAACCATGCTCTTACGTTTCCCCAAAAAGCATAGATAGTTAACAGCTCTTGTCGTTCGTGCGGAGTCGTTATGCCATTGGGTATTCCGCAATCGGAACATCGTTATCACATAAAAGGAAGAGAGCTATCATGGCAACTTTGGAATCGATAGTAGGTCTGAAGTAAATATTCCTGATTTGTGATACCTGGCGGAGGGGCTTTTGCGTCATGGCCTGGGAGTTGACGTGCTTTTATGTGGCCTATCACAGGTCTTGATATCAAGTATATAACGCCCTAATCTGGTTAAAGTCTCACATGTCTTTTCTGCCATTGCATCGGTATCAACATCTCTCGAAATATCTCAATTCGCAATTACGAATGCCTATTTAAGTACCTAGCGCGTCGTGAGGTGAAGTCGACAAGCACTCACATCAGATAGAGAGTAGTGCCACAGTGACTGTCCACCATCAATCAGCAATTTGACCTTTGAGGGGCAAGGCGACTGGAAAGCTGGAGGTATGGATAGCAGCGAACGGCCACTTCGGGTCTTGATTGCTGGTGCGGGCATTGCAGGCTTGGCGACGGCGATTTCACTCACGCGAATCTCTGGCATTCCCGATCTTGATATCCAGCTATATGAGCAAGCCCCAGAGCTGCGGGAAATCGGAGCCAGCATTGCCCTGAGCCCTAACGTAAGCTCTGTGGAAGCAGATTGAATCGTGTAATCAGTGCTTCCAATCATCGTTTGCTGATCAAAATTACAGGGTTTACGAACGCTTGAGAAGCTTGGAGTAGACTCTGCCTTGAGCGACGAAGTCGGATTCAGAGGGCCAAGTGGCATACCGCATTTCTATAGGTAGGTTGGATCCTGTTCGATATAGACATCTCATGACACAAGATCATCTGACTATACGATGCAACAAGACATTGGAAGACAAACCAGGTGGTCTCGGTCGACACTTTCTCTCACGTCTCTGATTATCGCCATCAAACGACAAGATTTCACCGAGCCCACCTTCATGCTGCTTTGTTAGAGCACGTCCCAAAGGATCGGATACATCTCAACAAGAAGATCTCCCGCGCTAAAGCCGATGATGACGGGGTTGCTCTCTATTTCGAAGACGGGACCAGTGCTGAGGGAGATATCTTGCTTGGAGCAGACGGAATCCGATCGGTGAGCTACAACCTTCACGTAAACCATTGTCATTGCACTGACATAAGTCTCCAGCAAGTCAGAGGCTCCTTCTACCCCAATTATAAGCTGAGATTCAGCGGAAAAGTTTTCATGCGATCTACGTTTGACGCGTCTCTGGTTGAGGGCAAAGTTCCCGACTTGCCCGCCGACGCTGCTCACTGGGTAATATGCCTTTCACTTCCGATCACTCGTTAACTTTGCTAACCATCTACCAGTGGGGAACTAAAGATACATTCTTCTCATCAAGGCTTGGTAATGCTACTTCCTTGTCGCGTTGTAATAGGTGACTGACACTTCTCAGGCAAGGGCTTATACACAGTCGTCGGCGCCTACGATGACGGGCGCAGCGTCGAGGAATTGGAAAAGTCCATAACATGGGACCAAGCCGGTAATGTCCAGTTCTTAAGAGAGAGATACAAGGTATAGCCTTCCATGTAGCCATGTGTCATATCATAGCTCATAAAACTAACCGATTCGACAGGATTGGCACCCCGTTGTCAAGACATTAACCGAGCTGACGCCACACGCCCGCCTTTATCCCAACTACGCTGGTGATGCTCTTCCTTCGTGGGTTCCAGTTCCCCGCGTAACTCTTGTAGGTGATGCCGCGCACACGCACGGAGGCAGTTTCGCCGCAGGTGGATCGCTGGCTCTCGATGACTCCCTCGCCCTTGGACTGGCTTTCAAGCATGTCTTCTCATCCGGTGCAGCCATTGTACCATTTTCTCAAGGAAACATTAGGAAGGCATTGGGTTTGTACGATGAAACTCGAAGACCGCATACCGCTCGCTTGTTGAGCATCGTCCATGGCCTGATAAACCGGAAAGCGCCGACCTTTGCTACTCCTGAGGAAGAAGACGAGGCTCTCAGGGCCAGAATGAGGAACCGGCCTGATCTCCAGTGGCTATCTGAGCACGATGTGGAGAAGGCTTTCGCCCAGGTTGTTGCGGACTTTAAGAAGCAGGGGCTGAGTTCGGCAGAAGCGCCGAAGGCGCTGAGATCAGATCATCTACCAGAGGTCGCTTTCCGGGCTTCTGGAAGCAAGCTATAGCGACAACATTGAACCGTCAGAAGTGAAGCGGTACCAAAAAAAAATGAATCACAGCTAGATGTTACGGTTCATTTATTGGCCGGACGATAGCGCGGAAGGTAGATCCAGGCCTGGCATGGTTCTGTTTAGACAATGATGCGCTATTTCCCTCCATCCCACACTTCTACGCACTTTGATCTCCCTCAAGGCTTGCAAACTCCAACATGCTGCTCCCGACCATAGGAAGCAGTGCGCCACTATCGTACGCATCGAACCAAAGTGTCCTTGGGGACAAGAAACTCCCGATATCGCCGAGATTCTGAAGCGAAGGATTGCCGCCATCATCTTGCTGCATCATTGTGCCTCTGCTCTGCTCATCTCGATAATGTGCTTCATCCAGTTCCCCAAAGCTCGTCTTGTCATGGGCCAGAACACCGCTCCCTGTCGCCGATGGAGTCGGTTGGTTGACCGCTGCTGGCTCAGACGCCCAGAATCCCGACCACTGCGCCATGTTATTCCGAGATGTCTCATGAGTTGATTCGGTGTCTCTCACTGGCGGCTCCGCATCAACCCGGCCAAAGAGCCTTGAGATCAGATCGTTATTGTAATCCATCCTCTTCCGCTGTTGCAGCTCCAGGAATGTATCACATGCACTGATCAGCTTTTCCACGATACCTAAGTAACGCTTCGTCACTAGATCGTGCACACTGAACTTTTCCAGAATTCTACACGCTTCTCCAAGTTGCTTCCTTCTTAACGTCATGGATCCCTCTAGATCGCTAAAGAGAGAGAGTCCGATGATAAGCGCGGCCGCGAATGCTGAATTCACGACAAAGGGGAGCCTTTTTGGCGTCAAGTTGCTTTTTAAAAGCGGCTGCAAAAGGTCGACTGTGCGTACGGCCGAGTCGACACATGCTTGAGCGAGTATATTGCGTGAAGGAGATGGCGTAGATGTGTGATGGGACGAGTTGGGAGGTGTTGCAGTCTCGGGTGGCGATATTGAAGAGACGTAGTCGATGAGAAATGGCCGAGATAGCAACATGATAGTCCAATAGTATGCCTCTTTAAGGTGGATTAGTCCAATATTTGGTCCGATTTCCTTTCTTCTCGGTGTCTCATCGTGAGGTTGCGTGTCGATGCCTTCCGCACCCTGGCTGCTACTAAATCTGGCTGCCCAGCTGCGATGAAGCTCGCTGATCTTTGTCAGGCACTCTGTTGTGATCATTCGCTTCGCATACACCTCAGTCAAGATGTTCTCAAATATGAAGGATAAGTCGTTCATGGCTGAATAGTGCTCCTTCGATGAGGTGTCTCGAGTCTCCAGTGTGGCCGGAGGCCTACCGAGTGACGCGCTCATGAAGAGATCCAGAGTCCGGATACCTTTCCACAAACGTTCTCTCGTCATGTACTCAGCCTTATCATACAGTGCAGAAACATCTTCTCTGTGAAGGCCCAGCGCATAGGCGCCACGCACAGCTATGCCCAAGTACATGAAGGCAGCATTCCTGCGTGACTGGGCCAGGAGATACATGGCTATGAGAACATGACATTGAGTGGTGGCAATGCTAGGGTCGTCCATGAGGGTAGCCAGCGTCACATATCGTCCGTAGTTGAAGTGCTTGTCCGCTGTTTCGTCATAGTCTTCGGGACACGCCTGAGCACCGATGGCGAGTATCAGGGAATATGTGGCGCTGAGCGCGTCAACAGGTTGCTGGGAAAGACGCAGCCAGTCGAGGACGTTGTCGCAAATAGTCGTATCATCAAACAGTTCGAGAATGCAATGCGTAGCTTGTCGGTACCAGAGCACCAAAGACCTGGCCTCGTCCTCGGTTGGTTTTGGTGGCGGTGCCGTACCATTGTCGAGTATCATGTTGTGACCTTTGCTCGGACATGCCTCAACCATGTGATGGCGTAACGGATCATCGACGAAGATGCAATCGCCCACGTGCCTGCGAACAATCCGGCGGACATTCTGGAGGAAGCTGTGGTTTGCAGAGTCGCCGATGAACATGAAGGTACCTCTGTCATCCCTTATCAGCCTCGAAAAATGAGGGAACCGCAGTGCCATCTCATGCTGAGGGCCGTGAGACTGTCCATCGGTATGGCTTGATAGCGAACCATTCCTGGACTCAATGGTTGTAGATCGAGGGTCTGAACACTCGGACAACGGACTCGGCAGCGCCGAAGCCACATAGGAAGAGCGGCGAGGGGACCGAGGACTGCATTCTGAGACGGCTCCCCTCTCTATACAGCGTCGACATGGCTGTCTTCCGTCGCAGCGCTCCTTGCGCCGTTTGCAGTTTGTGCACGCCCTGGCACATCGCCGACGCTCACTATCTTTCACCTTTTTCGTGGGCATGCTGATGCTGTCTCACGTGTATTGGGGTGGTGTCGGATATGGACTGGTAGGAAGCCGACGTTTGGAGGTTGTCGATGGAGAATTGCCGATGCCTGCCAGATCCCACGGGCGGGAACCGGGAGAGATATCCGATTCAGGTTGTAGTTCGACCCCGAGGCAGATTCACTTTGGTGGAAGCTGTCTGGTTGGTTGACAGCGAGTGAACTGTATCTCTTGTTTGCCTTCGAACCTCATCTAAAGACCCCATAGGAGCATGCGCAAGATCGCTGGGATACGGCGCGAATATCACGACAACTTCGATTGCGAATCGTCCAGTGTCGGGATGCTTACATTAAGCTGACAATGCCATCGCCACCCCAATTTCCAGAAGAGACGCAGCTGTTCCAACCCTCGGGTACCGGGTCATGGGAAACAGCCCGTTAGCCGATACCGCCATCCTGCGACAGCTTCTCATTCGCCACGCTAAAAGGACGAAGGGAAAACAGGCGGAGCCGTTGCGGGGAATAACGCGGGGGCGCTTCACGGCAGTCTCATGCGGCTATCAAAGCTGATACTGGAACAAAGAGCTAGGCAGGGGACTAGTATTGGTGAGCTTGTGGCGAGCATGAAGAGGTTGGGGAAGGTCACCGAAGGCGATGCCCAGAGTGGTCATGGGAGTTGGATCCGTGGGAGTTAGTTTGTCGGATGCCCCGAGACTTGGTTGTAACTAATACATCGTCGTTGATTCGAGCGTGGGGTCACTCTGGAGACGTCTGTCACAGGGGTTCTGGGTTGATATACTTACCATAACTAGATGTGGATATGGGGTAGCTAAACAGTAGCACGACACAACACTCAACGGGGGGGTTACATGTTTTGACGTCGATCCAGATAGCATTCGGTGTAATGACAGTGCCTATTCAATGGATGTTGAATCCTTTCACTTTCCCCGAGCAAGTATATGTCAATGCAGAAGCCAACATTGAACCCACATGCTTTCTGGCTGCCGCGCTGGGCTACATGACCCTTTGATCAAAGAGAATACCTTATTTCTTAGTGTTAGACTGGTTGCCAGAGTTGCCACCATAACCACTTCCAGAGTTGGTGCCCTGAGAGGTATTATGGTTACGATCCGCCGCCGACTGTGCGCGAGCAGAGAAGCCGCTGGATGACATGTCTTTGCCCCCCTTGGCCTGATGTAGTTGAAATATTAGTATCCGAATTACAGAGAACGAGGAGTACTTGCGTTAGCCATACCTGCGTGCTCTGAATGTGCGAGGCAGCGCTCTTGGTCATTTCGTTCTTCGTCATCTCGAAGGCTTGAGATACGTCTGTGTTGGGATATCTATTCGTGTAATGATGAATGTGGTTTGAAAGTGATGTTAAAGACCGACGAGAAGAAGAACATATTAATGGGAATTGGGACGAATTTATAGTAGCTCAACCATACATGAAAACACGGCGAGAGTACGTCGTGGAACTGGTGCTACGCCGTATTCCATTTTTGCACAAGAATAATATAGAGTTGATCACAGCAAAGAGCGGGCACCAATCGCCCAGTGCTGTAGCAGCTCACTGTTCGTTGTGAAACCTACGAATACGATGTTACGATGTTGTTTTGTGAGGTATAGAAGTACCAAAGAGTCTGTGACCCCAAACTGAGTGATACAGTTGCGTTCTGAACTGCTCGTCAAGATAGATGACGTATATCATTGGACATTCTATGGCTTTCTACCTGTCTGTACCCGAGCCTATTGCTGTTGGACCCTCATGAAACCTCCGAAGAAGCGGCTGACTGCAGCAGTATCCTCCATTGGACCAACATAAGACACGTACTGATCCGGTCGAACAATAACAATGCAACCGCTGTGCGGAATGCCCAAAGCCTCGTAAATGTTCCCAAAGCCTTCATGGTACGAAGCATCATCGACATATATTTTGTTGTAGTCCCAGCCATCAACCTCGTCATGGGGGCGGAACACCTCTGGGAAGTCAAAGATGGATACGCTGGTTCGAGGAGCATTGTGAATAAGGAGGACTTCAAACACTTCGTCGTACTTGGCGCCATCAGGGGTATAGAGGCGTAAGAAGGCGTCCTGGGCGCCGAAATCCCGGGCCAGTCTCTCAAGCTTGCCTCGCTGCTCGTTGTCGTTGATGTTCCCAGAAAAAACAATGATTCGCCACCGGCCGTTGCTGGGAAGGAGTTCTTGGAGGTGCCAGGGACGAGCATCGGCTTGGTTGAGGACTTTGTGGCTTGGGATTCTCATGCCAACCGTTATGCCACGGCATAGAGACTCGTCAGAGATGACCTTGTCTCGAGCATCGGCGACGGATACGTCTATCCCGTTCCCCAGCTCTTCATTGCTGCCCGCTTTCGCAACAAGCAGGCTGGCGCCGTAGTTTACAGCTACGAGATAGCTAAGTCAGTACTACGCCAACCAGGGGGGGTATAGAGGGCTTCCGTACCAATGCCGCTAGCAAACATATGGCCTTTCAAGAATGCTGCTTTGAACTCCTCCATGCTTATACCCTCTGCATCCATGACGTCTTTGGCGGGCCGGCCTGAAAAGAGCCTGGAGAATTTGTGGTCAAACGCAATGAGCTCCTGAGCAATGCCACGCCTCTCTGACTCGTATGTTTTGAGAAGAGATCGCTTGGCATGACCCTTGACAACGCTGGCAATCTTCCAGCCGAGATTGAAGGCTGGCAAATGTTAGCGCTGCACGCTCTGTTCGCGGTCAATCTCCTTCCACTTACTATCCTGCATGCTCACATTCATTCCCTGGCCTGCTTTGGGACTATGAACAAATATCAGCTCTGCTTCGGCGTTATGCTAAACTGTGTCTTACCTGTGAGTGTGCACAGCATCGCCTGCGAGAAACACACGCTCATGCGCTGAGAAAGATGTGCCGACACGCTGACCTATCTGGTACGCGGTCCACCAGTCCAGTTTCCGGTAGGTGATCTTGTACGGTGCCATTATCCTCTGTGCAGACTCCAGAATGACCTGAGGATTTATCTTGGACCTGTCCGCTCTCGAGGCGGTGTCTCCTGTCTTTTCCGTTGTCGTCAGTTGGATGTAAAGCCGAACAAGCTTGTTCTCCCTCGGTATAATCATGACGCTTCCGTTGTTGGCAGAATGAATAGCGCATCTCATTCTGATGTCTGGAAAGTCGGTAATCGGTACAATATCCAGGACGCCCCAGACGTAGTCGGTCGAGTCTCCCTCGAGCTTCAGGCCGAGCTGGTTGCGCGTCCACGAGTGTGCCCCATCTGCACCGATGAGATACTTTGCATGAACAATTTCTTCGCTATTCGCCTTGCCATGGAGCTTTGACAGTTCCAGCAGATCTTGCGTATCGTCCTTGGCAAGGTTGCTGCGAAAGAGCCCATCTTGGACTGTCTGGCCGTTTACAGACGTC
Organism: Trichoderma ghanense; assembly: GCF_004382785.1. Lineage (NCBI taxonomy): Eukaryota > Fungi > Ascomycota > Sordariomycetes > Hypocreales > Hypocreaceae > Trichoderma > Trichoderma ghanense. Next base: position 921,030 of record NW_027395674.1, on the reverse strand, counting down.
GAAGACTGGCTTGGAGTAGCTTCTTCTTCAGTGAGATGTCTCAGAGTAACAGTGATCGGATATGCAGCGTCATCTTCCACCAGCGATTCGTCAATCTTGAGACTAGACGGCATCACCCCCCTCTCGACGCGAATGTCACTAGCCTCTGCGATGGCATCGAGGAAGAATCTCTCAATCCGACCCTGATGCAAAACCACTTGGTGGAAGCGGCTGATACCCGGTATCGTGTCTGGAATGCGGTCGCTTCGTCTGATGACTCCATTTTCGTCGGGATTCCAGAGGCAAATCTCGAGCATGTGGTTTGCTTCGCGCCATGCTCTATGCCCAATGCCCAGCGAGTCGAGGATCTCGAGGGTGCGGCATTGAAGGCCGTCTGCCTGTCCGTTGAATATCTTTGTTCCTCGCTTGTCGACTATGCGTGCGTTGATGCCACATTTGGCCATCCAGGTCGCCATCATCAGCCCAGCTGGCCCGCTTCCAACGATGAGAACATCGACATTGCTTTCTGAAATGGCTGACATTGCGTTTACGGCGTTGCGCGGTGGTTGTGTAGAAAGGAGAGATGAAGGTGATGATGATTTTCTGCAATTGAAAGGGCTGTGTCTTGTAGGTCCTAATTATACATAGCGATCAACCACCAAGTCCGGCCTCTCCTCCCATGTCTTTCGTGACTCGTCCTTCCGCTCATCCCTTGAGCTATACCCAGATGCTGCACTTCGCCCAATCTGGTGACTTGAATGTTCTGAAAGAAGTTGTAAGCAATCGCCATACGTGGACGCCCCAGCTGTGGTAGCGAAAGCCCACGTAGACCATTCCTGACCTTCAAACTTCATCGGATCTTGCAAAAGCCATCGGAACACAGGTAGATAATCTGGTTCTCCTTCCCCGCATTACCCCGCTTCCGATGATCAAGATCCGCCCTCATGAATCTGCATCATATGATTATGGAATCTTGAAAACGCATATGCTTAAATGACATGAAGACGCTGATCTAGCATCTCTGCCTAAACTCCGTACTAGGGCAGCTAAAGAGTCGAGGCAACATGCTTTCGGGACCCATGATCGGGAAATCCTCGAGCTGCAACGGCAACCCGGTTGCCGACCCCATAGGAAATGGGGGTCAGCTATTGTCGGCGTCCTCAGGGGGGAATAAGTGAAGAATCACCGAGATTCTACTGTGTAATTTCGGCGCTTAAATGCACAGGAATACTGCTGTCGGAGCCAAGCTTGCCATGAGAGCATCAACGACGACAAAACTTTTCCGACTGCACAGCCAGATTCATCATCCAACCTCTGTTGCTGACATTTGCCAAAGCAGCCATTTACCTGCTGGCCGTCCATGATTGGCCAACTCTTTTCAATAGTCTGTTGAGTCACTGCTGGCCGAGTTGTTGAACAGTTCCCGAATCGAAGACCATTTTTATACATGTACAAAACCTCTCCCCCAGCCGAACGGCGGTAGAAAAGGCGGGACTAGGGCAATCTCCATGCGGGGAAACAAGCTTCAGGACTGGAGTCTCTCCCACATGAAGCATGAACCTTGGGGAAAACAGAGCGGTAAGATTCTGCGCTAACAGGAGACAAAACCTGGGGGCGGATCAGCATGACACTTGTAGGACTCGAAAAGACGCGTAGCCGTTGGCGCATGGAACTATCTGCGGAGTAGGGACGGGACAAGGGACGGAGTACTCCAGAAGGAGGTTAGATGCGATGCCCTATTGCCGACTGGCGAATTGCGAGTACTATGTATGGGTGAAGTCGGAGAATATGGCAAGTGACGCGGGAGACGGGCTCCTGGGCCTTCGCGTGTTAGCCATCCATTTGTCTACGCCACTAGTATACCATCCATGGGCAAACGCAACCCTCTTTGTGAGGACACTAGACACGCCATTGGATTAACAAGTCTTGCATCTACAAGGTTGCTAATCACGTTTCAGCGCCTTGCTCATTGGCCAGCTCACGGCGGAAAGGTGGTATTTCTGGAAAAGATGTGCCTTTGCTCTCCGTCATTGCTATATAAAGAATTTCTCAGAGCCGACTTAATTGCTATCCATGTCGCATCCCTCTGCTCTCCTTCACACCTGATTTGCATAGTCTCTTGATCTTGCCCATCATGGTCGAGGTAACACGAGAGCGCACCCTCCAGGACATCGAAAATGAGCTCGACATTACCATTTACCCGGGGACAGAGGTGATGGTGGACGTCGGAACGCATCACTTCATCAAGTCCGGCAGTGGCGATGGAGAGGCTCGCGTTCTCGTCCCTCAACCTTCCGATGATCCTCTAGATCCCTTGAACTGGACGTACTTCTGGAAGCTCACGACCATCATTTGTGCCAGCTTTGTTTCGATTAGTCAAAATCTCGGTCCGCTCGCTAACGCCCCTTTGTTCGGTTCGTCTCTCATGAGCGAATACTTTGTGGGTTTCTGTTTAAGCTAATAATCTCAGGGCTGTACGTGGAGGAATGGAACATAAGCCTGGCAGACGCCGTGCAAACGACAGGTGAACACCAAATCCTATCACGACGAACGATCGGTTCAACAACGCGGTACTAATAGCGAACGTTAGCCGTAACGATCCTGGTCCTCGGCTTCAGCAATTTAGTATGGATTCCGATTTCGACATGCTTCGGCCGACGACCAGCCCTCATCTTCAGCACGCTGGTCTGTACGATTTCTTCGATCTGGAGAGTACGCGCAACCAGCTACAATTCCTTCCTCGGAGCATCAGCGTAAGAGTTTACCACCGTCACGGTTCGACTTGAGACAGATCTCAAGCTGACCATGCATAGTCTCAATGGATTCGGTGCGGGCCCTTGCGAAAGTCTCATGCCCCAGATAATAGCCGACATTATCTTCCTTCACGATCGCGGCAAATACCAGACATTATACTTTGCCATCTACTTTGGGTCCCTTTCAGTCAGTGATCCAAACTGGCCCATACCCAAGAGAATTTGCTGACAGACTCCCTCAAGCTCGGTCCTGTTATAGCTGGCAGCATGGCAGAGCGATTCGGATGGAGATCCTTCTGGTGGTTCAACACGGGGCTCCTCATCTTCACCCTCATCCTCAACATCGCGCTGCTTCCGGAGACCCGATTTGCCCGAAAGACACACCCCAAGCCAACGTCTGAATCATGCCCCTCTGTCGAGGAACCTGAGACCAAGAGCAGCTCTGTCATCGATCACTCAGAGAATGCCTCTCGGCAGCCACAGGATCCATGGCTCTCGCGCGGACGCCCTTCAGTGAAGCAATTCCTTCCGTGGGGTCCATACCAGGGGAGTATCCTGCAAGAACTATGGCTTCCGTGGTATCTTCATGCCTTTCCGATCGTCGAGTTTGCCGCCTTTATCGTGTCCTTCTCAGCTTCCGGCTTCTTAGTAGCCAACTTGACTCAGCAACAATTCTTTGGCGAGCCTCCTTACAACTTCACAACGCAAGAAGTAGGGTTTACCAATTTCGCCATTTTCACGGGTAGCATGATCGGATTGCTGACATCCGGTCCGTTGTCTGACTGGGTTGCGAATTACTTCACCAAGCGAAACAGGGGCATTCGGGAGCCGGAGATGAGGCTAATCACCATGGTCCCTTATACCTTGGGCATGATTATTGGTCTTACCGTGGTCGGTGTGGGCTACACCCGGCTGTGGTCATGGAAAGTGATTGTCATTATTGGTTACACCTTGCTGGGCATGCAAGTGACAAGCTTGCCGAGCATTGCGTCAACATACGCAATTGACAGCTACAAACCAGCCACGGGGGCAATCTTTATTACAATCACAATGTGAGTAACCGCCCCTTTCGCTGCGTGATGCTCGTTTTTGTGGCTAACCCGCAACAAAGTAATAAGAACCTATGGGGCTACGGCGTCGGCAAATTCATCACGCCATGGACGTTGGAGGCAGGGTATCTCGTGCCGGTTATGACACTCATGGCATTGATCACACTCATTTGCACTTTTGGCATTTTGTTCTGGTACCGCGGGAAGTATTTTCGTGGCCTAACGAGGAATTCTTTCCTACATCAGCTGGATAGTTAGAACGCATAGGACGCATAATGAGCGTGAGCTGATCTCCATAGGAATCATTGTAATTGAGAGGATTTACACGCTTTGCACTCGAGACTGGCGAACTGACTTAAGACTGGCGAGCTTACCAGGACGTTGTTTAATCTCAAAGTTTCATTGACTCGGGAAATATTGTAAACATCCTATCATACATGCAACTCCTCCCAGTCAGTCCGTCGACAGTTAGAGTAAAACTCCCCCCCTGGTGGAAAGAAAATTAAAGTTGAACCTCGTAGTGCCAGTAACAATTCCCATAGTATTCTTAATCTGAGGATAATGATATGTCTCCATAGTCTTCGTATCTTTCTGGCTACAGAGCTTCAGCTGCACCAAGATTTCGGCCACCGCGGCATACAGCATGCACAAATTGCCGTCTTCAATCTTGACGGCAATTCCAACTGCGCCCTCTGCTCCAAGACTCTTCGTCTGCTCAGATCCACGCATTCCAACGGCGTAGCAACCATCGGCACCGACCTTGCCAATGACGGAGCCACCAAGAGCACTCATTAAAAGAGTACAGAAGCGGCCCTCACCGCCAACCATCTCGGGCATTTCGCGACATGACATTGAATATCCTCCCCATAAGCAGCATTCTGGGCGTAAGTGGATTGTCGTGGGCTACTGCGTCTGATGCCTCGGCGAACGAAGCATAGACCTTGGCCAGGTAAGACAGAGGAAACGCAGGAGCCGGCATGTTGCAGCCGTCAAGCCCCCATTGAACTTCTTTCTCGCTCAACCCAGCTACTTCTTCAACGACTCTCTTGACTCTGGCTTGGATTGGATGCGTCAGAAGATGGTAATGGTCTGCGGAGGCACCAATGGCTTTGGCTCCAGCCAGCATACCCGCATGTTTGCCAGAACAATTGTTATAGACTGCAGTTGGCTCGAAGTCCCGCTTGATCCATTTGTTGTTGATTGCCGGATTTATTGAAGGGTGGCCACCACACCGTAACTGATCCTCCGTATGCTACGATTTAGCAAGCATCCGCAGAGCCCGCTCAATATGCCGGTCCTCGCTGCTATGCGAGGCATACATGAGAGCCAGATCACCATCGTCAAAAGCATAATGCTCGAGGGTGCCAGTCTCTGCAACCGCTAGTGCTTGAACTGATTTGGCTGCAGAGCGCAGAAGAGTTATTCGAGATGGATCGCCGAGGGAAAAGAGAAGCGTGCCGGTTGAATCAACGACTGCGGCGTGGACAAGGTGCCTGTTTTCGATGATTCCGTTCCTGTCGATGATGCCGTTCCTGTCGATGATGACATGGCTGTCCTTATGAGTGTGTACAGTTATTCTGAGCCTCTACGCAAACGGAGAGAAGATGTCACGACTTGAAGACGCAGATGTAAGAGCCTTTGGCAACGATGAAGCAAGGGCCAGACAGAATGAGGAGGCCCACATGTTGAGAGGGCGTGGCACTAACATCCAAAATGAAGTGATTAAGGTAAAGCGTACAGTTTTCCGACTTGTTTTGGACGGATGTAACCTGTGATAAACTGACTGTATCTTCTTCTGTAGCCAGTAGGGATTCAACAAGCGGTACCGTGAAGACACAAACAGCCTTGAGCTCATGGACTTCTGCCATGGAATCTGGCACAGTAACTGGTCTCGTCCCATGGTTCTCTCAATTCTTCAACATTTTACATGCCTCCGCCGTCTTGATCCAGTCCCCCAACGACGGCCAAAGGCAGTGACGAGAGCTTTTACTTCTCCAGAACTTCCTCCAGGAAACTCCACCAGAAACACTCTGCGTAGTAATCACGAGCCTCATGCATGTAGTCATTGATGTGCTGCGCAAATGCTCTTTGAGATCTTCAGGCAGTTCCACTCCTGGTCGGACACCCATCGTAGACAGAAACGAGCCACCACCGTGAGCCGCCAATATGGCTGCGATCTTGGGTTGGTCCTCAGAATAACCAGCGGCGGCAAACACAGCATTCAACGACCCCAGCAAAGAAGCTTCGGAGACGACTTCATCTGAGGTGCGGTCCAGGAAATGCTCGACACCGAATCGTGTCGCAAGCTCCTCGTGGCGAGGCCGCTGGTAGTATTAGCGAAGATGCGGTCTCCAGCCTTTGAATGATCACGCCGGGGCCAGTATTCTCGACAATACCGGAGGCGGGGACTATCGTTTCTCTTTTAGCAAGTTATCGTGCAGCGGCACGGGGAATTATGGTAGGCTTACGGCCAATAATGGTTGGATAGCGAAGAAGAATGGGAATGATGCCCTCTTGGACTTCCCAGTCCCCAAGTCGGACCGCTATGGCTCTGACCTGTATAACAGTCAATATGCTACAGAATGTTTTTTATATTTTACTTGCAGGATGCCGGACCAACCTGCATCACTCACAATATGCTGACATGGCTTACATCTCCATTCGCCAAATTGAACGGGGAAACGAGCATGATATCATTTCAGCATGCTCGGGTATTCTCCTGCTCGACAGGACAGCACAAGGCATATATCAACGAGCGGCAAGCCACATCATTCGAAATAGCAGATGCACCAATAACCTCTGCCGATTCTCATTATTGAAAACAGCATCATCATGATATGCGATATTTTATCGTCGTGGCGCGACATCGCGCGGACTATATTTTTGGCCTGTTATATCCCCTTCAATAACCACATCGCTGAAATTCATCGTAAGTACAAACCATAATATGTATGCAGGATATCAATCATTTTACAAGCACAATTCTATAACAATTCCCCTTTCCAAACGTAAGCTCGCCCGTACATCAAGCTCGCCCATCCATGAATATATGCACGTATTTTTCTAAGTTGAGCTCCTCAAGCGGAAGCAGTGACAGAGGCGAAGTGGGGAGCGTTGATGAAGAGACCCATGAGGACACCGCCGAGGGTGCCAGCAACGGGGATGGTCATGATCCACGAAAAGAGCAAGAGGCCGACTCGCTGGAAGTTGACGGCCTTGAGGGTGCCGTTGCAGAGACCGACACCGACGGTGGCACCGGTGATGCACATGGAGGTAGAGACGGGCAGGGAGTACTGGGAGAAGACGAGGACGGTGATGGCGGCGCCCATTTCCATGGAGCAACCACGAGAAGGCGAGTGGTAGGTGATCTTGTTACCCATGACTATCGACATGGTTAGTAATTAGACGACGTAAACCTTTCACTATGAGAATGTTTCTTACCCTTCATGATGTTGTAACCATAGGTGCAGAGACCGATGGAGATCATGCCAGACAGGACGGCCAGCTGCCAGACGGGTACAGGGGCCTTGGCGGCGGCAGCGTTGCCAGTCTTCCAGGCAGAGTAGATGACAGCCCATGGGCCGACAGAGTTACCGATATCGTTGGCACCGTGGGCGAAAGAGGCAGTGCAGGCGGTCAGGACTTGGATAAAGGAGTAGGTATGCTCGACCTCGTTGGGGAACTTCTGAGCGTGGGCGTAAACACGCTTCATGCGGTCGCCGTCGGGAGTACCCTCCGTACCGGTCTGGGCAGCATGGATGTCGTAATAGAGACCGTAGAGGAGGCCAGCAACGATCATGGCGGGAATACGGATAGCAAGGATCTTGATGTTACTCCACTCGTAAATCTCACCAGGGCCCATGGGGTTGTCGCGGAGAGTGCGCATAGCCCAGCCGATAGGACCCCGTCTGGCGTACAGTCTGGCGTTGAACCTCTTCTGTGTCTCGGCCATGAGATCGGAGTAGGTGGGCTTGTTGGCCTCGACAGCGGACAGGCTCTTCTCAGCAGGGGCAGTAGTGACGTCGGCATCGCCCTTCTTGAGGCCCTCGCCGGCTTCAAGAGACTCATCGACAGAGTGGCCGGAGGAGTGCTCGTCCTTGTGCTCCTGTACAACGGCGTAGTCGGGCACAGAGGCAGACTCAGCATCGGCAGGTGCAGGGCGGTTCCACAGAAGAGGCCCGAGGAGGAACATCCACCACTTGATGGTGTAGTCCTTCTTCAAGATCTTGGCACGGGCAAAGGGGACGAAGAAGATGGCGGACAGCAGGCAGACACCACCGCCAGTGCCCATGGTGACGGCGGCAATATACCAACCGGGCTTCTTGGCCAGACCGAGAGAGGGAGAGCCCTTGTAGACGATAGACAGCGTGCAGATGGTGCCGGCGATGAGGAAGAAAAAGGGAGAGGTGTAGACGGCCCAGGGCGCCGGGTTCTTGCGGACATGGACGACGAAGCGGATCAGCAGGAAGATGCTGGCCGCGAAACCAGCAGCAATGGCGGGAGCCATTCCCAGACCAGCAAAGATGGCACCGAGACCCTTGCCGTCGTTCCATCCCCACTGGACCTTCGAGGCTCCGACAGTGGCAACACCGACGCCAGCGACAGCTGAGATCAAGGAGTAGGTAGATGAAACGTGGGCGGAGTGACGGGTGCACCACATGACCCAGGAGGAGGCGGCGGCAAGGGCGCAGGTGAAGGCGAGCATCTGGACGCCGGCGTTGCCCTGGAAGGCGGAGTTGGGGATGATGCCGTTCTTGATGGTATCGGCGGTTCGAGCACCGACAGTGATGGCGCCGAGCATCTCGAAGATGGTGCCGAAGATCATGGCCTGTCGGTAGGAAATGGATCTGGAGGAGACACTGGTGGCCCAGGAGTTGGCAACATCGTCTAGACGAGTCTCCGTCAGCTGTCTGTTGAGCAGATGTCGAGATGGACTAGGAACTTACTGGCTCCGTTGTTGTAGGCATCCAGCATGGCAAACAGAGTGCCAATGGCAAATACGTAGTCATACTCGTGGAGCACCATTTTGGCGGACGTGCTTGCAGCAACCCCAAGCTGTATGAAAAGGAGACCCTGCAGATATTGAGAAGGGGATACTGGAGAGAACAACCAGAGAAGAATATCAACAGACAGGTCGTACAGGGTCCTTCTTAAATATAATATCCCATGGATGTTGTTGTTATTAGTACACCTCACTGTCGAGGCGTACAAGTATCGCACACGTGCGTGTTACCGGGTCCCCTGGCGCCAGGCCACAAGAGTGAGAGAGCGTTCATCAAGAAGATCCAGACGCTGTCTTCGGTCCAGGTCCCATCGTTATCCGCCGTGGCGTGGTCGTTCCCCATAGCCACGGTCGTATTATCTAGACAGCGCTGGGAAATCGAGAGGCAACCATGGAGCAGAAGTATTGTCGTCCTTTCCCCCTTGGGATACCGACGTCGTCAATGCACACCTTTGGGAAAAAGAATAGATCAGTCTGTGGCAACAACTATCGACTAGGCCTGAAGCAACAGCCGTCTGATGGAGAGTCGAGTAGCCAAGAGGTCGTAGAACCTTGCAAAGTTCCAAGCTCTAACGCGGCCAGCACCAGGCATGCACAATGGCATGGCAAGCCTCGTGTGGCCTTCTCCCTATCAGGTCGCTCGGAAAATACACGTGGGTTTGTCGACGGCCCTCAGCGGTAGATCGATGCGGCCCCCAGACTCTGGCTGAGGACGGGGATCCACCGGCTGAAGAGGGCCTGCTGCGGCCAAGAGATGCCCGAACCAGCCATGACGCCCGCCGGTCTTTACTCTTATTCTAATATCTGCCTCAAAGCTGGGCCGACAGTGTCGCGTGAGCAGCCTGAGCAATGCGGTCTCTGCGGGAAAAAAAGGCGCCATTAGCTGCTCGAGAAAATGGAAGGTGAGAGGAGAACTCGAGCATCTCTGAACCGCCTCGGCTTCTGATAAGCACTCTTTTCTGTTTGTCTGTCATCGACAACCAAGACCAACACTATCGGGGATCAGAAAGAGGGCAATACAGTACGACTATCCCCAAAGCAGCGCGCGTCCCTCGATCACGACAGAGCACGTGCCTGGGACCTGGAAGGACAAGCCTTCATCTACAGGCTTTGCCAAGCCTGGCAAGACCCCGAGTTAAACCGCAATAAGGTTGATGCAGCCATAGGCTCGGTGGATAGAGTTATCACTTAAGCTTGGCATCGAATCCAACGCTAAGGTAGCTGATGTAGGGGGGACCCTTTTGGCTTCCAATTCAAAGGGGGGGGTGGGACAGTGTCTGTTAGTGGGCGTCCTTTCTGTAATGTTGCAACCTGGAAAGCAGTACGATGTCCACAAATTCAAGGCCTTCATACGAATCCTCAGTGATACGACGGCTGCTCCATTTGTCGGCTTGAATTCATCAAAGCGGATTCAGGAATCGAGATGAAGCCTCATCCGTGGCGCCTAGTCGATACTAGCAACAGCCCCGGTGGCATGAAGCCTTCTCCCGTCCAATACTATTTGATCACCTCCATACCGCGACGTCTCCCGCCCAGTAACATTCCGGACCAGTCACTGTACGACATTCCACACGCCACCCATGCACACGTGCGGCGCCTCGGTGTCCGGAAAACGATCAACGTGCGACTTGCTGCTCCATCTCGCCGCATCAGGCCCAATATTCGACGGTCGACTCGCCCACAGCCTCGGTGTCTCTGGCCTGCCTTCGGTTCGTCTTCTGGTCTTGGCAGAATTGCAGCTGAAGGGGCATGGAGGGGAGGCAAACAAGAAGCCACCCCATTTTCTAGGCCCTCGGGAAGAAGAAGGGGCCAAAAATTGAGGCATCCAAGACGGACTAGTCCTCCAGATTCGCGTTCTCCGTACTCCGTACGAAGGGATCGGCCCACTCCCAAGCATCTTCAGCCACTCGAACTAGTCAGCCTGCGCTTGTGCGGTAAGCTTATCGCAGTCGCTGCTTCATGCACGTGTCCCCTCGTTGCAAAGATCGATACCCATTTTCTGTGGAGTTGAGGCGTTGATGATGGACTCTCGTTTGTTTGCTCAATAGCTACGAGCGCCTGTTACGGTATTATCACCAAATTGCCGCATAATTCTCTTCAAATGCTCGCCTCCAACCTTCTTGTTTGCCACCGTTCGTTTTTTTTTGACGTTTAATTGCATCTAGAACTACACCCACTGCTTTTTCTTCCCCCTCGGTGTTGTTTGCTATTAACACGGCCCGACAATACGATTGACGTTATAGTTATACACGGCTCATGACTGCTTTACTGCAGCGGTTACAGAGTTTTCACGCGAGCGCCTTGTTTTGTTCGTCATGCTTCAGAGGCCCAAACTGGAGTCTTTGCGATTCGTTTGACTAGGAGAGCAAGGACAGAATGTGAAAGTGGTTGATGCTCACAAACAAGCTGAAGAAGATTCGCAGGAGCCAGGGGGGGCAGCCAACACCCCATTCATACCAACCGCCATCTTATTTCAGTAATCCTATTCACGAGAATACTCCAGTGCTAGAACATCAGTATCCCTATTGGAGAGTTACCCTGTAGAAATTGGAATTCTTAATGCTTTCCTTGAGGTACGTAAGCAGAAACGGCCATATTATTCAGGGATCTCAGGCATTTGCATTTAGAATGAGAAAAAAGACCCATCGAGAGTGTCTGCAATATGTGCCTGTCCATCGGTGATGACAAGATTTTATCACGGAAATCTCTTCCCTGGCGGATCAAGAGTCGCATCATCTCCAGAGGGGCAAGAAATGAGGCCCCGTCCGCTTGGCTTACATCAATTCTCAAGGGTATGGAGAAGGCCAAATTATTACTCTTCTTTACCCGAGCTTTTAAAGCTCCTTTTGCCTTTCAGCTTACATCAGATGGCGATAGGGACGCCCTAGCTTAAGATTTTACCTTACCCTACCCTAGTCGTTCCTTGTCGAGATGTGCCACGGCCGCTGCACTTTTTTGTATGTAAACTAGCGCAAGAAGGTCATTGGTGATGTGGACATTACGTGATTGTAGGTCATCAGTTGTGAAGTCATAGGCTGAAGATACTGTCCTTGTGTTGTGAGCGATGTATATCGGCAAGTGGTTGATGTCAGCCAAGTGGTGGCCCAGCGATCACGACGGAATAGGCCGAGTTTGCACAGAACAGAGACATTTGTTTCCATAGAACGATGATGGTGCTGGAGCGACTGAAAGCGTATGTAAGCCACGGTAAAAGAGGGCAACTTACTTGCTGCTTCTACTGGTAAATAGACAGCACCTTGCTTGTATGTGTACCTTGTTTCGGTACTTGACATCACGTCGTCACGAAAGACCTCAGCAAGCAACGAAGCGAAATTTTGCAGTGTACGTGGAAACGTTTTTGTCTCCGCAAGGGATGCTTTTATGGCGTGTTGGATCGAGTTCTGTCTTCTCAGTAGCAGACGAGCTTTGCAAAGATTCCAAGCTCCGCCTTCCGCATGCGCAAAGCAATTGTTTGGCAAGTCTCGAGTCACATATATCTAAATCACTACCAGTCGCCCGCACATATTCGGAGACCAAGAGTCCTTTTGACTTGGCAGGCTTGAAACAGCCCACGATGGGAAGGCCATTTCCCCGTAGATATAATTTTGCTTCAATTGGACACAAGATTGATCGGTTTGGGGCCCTAAATAATCGCCACTGATGACTTTCCGGTGATTTTATCTTCTGATCGCAAGTATGGCAACCGCGTGTCATGCTCCTTTTCGAAATTCTAAAAAAAAAGCGAGCCTGGAATTTATCAATTGGCAAAGAGCTCAAGAAAGGAGTCAGCCCTTGTCGCCATCTCCTTCACGTCAAAGTATGTTGTTAAGTCTGTAGTTCTTATATTAATAACCGCGCTTTCTTTTGGTGCCTTCCATGGTGACGGCGTATGCCTACGTAAACGTGGTGTAACCATTACTGGTCCATTCAAGCAGAAAGATTGCCTATATGGCCACCATGCATTGACTGGCGTCAAGTGGTCCTCTAGAATTGGTAGTGAACGAGGCATTGCTCCTGTTTCCTAAGCTGCTAGGAGCAGTGGCTATGACATCAGTAGACAGTCAGGGCATGGCATCCGTTCGCGGAGATATAGCACATACACTTAGGGCTACGATACGCATGGCATAGGGGGCGAAAATGCTTGAGTTCCCGAATCTTGCCGCAGTCCTTGAAGCCTGCGGAGAGGAGCTCGACCCCTAGCCTTGAATCCAGATTTGCGTGGATTGCCTAAAGTCCCTGCCTAAAAGACCGTTTACCACAAATGGGATAAAGTACCCTGGCCCAAGATAAGGCTTTTCTAATCAAGTGAAGCTACTTAAAATCATCTGCCGACCAATGTAACGCTACTCGCTTCCTTTCTATACTCCAGTAGACGACATGCAACCGTCACGGAAAAAGTTGCCTGTAAACCTGAATCTCGATTCAGCCTGCTCTAGGTCTTGCTTATTGATAAAACCGCCTTTGAAAGAGAGGAAAGGAATTTCAGGTGTTTCAGTGCATCACAGGGTATATTCAGATACTAGCGTGAGAGGCGCCAACGTCTTCAACGCTGTATCCTTTGGTCTGCTCTAGACTGATGATTGCGTAGTTGGGCTATTGCCTGTGCCTTGAGCGTTACAAATCTCCGAGCAGTTCCCTATCTGGTAGTGTGATCAATAATCACCTACATACACATCATGTTCCATTTGAAAATTCCAAGTGCTAGTCGGATATATGACATGATGAAGAATCAACAGGGGCAGAAAGTCGATTCATGAACAGGTTAAAAGCAGATCCGAGCTTTGGGTATATAAAGAAGGGAACAATCGAGTCTCAAATAAAACATCTCAACGAAAAAAAAAACACTACAACTCAACCATCTTCCCAATCCTTTGAAATCATCTGCTAGTTTGGACGACTGTTGAGCATCAACGTACTTCACCATGTCCAAAGTCATTCTCATCTTGGGCGGAGCCGGAGCCCAAAACTCCGCCGTGGCCCGCGAGCTAGCCAAGAACGACTCCTTCCAAGTCAAGCTCCTTTCCCGACTTGCCAAGTCAGAGGACAATGTCTCTCTTGCGAGCAATCCTCGTATCACGGTGATCGAAGGAAATTGCTATGACGAAGACACTCTCGTCTCAGCCTTTGAAGGCGTCAATGCCGTTTTTGTAAACACCAACGGGTTTGCCATTGGCGAAAAGGCAGAGATCTTCTGGGGTATTCGCATGTATGAGATTGCCTACTGGGCCGGTGTCGAACACTTTGTTTACAGCTCTCTGCCGTATGTGTCGAAGAAGTCTGGCTTCAACCCCAAGTACCGCGTTCCATTTGCCGATGGCAAGGCCAAGGTTGTCGGTAAGTGCCCCAAGAAGACAGTATCTGTTTCGCCCTTCTTGAAGAATCCTTATTAAAGACATCATTTTAGACTATCTGAAGGCTCAGCCCACGGACAAAATGAACTGGAGTGCGATCGAAAGCGGTCCCTATCCCGAAGCTCACCTTGCTACATGGTCTCCCAAGAAAGATGAGAACGGTGTCTACGTCTTCCGCATGCCGATCGAGGCTGATGGCGCCATGGCAATGGTTGGACTGGCCGACTTTGCTTGGTATGCCCGCTACATATTTGAATACCCCAAGGAGTTCGAAGCCGACCTACTCAGCGTGGGGATCGACCACGTAAGTGGCAATGCCATCGCCGCGGCATTCACCGAAGTCACGGGAGAGGCCGCTCGATTCGAGCCGCTCCCACTCTCGGAGGTGGCCAAGATGTGGCCTGATACCAAAATTGGCCTGGCTGGATCCCCAGGCTATGATGACCCGACGCTCAAGACGATGGCTGGCCAATTTGTCCCGTGGTTCACCATTTGGCAAGAGAGCGGTGGCAACAAGGGGCTTTGGACGAAGGACTATGCTCGATTGGACAAGATCTATTCTGGCCGTATGAAGACCATCGAAGAGTGGATGCGGTCGGTTGGCTACTCTACGGAAGGCTACCCCAGTGCCCTCAAGTCCGGACTTTTCAGCTAAGCGGGAGAAGCCGGAAGGGGTTACGTGTAGCTCACATCGCATATATCGCTTATGCTTTCTGTGTCACTTATATCATCAATGATACGACAAATTGTCATCTTAGTAATATGTATCTTCAACATCCTCCCACGAGTTTGCGATCTTGCGTCTCCCCATTGGTGATTAGAAGATTCATACCGTAGGTATTCATATTGGACTATTGCAAATGTCATAGTTCTTGTGGTTACTTCTCTAAGTTCACATGATCCGGTATGCCTGAGGTGTTCAAATAATTTGATTCGAATATCGTCTAGCGCACTATCTCGATCCATTGGGTACTATTGGCAAAGGTTGTCAAAGCACATGAATCGTCCAAGCTTTGATCTACCTCATTCTCATGTTTTGGAAAACGCAAGCTGCTGATCAACAAGGGCCTTGGTAGTGTCCTCCATAGCAGTCCACTCCATTCTGAGACACTTATCCGTCGCATCCACATCCACATAGTCAACGTTGGCTCCTCCTGAGGGTCGAAGCGAATATCCAAAGAGGGATAATTCGCCTTGACGAAGTTTGCAAACTGCTTCCAAGTGTAAGCGGACTAATGGTTTCGAGGATTACAGAAGCATGACCTTGATATAGAAAGGGTTACGCATGATACCATCCACGGGCATCAGAGACAAAATCGACGAAACAATGGCAACTTTCTAGATGGTATGTTCCTTCGCTGAAGACTCAAGACTCGCCAAGGTTCCCTGCACCACAGGAGCGAGAAAGTCTCTTTGAAGGTCGGTGCCTCTGTCAACCATTGCTCCAGCCAAGGTGAAACACAAAGTTTACTCCCTTCAAGGTATCTTGATACGCTGAAGGCTGCGACATGTCCGGCACAATGACGAACTCGATTTCTGCTTGCTTCTCCGGTATCACCGTAGAGTCGCCTTGAGACTGGGCAAGAAATTCCGGGCTCTGCGTCAACGGTCGTATCTGCGGAATATGTTGTTGCCCACATCAATTCAGAGATTGCTATTTGCAGCTCCCATCTCATGTCTAGTATCATATTTGTGGCAGGTTTCGGTGCACAGGGCTGGATTAGTGAACAGGTTGGCAACATCGTAGATATCGACTTTGGGGGGCCCCAAGTTGAGGCGAGTCTTTCCGGAGACGCTGATCGAAGAGCTAATGAACTACGTGATTGGACACTTCAGTTGAAATAGTAGGAACGGGGAGATTGACTTTCGCGCTGCATCTGGTGAGCAGTTTTGGCGAGCGACTCCATCCATGGTGGTTCATCACTCTCCTGTCCTGCCAATGATTCCAAACTGCTCGTTTTACTCTTCACCTTGTCTTCATAGAGTGCACTCATATGAAATCGCAATACGACAGACAACGCGCTCAATGCAGCTGAGAGACTCGACTCAATCACGCAGTCCGGATAAGCGCGGCACATTGTCAGTACTCTCATGCCCGTAGACTTATGCCGTGACTCCCAAAGGCCATGAGGCATGCAATTATATTCTGTTTAATCTCAATTCATACCAGTTACCATGTAAAGCTCTCTTGATAATAGTCTATGCGATGATTTCCGTCTCTTAATGCGTCAACCACAGCCTGCCGCGCATCATCCGCCATCCTAGCAGGTCCGCATGCAACAACAGCCAGATTACCACCCTGAGCTCCGCTTGCCGCCGACTTAACGACGGAGTGAATGTTTGGTCGACCAATGTGTTGCTCAACCTGACTTGGTACCTCGCCCATGTCAAACGCATCCATTCGTGAGGACACGTAGAGATGCACTGACAATCTGCCGGTGGCAATCGCATCCTTGGCCTCTTTGCCCAAGACATCCCTTGCGAATTCGGGCTCGCGAACAGCCCAGTGTAGCTCGACAGTGGGAAGAGTATTCGTCTCATGACAGAGAGTGTTCAAGTATGAGAGGGCAACGACAACTCCAGATCCACCTGCGATAAACAGGACTCGCTGGTACTGATGCAATGGCTGTGTATGCCCATAGGGTCCATCCACCAATACCCTAAGAGGCGCCGGAGTTGCTTGTTCATCAGCCAACATATCTCTGAGGCGCCCAGAAAAGCTATCGTATGGCCTGATCAAGAATGCCATGCGCTGCTTCATGGGTTCGACGTTTATGCGGTCACCCTCAGCTTCCAAGGGACTCGTCGCTGAATCCAGTAGCGGCAGCCCCTCGTTATCATCTGTGAACTCTGCCTTGTGTGGAAAATCGCCCGAGAAAGAGGCAACAGTAAACGGATGGCTCTCCCAGAAACGCTTGTCGTCCAAAACTGTAAGGTAAAAATAATTCCCTGACCGAGGCTTGTAGAGCGCCTTGTCGACGGGAATGCTTAAACGGACGATGTTTGCGGATGGACTATAGCTTGCCAGGGCAGTCGTTGACCACTGTCCAGGGTGGTGAATGATGATTCGGAGTAATCGCATGGCTCTGTCAAATACCCAGATGAACGCAGGGATCCAGACCAAAGCGTCGTATTCTCCATTAAATATGGAGACGTGACTATTGTTCGGATGTGTTAGAGTCGCAGGGAATATCACCCCCAGTTGGACGTGGTCGGGCCTTACCCAAGCATTGTAAAGAGGATGAGAATAGACAGTACGATATGTATGAGGAGAAATGCCTCGTAAAAACAACGCCGTATCCAATAGACAGAAAAGACGAGTAGCGCACACATCGAAACAGTCGCCTATTGGTAAGGTCAGCAAATCGTCCAACAAGGGGTGAGGATCGTGAGATCTCATACTATTTGGCCAGCGTTCCAAAACCACATTGTGAACCACCACGCGTAGTAATTCCATCCTCCATCTAGCCATTATGTAGCATCAGCATCGATACCTACGACATCACGTCTTTTACCGGCAATGTACGTGTGATTGATAACTTACTCATAAAGATGAGGACGGTGTAAAGAATCGAATGAACAACAGCTTCAAGGGTTGAGATTCGGGCACACCAGCGGTGAAAGTTGTTGTACGTTCCAAAGTCCCAGCCTGTAAGCCAAATAGCGACGTTGTTTCGCATGCCAAAGAGCCAAATAAAGGGGAAGTTTGCAAAGGAAATGATGCCCGTACGATCCGCCATGTACCGCAAGGCCTGTTTGGTGGGCGTGCCAAAGCTGCATCAACAAGTTAGCATAAGGCGACAAAGAGGTAGGGCCAAGGAACGTATGGCGTACTAGATGTTATCATCGATGATTCTATACCCGTGCACACAGAAAACGACATTCATCAGAAGAAATGTCGTGATAGTGAGCGTTTGGATGCGTGAGGGGATTGTCGCCCACCATACATTCTGGGCGCATCTGTATCCGAAGGTTGCAGGAATCGTGACATTGCGCTTGAACCAGGACCCAGTCTCTGTCCAGATTCCGGTAAGATCGAAGCTCCGGTGGCTGTAGAAAATCTGTGAGGCAGCGAGATAGGCCTTGTTTCCAAGGCCGACGAACACTACTGCCGCCCAAAACACCATTACCCCGATGCTGGGGGGAATGTCAGTGGACCCTCGCTGATACTAGAGGACACAGGGGAATTACCCGTAGAGGTGATGTAGCCTATAAGCATATTCAACAGCGTCCTACTAGGTGTCAATGATCAGATCAATGATGGTTGGTAACACAGAAAGGAAGGGTCTCAATACCAAGGTCTCGAACCAAGCACCGAATCGCTCGGGTGACGGTAAAACCACCCCAGCCAGTGGGTTATCCGAGCCAAACGTATCACCCTTGCCAATCTTCTTTACCCCAGCAATCTCTTCATCGGTGAAGTCGGTTCTAAAGGCCGGAATGGGACTTCCAAAAGAGTCATAGCACGTGGCATTGTGATGTTGTATCGCCGAGTCGCACGTCCGCGTTCCACAGTTCAGGCTGAGACACAAATACTTGGAAGAGAGAGCGAGACGGCTTTGGCACGCCTGCCTGAGTGGTGATGCGGTAGCATTGACGTCGGCAAATCGCAGAGACTTTAGAGAAGCCTCACAGCTCCTCACACACAAATCAGGCGAGTCTTTCGGCACAGCAGCGGCTTGACGAGCGTGGGAGACTTGGGCAAGTGGCGGCAGGCATAAAGCTGCTTGTGTGAACAATCTCATGGCGGTGGCTTTCGATTCAGCATATCGGTGCCCAGTTGGTGCGACCTTGCTGGAGTCAGTTCGCGATGCTGCGTGGATTTGGCTCGTAAAGAACAAAGGCGGTATTTGGCACACATCAGCTGATCTCGCGCTTCCTCTCCGATGCGAAAGGCATTAGGTTGGTCCGAGCCATGATCAACTGACGGCTTATCTGATTGATAAGATCCACCCACAACCGGCCCCGTGCTGGACAAATCACATGGCTGTTCCTGGTTGACCTAAATACAGTAGCAAGCGATTACTGTAGACTGCTTATATAAAGTCGGGTGTTCTTGCGGTGTCAGCGCTGCATCAGCCGATGTCGGCTGATGTTGCAGTGGCCGGAATCTCTTTGTGTTGCTCTCCTGACTTTCACTTGAGTCTCTAACAACTGGAAATTCTCTTCAAAGTTGGACTACTTTTTTTCTTTCTTTTTTTTCTCTTACATACATCCGATTTGTTATTAAGCTCTTATTTTCCCCGTAATGAGGTTCCGGCATACCGGTATATGCTGAGAATGCGCATTCCGCGTAATCACCTGTTATTCATGCATCGCTAGAACGGGCTTTAACAGTCTCTCAGCACAACCGACGGAATTGCCATCGTTATTCTGCTCAGAGAAGAGTCGCGGGAATATGTTCTTTAATCCTAATCAAATCCATAACAAGGAAACGACATGTGCAAACAAGCGGTTATCCGTACCGTATCCGCACCGTATCCTGATCGTTGATTCTGAATTCAGCTTGAAGCAAAAGAGGCCTCGGTACAATGTGGCTTTGAGCATGGTTCATCTACATCATTTGTTACCACATAGGTACAACCGGGCATTGGCACCAGAGTTAGATTGCTACGGATTTTGCAAAGGAAGCCGGGAGCAACATGTGCTGTCTTAGCGGACCAGAGGTTCACCCGCCTCGTGCTGTCTCGATCACAGAAACTCCAACTTGATGAGTATCTAGCTGTCTCTCTCGGCATCTTTCTAGTCTCCATAAATGATTACTCGACACAGCTTGAACAATTCCTTCAGCACTCTGAAGCTAGCACGACTACCGTCGGCAGGTCTTCCTTCCCCACGATTAATCCCTGCCTTGTGCACCCCAAGATGGATCCAGCCCGCGTCGTGTTGAATTTACCCTTTAATTAGCATAAGCTTTGCGAAGCTTCCTTTCAGGAAATGGATTGCAGATGTCATTCGTGGTATGGCCTTCTGTCTCTCGTTCCCGTCGGGTCCAGCACAATATCACCCTACGGGTCGGTTAATTTCGCCCGAGATGTGACAGATGAAGATTTGCATCTTCTCCAGATTTGACTGCTTCTCTCAGTGTACTATCCTGCTATAGGGATCGCTGGTATAGACGTTTTGCAGCAACCCCGCATTCTCCAGGGATGGTGATGCATCATGGTGGTTGGTGATGAAGTGACTGATTGACAACTATATAAACGGTTAGGTGGCCCGTGAACTGGATTATGGCTCAACAGCTGTTCTAGGCTCAGAGCGTTTGCACCGAGAGGAACGTTGGCCACAATGTTGCCCGCAAGGCTCATTGCTGTCGCTACCTGCGCCTTGGGCGTAAGGGCGAGGAAACTATGGGCAACTGAACCAGCCGATGCAGGGAACATTATCATGACGGCATATCCGCTGGGAAATGGAAAGCTTGGAGGTGAGTTTATTGATCACTGTTGCCCGACTGGAAGACAAAGCAGCTAAC
This sequence comes from Trichoderma ghanense, assembly GCF_004382785.1. Lineage (NCBI taxonomy): Eukaryota > Fungi > Ascomycota > Sordariomycetes > Hypocreales > Hypocreaceae > Trichoderma > Trichoderma ghanense. The sequence goes on along the minus strand of NW_027395674.1, from coordinate 900,424 downwards.
CTGAGATGCTTAGCGATGCCACTTGGGTTGGTGGGGGAGGACATCGTGGTATTAAACGAACACAGTCTTTGGTCCGGAGGCCCTTTCCAGAGCCCGGTAAGCCTTCGATCCCGGCTGTTTACCGGCAGCTACACTTCTCCAACGGTTGACTGACTCTGGAGCAGGATTACATTGGCGGAAACCCACCGGCTCCAGTGTATACGGCCCTTCCCGGCATTAGGGAGACTATTTGGGAGACTCAGATCAACAACGGTGTGTTCCATTTGCCTTTGGGTATCTCTCTCTCCTGTCTAACGCAAATCCGCTCTCGCCTAGACATCAGTGCTCTGTATGGAGATCCAGCATACTACTACTATGGCAACTATGAGACCTTGGGCAATCTTACCGTTAAGATTGCGGGAGTCAACAAATACACCTCGTATAACCGCGCGCTAGACCTCGAAACCGGCATTCATACAGCCGAGTTCAAGTCAAACGGAGCCAAGTTCGCCATGTGCGTGTCTCACCCTGAAAGAGCGCTACGAACTCCCGCAGAAGTCTGTCACGGAAGCTGACCAAAAGTAGAACTACATTTTGTACATTCCTCGATCAGGTCTGCGCTTACAATATCCAGTCGAACAAGCCGCTACCTGATGTGACAATTGGCCTGCAAGACTCTCTACGAAGCAATCCCTCATCTAACGCGACATGCGACGCCAATGGAGTGCATCTGAGGGGCCAAACGCAAGAGGACATTGGCATGATCTTTGACGCCCGCGCTCAAGTCATAAACCGACCTAAGAGAGCGACGTGCACGTCGTCTCATGGCCTCTCCGTCCCTTCGGACGGCAGAACCACTTCACTCACTGTCGTGTACGCAGCTGGGACCAACTACGATCAGAAGAAGGGCACCAAAGCGAGCAACTACTCCTTCAAGGGCGTTGATCCAGCGCCAGCTGTTCTCTCTACTATCGAGAAGGCCTCAAAGAAGAGCTTTAGTAGCATGTATAATGCGCATGTAAAGGATCACAATGCTTTGTTCAGCCAATTCAGCCTGGATCTTCCAGACCCCGAGAAATCGGCTTCCGTGCCGACAGCAACGTTGATGGAGAATTACGACTACGACATCGGCGACCCGTTCGTTGAGAATCTCCTCTTCGACTACGGAAGATACCTGTTCATCGGGTCGTGCAGGGATGGCTCGCTGCCTCCCAATCTGCAGGGCATCTGGACAGAATCGCTCACCCCGGCTTGGAGCGCAGACTATCACGTCGATGTCAACGTTCAGATGTACGTTTGACACTTCTGGGCCTTTGCTCTGGCTTTGGCTGACGTTGATATACTTAGGAACCACTGGCACACTGAGCAAACTGGCCTAGGAGAGATCCAGGGTCCGCTTTGGGATTTCATAATCGATACATGGGTGCCTCGCGGAACGGAGACAGCTGCATTGCTGTATGATGCCCCCGGATTTGTTGGATTCAGTAACCTCAACACATTTGGGTTTACGGGGTAAGCTACTCGAACATTCCGCACCATGTTGAGGAAATCTGCTGACGCGTTGAAGCCAAATGAACGCTGCTGTGTGGTCCAACTATCCAGCCTCCGCTGCTTGGCTGAGTGAGTGAACAGGGTGGTCCATCGAGTCTGTCCATATACTGACTCTTTGCTTCAACAGTGCAAAATGTCTGGAACCGATACGACTATAGCCGCGACACCCACTGGTGGAAGACTGTCGGATATCCTCTCATGAAGTCTATTGCAGAGTATTGGATCCACGAGATGGTGCCCGATCTGTATTCCAACGATGGTACGCTCGTCGCTGCTCCTTGTAACTCGCCCGAGCACGGCTGGACGGTAAGGCACTCGCCCCAAGCCACCCCGTGATGCAGGATGCTAAGCTTGGGACAGACGTTCGGCTGCACACACTACCAGCAGCTGGTCTGGGAAGTCTTTGACCACGTAATTGAAGGCTGGGAAGCTTCGGGCGATAAGAACACCACGTTCCTCGAGACTGTCAAGGAGACTCAGTCGAGGCTGTCTCCAGGAATCATCATTGGCTGGTTTGGCCAAATTCAAGGTACGCGTACCGCATAAGAACTGATTCCTTGCTAACTCGAGAACAGAATGGAAGATTGGTTGGGATCAGCCCAACGACGAGCATCGCCACCTTTCTCACCTCGTCGGCTGGTATCCCGGCTACAGCATCGGCACACACATGTGGAACAAGACCGTCACCGACGCCGTCAATGTCAGCCTGACGGCCCGGGGCAACGGTACGACAGACTCAAACACCGGCTGGGAAAAGGTCTGGCGAGTCGCATGCTGGGCGCAGCTGAACAACACGGACATTGCGTACACGTACCTCAAATATGCCATTGATATGAACTACGCAAACAACGGCTTCTCCGTCTACACCACAGGCAGCTGGCCATACGAGCTCGCAGCGCCCTTCCAGATCGATGCCAACTTTGGGTACAGCGCTGCCGTACTGGCGATGCTCATCACCGATTTGCCGGTCCCGTCTGCGTCCAAGGCCATCCACACGGTCATTTTGGGCCCGGCTATCCCGCCAGAGTGGAAGGGCGGCTCTGTTCGGGACATGCGTATTAGGGGTGGAGGATCCGTCGACTTTTCGTGGGATAGCAATGGCTTGGTGAATAAGGCCACGCTGCATAACCACAAGGAGGCGATTAAGATTGTCGATGTGAATGGCAAGGTCTTGATTCATCAGTGAGGGAGAGACGCTATATAGTCTCGGCAAGTCCTTTGCGGTGAATCGAAATCAAGAGTACATTGAAAGACAGATACAAGCATAGCTTAAGTTGAATGCTGCTGTTGAATCTGCTCTAGGTTGTGGCTGAACATGATCCTCCCGTCTCCTTTGGAGAACATTGCTTGGACGTGATTTTGTGCGTATCGCGTCGCCTTGACGAATTTGGGAGTTAGCTCTTCTCGCCCTATTGCTTCATCTAGAGTTTGTTTTCCTGTAGCGTCTGTTCCAGAGAGCCGTGTATCATCCAGTAGACACTCCGTAATGGTGTGAAGAGCCATGGACAAAGCTGCAAGTTACTCTGTGGACACAGTAGTGATATTGTAACTTGGACGAAGCGGGGGGCGGGGGGGGGGCCATCATGTGGCTGGTTGCAAGCTCACAGGCGCCACGAATTCAGCTGCCTCCCCTCATATTGTCGGTGAGTATCTCGAAACCTTTCAGTCAATAACTCAACAGCATTTGTCTCGTCTCCAATATTCAGCCTCAGCATGTCTGAATTTCAAGATATCAAAGCTCCCCAATCCATCCCATGGTCGCAGCATTTGGTAATAGGTGAGCAGCTATTGACAGCCTGTTCTCTTCACTAAATTGGGCCCCCTGTCATCTTAAGCGTCAATCCGTCTTTTCAGCGCCGGCACCTACAGCCGAGAGAGCTCTGTGCAGCCAATGAATGCATCGACATGGCTTATTCCTTGCAGCCCTACCCACCGGGACACATGTCAAAGCTCTCTTGCCAGCACTTGATCTTGGAATAGGAGCTTCTCTCGTGACCGTGATTGTTCGGACTCCCATCTCTTGTGCCCTTGCTTTCTTTGCCCGTCAGCTGCATGCAGTTTCCCTGGGCAGCAAGTCATCGCTCCGAAACTACCGACTGCTCTCGTCAGTAGACGTCCGGCTTTTCCCAGCATCCCGGAGCTTCGGCCCCTCCTTGCCTTACGCGTCCACCAACAGATTGTCGGTCATCCTCTCGGGCTTTTTCGTCGCCGCCTGACCTCCAATAACAGGAGTCGCACCATCCGCTGTCGCCGAGAGAGCTCCGGAGTCCCCTCCATTTCGGGCACGGTACCGATTTTTAGCAGATGCTTACACGAGTCTGCTGAGATGCCTCTACACTTGGAGGTACCGCCGGTCAGAGACCCCGACCTTCGCCGGTCGCCGTCACCCCCGCCGTCACCGTCGCGGGCTCTCCAGACGTACAACGATAAATATGTTGTAGTCTATGACTTTAGTGAAATAGGTATATCTCCATCCAAAGCACTTTTCTACTAATTGGGCCCAGTAGAGCATCTACTAATTGGGAGATGCAGACTACTATGAAGCCGCAAAAGAATTCACAGCCTTGCTGCAAAGCCTCGAGGCTACCGGCCTCCACGTCGAAGTGAGACCGGGGTATGAGCAGACCATCCTGCTATTTGTCAAGGCACCGAGTGCACTCCTGGGAAACAGAGTTTACAAACTGAGGTATGCGCTGCTTGAGATGGGTCTTATTGCACCTTTCATTGTTCCGCTGATCAGTCGCGGTAACTGATAATACACAACAGGGTGAGAGACTGGCTCTATGGCATCACCCAAACGCGGCCGCCAGGTAACAAACATACCATTGTGGCTGCATGGTATGAAGCTGAAGACCTCTTATCTATGGACCATTTGGTAAGGTGGCCGCAATCCATGGGAGGAGCGGGCATCACTCCAGGTCTCGGCGAATGGAAGAATGTCAAGGCCATCTTCCCAATGCACAATGATAAAGTAAACCAGAAATTGCTACGGAGTTTCAGCAAGAAGCTACTCCTTGGAACTGATGATCTCGATCAAATACGGGATCTTTTTGGCTCAAAGGTATGAGGAGATCTTGACAACCAATTCATGCACTGTTCGCTAATGGAATTGGAATGACTCCAGGTTGCCTTCTACTTTGCTTTCGGACAGTCCTATTCGGCCTTTCTTCTCTTCCCAGCCGTGACCGGCCTCATCTCTTGGCTATGGCTACCGAAGTACTCTATCGTCTACACCATCTTGACTGTAATCTGGTGTACGGTCTTCCTCGAATACTGGAAGGTCCGGGAAGTCGATCTCAGCGTTCGATGGCGGGTGAGAGGAGTCAAGAAAACAAAGACGAACCGGCCAGAGTACAAATACGAGCGAGTCATTGTGGACCAATACGGCCGGACGATTCACTACAGCCCCAAGTGGAAGCAGATTTCGCGGCAGCTCCTCCAGGTGCCGTTCATGGCCGTTGCGACCGTGGCGCTGGGCCTCATGATCAGTGCGGTTTTTGCTGTCGAGATCCTGATATCCGATTCATACGATGGACCGACCAATCTGTACCTGGTGAGTCGATTAACAGATAAGAGAAGCGTAAGGTAGAGAAATACCAGGCTAACGAGACACAGGACTATCTGCCTACCGTGCTCCTGGCCGTCCTGATCCCCTACATCAGCTCATACCTCGAAACCGTCGCCAAATGGTTAACAGACTTTGAGAACCACCGAACGGCAGACAGCCACGAGATGTCGCTCACGCAAAAGATCTTTATCCTCAGTATCATCACCAACTACCTCCCCATCCTGCTGACAGCCTTTGTCTACGTTCCATTTGGCGACCGGATATTTCCCTGGCTGGAAGACCACATCGTTCATTTCGCTCCCACCATCGGCGATCGCTTGACTGAAATGCCCTTTAGGCTGGACTCTGACCGTTTGCGACACGAGGTCATCGCATTGACCGTGACCGGGCAGCTGTCTAGCTTCTTCGAGGAGAACATCTTGCCCCTGATCAAGTATAAAATGAGCAGTTGGTACCGTGAGTACCGTCGCAACTATACCAAAGACACGGTCCTCATATCCATGGTCACCGACGACGAGGACGAGGCGCAGTTCCTGGAGCAGCGCCGCAACGAGGCCACGCTGGAGCCGTACAATGTGCAGGACGACATTGCAGAGCTGGTGCTTCAGTTTGGCTATCTGGCCCTGTTCTCGTCTGCCTGGCCGCTTATTCCTCTGGGCTTCCTCGTCAACAACTGGGTCGAACTTCGGTCCGACTTTGCCAAGATTTGCATCGAGCATCAACGGCCAGCGCCGTCTCGCGCAGAAGGCATTGGGCCATGGATTGTCTCTTTGGAGATTCTCGTGTGGCTGGGCAGCATCTCCTCCGCGGCAATTGTTCACCTATTTAGCAACGATGGAGTCCTGAGCGGCGGCTGGTCAACTCTCCCGCTGACTATTTTCGTCAGCGAGCACATTCTTCTCGCCCTCACATGGATAACTCGAGTTATTTTCCAGCGCCTTGGTTCTGAGCAACTACGCAGAGAGAGAAGCGAGCAGTACGCAAGGAGATTGAGAATCCTGGAGGAGATTGAGGAGCACAAGCGCGATGGCGAGCACATTGGCATGCGGGAGCGAGAGCGCAGAAAGTCGCTGCTGATTGCGGGCAACGAGAGCTTCTGGACGAAGCAGCTGGAAGAAGGAGCGAGTTCGGCGGCTGGAATGAAGCTGATTTCGTTGGCGAGGAAGTCGGATAGAGAGGGCAAGAAGAAGCAGTAGATTGGTTCACAACTTTTCATGGGCATTCGGATTCGGTCTTGATATCGGCATTGCCCGTTCATACAGACCTCATAGACTTGGACTTGTAGGCAGCATGAAAGGGCTTCTTTCCCAGTCTCAGTTAAAGACCAGATGTTCCAGTATCTCAACTAAGACATAAATCTCTTCATCCTCGACTCATCCGCAGCTGTGGTCCCCAGGATATTTCGCATCTCTGTATCCCACAAATAATTGTGAAGCTTCGTGTTTTCCCCCTCTTACAACCCCACACAACTCATTTTCTTCCGGGCGCCAATGGCATCACTGCATCAATGCGCATCTCACGGTTGCAACCGTTTTTGTTCCCAGACTCCGCAGTGATTTCTGTATCGGCTCTCGTCGGCGAATCCGGCGCCCGCCGTGCTCCGCATGGAAGAAAAATCTCGTCCGCTTTTAAGCTTGAAAATTGGCTTCGAGCCGCGGCTTACTTGGACCCTTGGCCCGTTAAGATCTGAACTCTCCCATTCCAACAAGAACTCGACATTATATCAGTTTCGTTCAATTTCCAAATAATAAAAGGATTTCCAGACAGAGTTATCAGAAAGCCATCTCAAAATGCTGCGTTGGGGCATCCTCGGAACGAGCTTCATCTCCCACACCGTCGTAAAGTCCATCCTCGCCAGCCCCAACTCACGCATCACCGCCGTCTTCGGCCGCAACCAGGCCCGTCTCGACGAGTTCGCCGCAAAGTACGACATCGCCACCAAGTACCAGGACCTGGACGCTCTCCTCGACGATGCCGAGGTCGACGTCGTCTATGTCGGCTTGCCCAGCCACATGCACTCCTCGGCGGTGATTGCCGCTGCGAAGAAGGGCAAGGCCATTCTCTCGGAGAAGTCTCTGGCAACGACCATGGAGGACTCGCATGCCATGATTGCGGCTGTGAAGGAGGCCGACGTCTTCTTTCTTGAGGGTCTCATGTATCTCTGCCACCCGCTGATGGAAAAGGTCGCTTCCATTATCAAGTCTGGCGCTCTTGGCAATGTCAAGGGCATGTCCGGATACTACGCCGCCAACATCTGGAAGAAGGCCAACCCGCTGGGCATGGGCACCATTTACAACCTGGGTTGCTATCCGGTCTCTCTTGTTCACTTTGTCATGGAGACGGCATACGGATCCGGGGCGTTCGAGAAGCGACAAGTCACTGGCCTAGGCAACCTTTCCAACGAGGGCAGCCTGCATGCGCGTGATGCATCTCTCAACGTCCGCTTCGACAACGGCGTCCTGACTACGATCCAGTCGACCGACAGCTTTGGCAACGACTTTTCCTTTTCTATCCAGGGCGACAAGTCCGTGCTGCGGTTCAAGACGAATCCTTGGCTGCCGCTGGCGGGCGACAACATCATGGAACTCAAGACCTATGGGGGAGCCGCGGAGGAGATTGTCGTTCCAGCGCATATGGACGCTTTCGGACACCAGGTGAAGCGCGTCGAGGATTGCATCGCACAGGGCTTGAAGGAGGCTCCGAGGCCGTCACCCAGCTGGGCGAACTCTGTCGAGATTATGAGCTTGTTAACTGAGTGGGAGGCTGACATCAAGAAGCGGGCCTAATCTGGAGCGGACATCGCCTATCAGCAATAACAGCGTTCAATATCATACCCAACATATCTTTCATTATATCTATTGTATACAAGTAAATGACCAATCCATTCAGATGGCAAAGCCACCAGATGACACCTGCCTCGGCTCTCCAGCAGCCTCAAAGGTCCCATTCGGCAACAGTCTCAGAGCCTGCGCAGTGCTTTGCCCCGGAGCAACCCAAGTAACATTATGCCCAAGCGACTTCATATACGCCACCGTCTCATTATCGTAGGCATACTCAAACGTCGTCTGAGCGGGAACAAGTTGGTCGTGCAAACGTGGCTGGGCGAGCGCTTCCGCAGTCGTCATGTTGCCATCAAGAACGTGGATCGTGTTCTGAATGTTTGCCGTAATGATCCTACTTCCGCCCGCAGATCCAAGCGCGAGATAGAGCTTTCCGTCCACCGTCTCGGCAATGATGGGCGAGATGGACGATAGGGGGCGCTTTCCCGGACGAATGTAGTTTGCTGGGCTGGGGATGTAACCAAAGCTGTTGCTGATGCCGGGAATGCTGAAGTCGTTCATTTCGTTGTTCATGATGACGCCAGTTTCGGGCACAATCAGCGTTGAGCCGAATATCAGGTTGATTGTCGTGGTCATGGAAACGGCCATTCCGCTGGCATCCGCGGCGACAATGTGCGACGTCCCCGGAGTTTCGAGCGACTCCAGTCCTTTGGGGTCGTAGTAAGCGACCTGCTCCGTTTTGAAGTCTGAAATCTTGGACCGAATCTCGGCTCCAGTTGCGGGTTCTATCATCCTTTTTGAGTATTCGTCAATTCCGTCGACAAAAGAGGGATCTCCCAGTTCAGTTCGCTGACCGTAGGCAAACTTGACAGCTTCATCCAATAGATGCGTCGTCAGATTCACTTGAGAAGGATCGTTGAACCCACTATATCCCCCGATAGTGTTGAGAACGCTGAGCGCAACAGCACCGCTTGACGGAGCACTTGTGCTGGTGACTTTGTAGCCACGATAGTTGATATGCAAGGGCTCTCTGATGGCGACAGTGTAGTTCTTCAGATCCTCCAGCGTCATGATTCCCCCAGCTGCTTTCAGTGCGCGAATGGTGGCATTGGCAATGGGACCAGTGTAGAACGCATCGGCGCCATGGTTGGCAATCGCCTCGAGCGTATCAGCATATCGTTTGCGAGTCATTGTCTCGCCCAGCCGGACGAGGCGGCCCTTGGGGGCAAAGTCAATGGCCCACGCTGGATCTTCCGTGAGGAAGTTGTTGGGGCTGAGCCCCTTGATGGCGCTGACCAGGTCTTCGTTCACTTCAAAGCCGTATCTGGCAAGCTTTATTGACGGCTCGATGACATGGGCCCAAGGCAGAGCGCCGTACTTGTGGTGGACATACTCGAGGCCTCGAAGTTCACCAGGGACACCACTAGAAGATGTCAGTACCATCGTGCCCCAAAAACCTATTGGAGAAAATCCGCTTGTTGCAGGGCTTACTTACCTTGCGAGACCACCGTGGATGCTCAAATCCTCATCGTCGTTATACATATCCTGAGTCGCAGCAGCTGGCGCCGTCTCACGCATGTCGACAAACTCATACGTGCCATCACTCTGCCTCAGCAGCAAGAAGCCGCCCCCGCCAATGCCGCTGTGATACATCCCAATGACACCCACGCAAATGATGGTGCCCACGAGCGCGTCAACGGCGTTTCCTTTATCCTTGAGCAGCTGGATGCCAATCTCGCTGCATACTGAGCTTTGTGAAGCGACGGCCCCTTGCTTGGGGATGTGAATACCGGGAGGCGGACTGCATGGTGGTGTTGGCGAGGCTCTGCTGTAAGGTAACACGGATAGAAGAAGTGTAAGTGGTCTAACCACCGATCGCAGACGGAGTTGGGTCATGCTGGAGTATGAGGTTGAAGATTGCCCAGCAGCCGAATAGGGACGCCAGGGGGCCTGGAATATCGGGAAGGGTTCTTTGGGGAGAGGAACGGGCCAGCCTTATATACCGCCAACCTTCTCCGTACAACACACCATATCGTTTCGAACATTCCCAAACTGTTGGCCAATTGCCACTTTCCTGGATGAACATACAGCTCAATGCACATCGGGATCATTACGATTAGACGGCTCGGTCGGCCTATCAGTCTTGCAAGGTCACCGACAAACGGCGCTCTAGGCTTGTCGTCTTTGCGGGGGAAATAGAAGACAGGGATATCAACGGGGTTAGCAAATACTACTCTGTCTCTTCAAAAGGACAACAGATAAAGGTAATCATAGTGCAGAATCCAGGGAGAAGACGATTCAACAAGGGCCACGGATTATGACGTCTGGATCATCCATATGCATCGTTATCTTGGCCTTCCTGTCTGAGCTAGAGCTATCCAGAACCCGGCTGGTCGGAGGTCACATCCGATTACCAACAGCATTGCCATATTTCAGCCAACAAATATCATCTCTCGAAACAGTGTATAAAGCCTTCTAAGATGCTCCGTAACGTGGGGACTCAACACGATTGAGTGAGCTCTTCAAGACGCGATAAATGTCACCACCAACTAGTTTCCGCCTTCGAGTCTTCAACTGGCGCAAGCCACACCTAAACAGTTATCGCTCTTCAACTCTCTCGCCTTTTGAAGCTCATAGAGGGCGCATGTTACGGGTCTTTCACTTGTCATCCCCACTTCCCCTCACGTTCAAGTCAGGGGGATGCAAATCCGCTATACCAAAACAGCTGGTTGTTTGTCACAACTCACGGTGTCATTATCTCTTCTTTTTTTTTCGATTGCATTGTTCTACAAGAAAAGCCTCGGAAGCTAGTCAGGTTGCAAAAGAACATCACAGTCGGAGTTGGCCGACCTTGCGCACCATCACGATAACCAGAGTCCAGAAAGCCGATGTCTGACGCCGAGATCGGCCAATTGTAGACAGCGATCCAAGGAAATGTTGGACAGGCATATGATCGTCTTACTAAACACGCTGCTTGTAATGCATTGGCTGAAACTCATCACAACTCGGCCAATGCCGTAAGCACTCTCTTCAAGCCCTCCCGCAGATAATCCTCTGGATGCGAAAACACAATCCGGAACCAACCAGGCTCCTCCGAGCCAAAGGCCGTCCCAGACGCCAGAAAAACCTTGTGCTTGAGCAATGCCGTGGCTATCGTCTTGTTCAAATCCCTCGTCTCGGCATCGGGATGAAGCTTCTTGAAGACGCTCCCCAAGTCCACCCAAAGGAAGAACGCTGCATTCACACCCGGTCGATACGTGATGCCGTTCTCCTTTGCCCACGAGGTCACCACCCTGTACTGCTCCGCCAACCTCCTCTGGTTCTCTGCGATATATGCTTCCACCCAGGCGTCGTCTTCAAGAATGTTTGCTGTAGCATGGTCGGCAATGGATGAGGCTGAGCTGTACAGATTGAGGGGAATCAGCGCAGCGTGCAGCGATGGGTTGGCCTGTGAGATGAGTGCGCCCACTCTGAGACCGTTGGCCCCAAAATCCTTGGACATGCCCCAGAGGACGTGGACGCGAGCCGGGTCGATGATACCGGTAGGATCGATGCTGAGACATGATGTGAACGGTTCGAGCGGAACGCCGGCGTCAACCGTGTTCTCCCAAACGGACAGGGCGTAGATCTCGTCGCTGATAAAGTGCATCTGGTATTTTTCACAGAGTTTCATGAGCCCAACAATTGCGTCTCTCGAGTAACATCTGCCAAGCGGGTTGTGAGGATTGCAAAGCACCAATCCTGCCACTTTCGTTCCTTCAGCCTCTGCCTTCTTCAGGGCCTCTTCATACTTGGCGACGGCATTCCCGCTCACCGGGTCGATGCCGTGAAATGGAACAGGAATGACTTTGGCTCCCGTTCGAGCCGTCAGGTCCTCGATGAAGGTCCCATAGTATGGCTGTCCCAGCAGGAATGCTTCTCCAGGATTGGCACACGCCCAGGAAAGATGTTCAATCGCCGCGCTGCACCCATTGGTCACAATGACATGAGCAGGGACAATTGGGGTCACAGGCTTAAGATGTATGTTGAGGAAGCGAGACAAGGCTTTCCGCAAGTGCTTTGACCCCGAGGCGCCGTCTCCATAGGTGAATGCATGGTTAGACAGGGTCAAGTTCTCGTGGATGTGCTTTGAGAGAATATCGTGCATGAGCCTGTTTTCGGCGACGCCCAAGCTGACGGTTCCAGAGGGGTTTGTGTCTGGGTCCCACAAGTCTTGCAGAACTTTCCATATTGTGAGTTCTTGCGCGGCTTTTTCGGAGTGTTTGGCTCGTTCTGAGAGAGACATGATGGCGGTGGTGATTGATGCTTCTGTTTCACTGGAGAGTCCAGAAGAGGGGAGATGGCGTCTGAGCTGAGCGGAGATGGAGCTTGTAACCTGAGCTGAGAGAGTTCTTGTAGGAGCCAAGAGAGGTAAATGCACACGGGCGATGAGAAGGAGAAGAAGAGGAGAAGGGGCTTTTTGCTTTATGTAGCAATGATCGAGATCGTGACTGGATGTCTTCAGAGGGCGCATGAAAACTCGCGCCCTTTCTCGCGGCGAATGCTAAAGACGGCCAGCTTTGGCGTCATCGGGCGCCAGACCAGAGCCAAAATTGAGAGCTGCCTTGGCAGCGACTGTAGACAATATGAGTCAGGCAAATGATTTCGCCGTCACGTGCCATCTCGTAGCCAGTGACCTTTCAATCTCTCTTCTGGTCGATGCCTTACGCCATATTGATGTTGGGATTGATTGGAGTCGAGACAATGAAGGGCGGGTGCCTTGTAGGTTAGCTGTGATGAGTCGAGAACATAGACGCATGCCTCTCAAAAGTAGCCATCCAGTGACTGTATCATTGAGTGAGAACGAACAACCTGAGTGTTCTAATAATGGAGGGGTATGCTAAAATGTGTGATTTGCACGTCATCTTTCAAGTCTCGAGATGATCGAGAATTAATCTGGCTTCAACTGTAAACCGATTATGAAGCGTTTCTGTTTCAAGCGGCATCTCGCTGGATCATGTGCAACTACTTACCCGGCATTAAGAACGACTCTCCGTGAGTATCGGGGTAAACGGAGCGCCTAAACCAGAAGCAGTATATTTGCGATCCGGTTCTCCGTCCGTTTGTCCAAGGGTACGCCCTACAAGCTGGTGAACAGCCACCGGAGATGTGCGGGATACTGATTACCGTATTGGGCAAGCTGAGGAACCTCCCACTCGGCCTAAGACATTCGCGAGCTTGTCTCCGAAAGCCACCAGAAGTCGGCTGAGAGAAGGCGTTCCCAAGGGCGTCACCCGAATTACAGACGTGGCATTGGAAACATGTATATAAATCGCCTTGCATTCAGATCATCTGGGATGTTCATTTTCAAACCATACATTAAAGGCAAGCCTTGGAGTGAAAGCCAGAAACCAGTATACACCATCACTCATCAATCACATTGCATCCCCTACCTCACTTACGATCCATCACAATGACCAATGTCCTTCTCCTCGGCGCTACTGGTTACGTCGGCAAGCGGCTAGCCGAGACTCTCGTTCGCAGCGGCCAACACAAAGTATTCGGCATCGCTCGCTCAGAGGCCAAGGCCAAGGCACTGGCTCTCGCAGAGGTCACGCCCATCATCTGCGCGGATCCGGTCAACGAGCCCGCGGCTTATATGGATGCCGTCCGCAAGCAGCACATCGATGTCATCGTTGATATTGCCGGTGCGAACCAAGAGTCGGCAAAGTTCCTCAGTCACGCAAAGGAGCTCAGTCAAGAGCGATTGAACAGCTATGCCGCCGCTGGCATCACGGGCCCTAAACTGGGCTTCGTCTACTGCTCAGGCACCTGGGTTCATGGATCCAGCAACCAGCCCGTGAACGATCTTCACACTGCCGGCCCCAACGCCGCCACTCCTCCAAGGGCCCTCGTTGCGTGGAGAGTTGGCCTCGAAAATTCCATTCTTGCTTCCTCGGACGTTTTGGATGTCGCTGTTGTGCGGCCAGCTCTCATCTATGGCCGCGAAAACACAATCTGGACTCCCTTTATCCTGCCACTTCTCCAGGCAGCCCGCAGTGGCTCATCAGAGCCTGTCAACATCCCCTTGCAAGCCGACGCTAGACCGGCTCTCATCCACGTCGACGATGTGGCCACTGGATTCCAAAAGGTGATTGAGAATCTCTCTTTGATCAACGGTGGCTCCGTCTACCCGGTCTTTGATCTGCTCACCAGCCAGGAGAGCATGTCTGAAATCTTTTCCGCCATGGCCTCTGTTTGGGGGTTCAAGGGAGACTGTAAGCTGGTTGGGCCTGGAGATGATTTGTTTGCCGAGGCCATGAGCACGACCATGCGAGGGTCCTCATCGCGTGCACAACAGCTGCTTGGATGGGAGCCAACCCGGATCAACGGATATGTGGCGGACATGGATGTGTATGCGGCTGCATTCGCCTCTCAGCACTGATGAGTCGGCCATTTCTTGTGGGCGTGGACGAGATCTCGTAGCCTCATTCAAAGTCATAGAAGCGGAACAAAGAGTGCAGATGATCCGGATGGCGCAAGTGTTGTGAGATGTGTATCTTGTCGTGAGCAGTTTGCAATGTGTATCAGGATAAGTCAAGCACATGATCCTCCAGAGTATTCATTAATGGACAGATGGACAATAGAGGACGGTGATTCAATCTCATCATTGAAAGCAACCTTGGTATTCGAGGTGGGCATTCATAGGTAGCGAATGGGAGCAATTATGTATCTTGTTCGTGATGCAGAATGAGGCGCACGTTTGGAGGAGGACAAAGAGAAGAACTCCAGATCGCAATCAGCGCCTACGCTTGTAAAGCTGCTGCACTTTCAGGCCTAGCGCTGCAACGGCAAGATAGCGCCGAGGTTCCTTGACGCACAGTTTCCGTGCAGAGGTACATGGCCAAGCAGCGCCCCACATACAGATGCTCCCGAGTCTTATCGGACATTTTCTTATCGGGCCTGAAAAACTTCTGGAGCCAAACATTTTCTTCTTTAGATCCAATATATCAAGTTCTTCTTTCTCTTACACCCAAACTCATCGCTCTCTTTAATCTTGCAACTAATCGCCGTCATGCGCCCCCTCACAGAAGAAGAGACGCAAGCCGTCTTCAAGAAGCTCGCCGAATACACCGGCGCATCGCTCAAGAACATCATCGCGCCCCAGGAAGACGGCGATCGCAACGTCTTCCGCCTGTCGCAGAACCGAGTCTATCTGGTCCGGCTCTCCATGGCCAACCTGGCGACGTCCATTGCCCGCGACAATCTGCTCTCTCTAGGAACCTGCTTGGGTATGCACTGCTTCTCTGCCTGCAGACTGCGCATCAGTCGAAGCTAACGTGACATGAAATGAATAGGCAAGTTCACCAAGTCTGGCAAGTTCCGAATCCACATCACTGCCCTCCCCATCCTCGCCGAGCACGCGCGACACAAGCTCTGGATCCGCCCCAACGGAGTCATGCCCTTCCTCTACGGTGGAAACATTGTCAAGGCCCACGTTGGCCGATACTCGGAAGACTGCCCCGAGCACCAAGGTCTCGTTGTCTACACCATGGACGACGTGCCTCTGGGCTTCGGAGTCAGCGCTCGCAGCACCGCCGAGAGCAGGAGACTCGATCCGACCGGTGTCGTGTGCTTCCGACAAGCCGATTGCGGCGAATACCTGCGCGACGAAGATACCCTGTTCCAGTCTGGCTAGAGGCAAACGGTACGACTGGTTCGACGATACACTGGCCTTTGTTTCGGGCAGCAAGATGTTACACTTTGGAGTTCATGGGCGTTGGTGGCAATACTACTTTACGATTGGCATGGCGTTTAAAGACTGGAGAATGCTGAAGAAGGGTTCTTTACCGGAGGAGATGCGAGGGGTTGACATCAGAGTTGCCGGCACACACGGAGATTTGGATAAGGGGAACTGATGTCCATGTGCAACCGCGGATCATCGCAAGGTGCGTCAAATCTTATATGGACACTCGTCATCTCTGTCTACAAGACCCTCGTGGAACTGCTCCTGGAACAAACAGGAAGCAAATCAGCTAGCACCATATTTCATGGACCATCAAGGCATATATCATTTAATGAAATAGCAACACAATTTCCTCACCAGGACTATGCATCACCACACTGTGACTTGACCTACACTTCAGATCTTTATGCGTGAGAGTAACAGGCAGGTCACTCAGGTTTGGGTCCACTCCTGTGCTTGTCCATCCATATCCTTGCATACTCGACCACCTCTCGCACAGAAAACAATCGACATTCAGCTGCCCCTATTTTTGCGCGAAAGACTTTGCAGTCTCGCTCGAAATCAGCCCCGAGGTCCTCGAAATCGTCGTCAGTAGTGGGCACGATATCTTTCACAGTCATCCACTGCCGTTGACCGTCGACATTGATTGCGAACGAGTTGTCTACAAGGGGAGCAGGGCTCTGGAGTCGATATTCTGCGAGGTGCAGAGCGGTGCATCTATCCCATCCAACTCCTATCAGCAGCACCCAAGCATCTGCAGCTTCAAGTTTGGCCAGCGGGCTCGATTCGCCAAAGCGACAGTCTGGTGCATGTGTCTCTGTGATGAACTTTGCTTGAAGTCCGACCGCTGCAAACGACGTCTGCGGATGGGCAGATCGCAGGGCACCAGGCCATTTGCGCAGCGTCTCTGGGACCACGCCGACTCGTCTGCAAATTGTCGCGGCCGGATCGAAAGCTGGCGTGGAGTCTCGAATCGTCTGCCACCATGATTCGGGCACCGGAGGAGCCCTCCATGCTGCAGGATCCGAGTTTTCGCCTGTAAATGTCGGAGCAACAAGAGTGCCGGACGGACCGAGCGCAGAAAGAAGAGACTGGATGAGAGAGGGGGCGAAGCCGGGAATGAAGCCGATGGATCCAAGAGAGGAGTGGACGATGAGAATCGGGTCGGTTGAGGGAATGCTGGAGAAGAGATGCTTGAATGCGGCGGTAAGCTCCGACACAGTGACGATGGCGGTATATTTGGAGTCGCCGGACATGGTGAAGACGAGGCAATTCTGATGATTCCAAAGAGGAGCAACCTGACTGGGAATTGTTGGAGCTGAAGCTCGATTATGAGGCAACTGAGATCCGAACTTCAATGAGGGGGGGATCAAGTTCACCGAATGACTCACAGGCTTCAACTTCTCCAATCCGCCACACACATTCGTACGACAGAAAGTGAGCATCAAATCAACTTGCTCCTTAGGGAATACTATTGCCAGCGCCTTGTTCGTCTTTGCTCATCCGTCCTCTCTAACCTCTGGAACCCAGCCTTCATCGCCATCTTGTCCGGTTTGACGTTTCCAACCGTGCCCGCGAATCCTTTCTGCCGAAACCCCTCCAGCACCCGCTCTCTGTGATCCCCCTTCAGTCCGGCCGCAATCTTCAAAATGTCTTCCACATCACCGCCAAACTTGGTCTGATCTAGGGGCGATTTCCATGCGACGTGATCATCCGGCCTGATGAGAACCGCATTCCGCTCCCAGAGGTCCCGTACGTGCTTCTCTGTCGGCAAATGAACCCTTTTCAATGGAATACTCAGGCGCTCCGCAGCCTTGCTGAACTCATCGGAAAAGTCGACAATGGTGTACTCCTCCCCAAACCAAGTCAAAGATGCTCGTCTCGCCATCAGCAAGAAACACATGCGGCGGCCTTCGCTCCAGGCCACGTCGACGGGACATCATGGCGGAAGTTCCACTCGGGCTCCGAAGCATCCGGATCACCAACGACAGCCGGCGACGCGTTGTATCGGTAGCCCATTTCGATGCTATGGTCCTGGTTCTCGCTGTCGTTGGTAAGGAAGTAATTAGCCAGCTCCGCCTTGAATGAGTTCCCCAGCTTGCTCTGCGAGAGGATGTCGGGCCCGACCTGAGCACAGTGTTAAGCATCGCGTGAGGGTATGGTCCGACCTAAGGAACTAGAAGCAACAAGACCATGGGGATATGGTTGACAACGTAGCAAGCAAGGCTTCTCTTTAAACTTCCAACAATAAGTCAAGTGGACTTTCTGATAACTCCTCGCTTCATGTTCTCACACACATGTACTGAAGCTTTGCTCCTTATCGACGGAGTCAGCAAGTTACACATATCCCTTCAGTCACAAGTCATGTAACCCAGTCATACTTCGTGCGTGCCCTCGGCTTTGACATGGAAATATCGTCGTCGGAATTGGCCACTTGGAACTCCTACACGCAGGTTGCATCTGCTGTCCATGCTGAGAACCGGCCAAGCTAATAGCCCAAGCCTGCCGGAGAACCGAGATCGCCTTCGGGACGCGTTGAGCTCCCGAGTAATTCGCCCTCAATCCATGTTCCGCGCAGATACGATGCATCATGGCAGCTAAGCCGAGACCCTTCCCTTGTCCATCCAATACAGCCAAGTCACATTTGAGCGAGTACCTTCCAGGCGTGTCGGAAAGATGTTCTTGTCCGCATTTATGCTTTGCATGACCCCTTTCTGGATGTGTGAACTTTATTGCTCCTTATTAGTGGACGAATATCTCTCGATTCTTGTGTCCTCGGCAGTGCGAGCAATGTAAGATGATACCATCTTGCCAAAACAGATTCAGTCAGCGGCACGCAGACACACAAAGTGAGATGAAAGCACCCCAGTCTCCGGTCTTCATGTGTTAAGATATCGAGCAAAGTTCCGCTTACTATGACACAACCCCCACAACTGAGACTGTCACTCTAACTGCAGTTTCGTGAATCTAGAGTCCGGATGCCCGCTCGGTATCTCGTGTAAGTCAGATCGAGCTGGCTAATGACACCTGCAGGGAGAAAGATTCCCGGCTCTAGGCAGGGCCCGAGCCTAAGTCGCAGATCATGAGGAACTTAAAGGAAGACCGGAGAAAATCACCCGCTGACCTCTTGACTTTCCTTTCTCCGTAGCTTCCGGGAGTTACGTATACCGAGATAAAGGCTGAGATATACTGAAAGGTCAAATGTCCTAGCTGGCTTTGTCCTGAACGTCTCTGTTCTGATCCCTCCGATAGAGAGGACGCTGTGCCCAAGGCACGGTTCTCATTCTTGACTGAGGTACACTTTGAAATGGCCGTGCAAAGCATCCATGGCGCCGAATCGAATTAAATCAGATCGAGGAAACGCTGCCGTCTCTCTACTACACAAACAGACTGCCTCAATCCAGTGAAGAAAGTAAGAAAGAATGAATGTTCAGAGGGTTTTTCTCTTTTCTTGGCGCGATCGCAGATAGTTCAGCGGTTGAGAATTTGCAAGACAGGCCGTAGAAGTACCTGTAGATGTGTGTGACAGTTACCAGCATTCCAGAGCGGTTGCATTAATCCTCTCAGCTTCAGATATCAGTCAACTCTTGGGCCGACTACGCTGATAGCATATCTCGGATTGTTCGCTCATATAGAATGCGTTGTGCGACGCTTGAGAATGATCTTTTGAGACTGATCTTCACGCAGTGTTGACTTGTAGAGGATGAGCATCTCGATTACATGCATACGACCCGAGTCCAACTTCATATATGATAACAAGCAGGGGGGATCATGGCCAAAGTCGTTGATGAAGCAATATACGAGAACACGGAGAGGAGCAGCTTCTGTTGGCAAAGACGCAACATTGACACACCACGGAGGCGATCTCCATTCATTTGGTGGGTGTTCAGGTGCTGATGTCACTGTTCCCTCTTCAACACCACCGTTCGGCTATGGACTATGCCTTGTCGGCCGCCAATGGATTCATATCTCGTGTGGCACTGCCTTTGGCGCATGGTCAAGGAGTCGCTATCCGAAATTTCAAGTTTAATGGTAGAGTAAACACTATATGTTTTCTGCTTCTTTTTTTTTCTATACTCTGCCTACAGACTGTGGCAACTTTAGATTGAATAAAGCAGCATCCCTTGCTATTTGTCTATAGGGTCATTGCTCCTTCAGCTACATCCTGGTAGACCAGAAACGATCAGGCTTATTGGATCTACACGCCTGCAGGAAGCATTTTCCTTGGTAAACTCCGATGCCTGGGATATGCTGACGGCCAGACGCAGATTCAAATTACAGCACCTCGCATCCACTACTGCAGGTCCTATACAGGGCCACTGAGCCTCACCTTCACTCCAGCTCTCACAGCGTCCAGCATCATACACAGAGCCTTATGAGTCCTGCAGGTAGTTGTGCTACAGTACGTGTAGACCGACTGCATGGAGAAACACCGTGAAGATGTAAAGGCATGAAGGAGCTTATACACAGGATGACAAAGCTTCCCTGCCATTTATTTCTTCCGACGGACAGAGAAATCCCGTCTGATGGACTCCCCTGACTTATAAATGCCGATCAATTAGGCTAATAGGAAGCCCGCGAAAGCTTCAGCAACAGCAACACTTTTCTCCATCCGGCTTCAGAAACCTTGGCCAAACAACCGCTATATCAATACAGGAAGCTCATCCAGCTCTCACATCCCAAGCGTCGTCATGCTGATGGAGCCGCCTCAAGGCGAAATCCCCAGAATCCCCACAAACCACGTATTCCAGGACATCGTGACAATTGTTCGGACTCAAGCTGTCAGCTACGGAGTTTCCTCCACACATTCAGGGTACTGCCTACGGGAGCTAGACTGAGTTCCACAAAGCGCCCTTCGGAAAAGGCTTACGAGGCGCGACTACCGCCCCATAGTGAGAATGATGGCATCTCCGTAAGAGGCAGAACGGCGTCGATCGTTGCGTCTCGATTGGATCGGGAAGACTCTCGGGAGCTATTTGCGGGGAGCGAGTATTATTCCGTATTGTAGCGGTGATGACCAAGGCTGGGCAAAGATTTGGAGACAGCTGGTGGTGAGCGGTAAGAACTTGTAGACTCCAGTCTGTCAGATCTCGTGTAAACTAGGAAGATGGAGTCCATCGTGGACAAACATATGCAAGCACAGACAACTCTATATATATATAGACCTTCCACATTCTTGTTGAGATGATCATCTCTTCACCGTTTCCCACACCTCTCCCCTTCTATCAAGATGCCTCGTCTTGGGCTCCTCTCACTAGGTCTCGCCATCACCGGCGCCGCGGCAGCTCCCGCTGCCTCTGCCGCAACGCCACTAAAAGTCATCAGCTATGCCCAGACTCCAGGCGGCTTCCGAACCCCAGCCCGAGGTTGGAACAGCTTTGCCCTGCAAGCAAACCCCAACGCAGGACCCAGCTTCAAGTTCGACCAGTCACACGTCTTGACACAATGTAGCGTCCTAGCTTCAGACGGCTTCAAAGGCAACTACGACTACTGCAGTCTCGACTCTGGCTGGTCGGTGGGAGACCACGGTGATGACAATGGCCGACTGATCTACGATTCAAGTCTGTTTGACATCCCCACGCTAGCCAGCTCTCTTCATGAGCAAGGGCTCAAGCTGGGCGTGTACGTTGTTCCTGGAGCCTTCATCAGTGATAGAAACAAGACCATCCTCGGAACCGATACCACCATCGGGGAGGTCTGCACGGGTGACGAGGGCTTGATTCGCTGCATCTTTGATTACACGAGGCCGGAGACTCAGCAGTGGCACAACTCGGTCGTTGACCAGTTTGCCTCTTGGTAGGCTTACTCCTCGAAGGTTTCCATGACCAACACGGATGTTGACTGTACCACAGGGGCGTTGACTTTGTCAAACTCGACTTTGTCACGCCAGGCTCGCCAGACAATGGCCAGAACCTCCCAGCAGACCAGAGCGGCTCCGTCATCGCCTGGCACAACGCCATCCAGAACAACGGCCGCCAGATGCGCCTCGACATCTCCTGGAAGCTGGACCGCACAAAGAAGTACTTTGACATCTGGAGCGCCAACGCCGACTCCATGCGGACGGACCAGGATCTCAACAACTCCGGCTCCGACGTCCTCGTCGCCTGGGGCACCGTCCAGCGCGCCATCGAAAACTACCGCCAGTGGATCGTTGCCGGGCTGCAGTTTTACGATCAGCTGACCATCTACCCCGATCTCGATAACTTGGTGTCCGGCAACCCGGAGAGCATCTCGGGTCTTAGCAATGGCCAGCGCACGACTGTCACGACGCTTTGGATTGCGGCCGGAGCGAACCTCATCATTGGGAACGACATGACCACACTTGACGACTTTGGCAAGAACCTCCTCACCAACCCCCAAGCCCTGCAGGTCGCCGCCTTTACCGCCCAATATCCCATCCAGCCTCGCAACCCCGGCTCAGGCGGCCAGGCGGCCACCCAGTTCCAGGCCTGGATCGCGGGCCCTTCTCCCTCTGGCGAAGCCGTCGTCGTGCTCGTGAACCTCGGCCCAGACAACGGCCAGGGTGGCTTCGGAACGCAAACGCGCGGCGTCCAGACGGTGTCTGCAACATGGCAGGACCTGGGAATCTCGGGCCAGTACAACGTGCAGGACATCTGGAACAACAACAGCTTGGGCGTCGTCAGCGACCAGGTTTCCGCTCAGCTCAACGAGGGCGACAGTGTGCTGCTGCATCTGACGCGAGCATAAGGGCGCTCCCAGGAAGAGTTGATGAAGGGGGTTTTCTAATCAGCACATATCACCAGACGACTTTGTATTTATGAATAGCGAAGAGCCTCTGTCAATCTCTTTCGTCACAAACACCGTACTTCCCTCTGTGAAGCTGATGCCAGAAGCCTATGCACTCTTCCGTCGCTTGGATCAATTGCTTACTCTTCTTTCGTGATGTGATCTCCTATCGCCTCGCTCCTCTTCCCCAAACCCCCCTTGGCAAGCTCTCTCCGAAATACTCAAATGCTCTGGAAATCCACTCTCCTGTATAATCCATATACTGCTGAGCAATCCTGCTTTCTTCCGCATTCTGATACTCTTCGGTGACTCGACCCTCTTGGTCAGGGTCTTCCTCTCCAATGACAGTAGCTTGATCAACCTGGCCCTCTTCGTCAATAAGGGTCTCTTCGTCCATCAGGTGCTCTTCGGCGCTCTCACCCTCATTTTGTGCCACAACCGTGTTGGCGCCGGGCCAGACGAAATGTCGTGGGCCGTCAGGCGGGTCGGACTCCTTTATGCATCCCACTTCAAGGAGGGATTTCTCCATTTCGGCTCTGCATACTAATTTCTCATGTGGGCTGTCCTCGCCTCCGATATAATTCAGCCGGAAGCCCCTTGCGCCTCTTAGTCTCAGCAAATACTTTCCGCTAGTTGTTGCAGCTCTTTTGAGAAGGTGCAGGTTGTTGGGGTGTTGCTCGCAGTCGATCGTAAAGTCAAAGAGAGACATGGTGCGGAATTTTTCTTTTTCCTGACCTTCAGTACGTGACCACAACAGGAGCTCAGGAAGGAGATGGAGAGACTCATGGATCTTATGCTCTGTTACTTACCAACAAGGTGTTAGTGATCTGTCCGAGTCCGAGTGTATCTGGAAGGAATGCAGTGATTAAACAGGCGACTCAGCGAGACGGAGAGGTTTAAATAACCATTATTTTCATGTTTGCTGATTGAACGGGCGAGTAAACCTCATCTGATCCGTACCACCTCCAAAGCCCAGGAAGCATACCCAAGGTTCAAGACCCCCTGTTGGCTCCAGCAAATATTGTGATTGCTTGCCATGTCTGATAGAATCAGAGAGGCAACATCAGACCTGGTTACACGGGCTTGTAGTGTAGTTATCCATGGACATGGACAGACTCCTTCTACGGTCTTTTTCTTTTTCACAATGGGTATTCATAGCTCGATAAAACGTTGCCTGAGATTCACGCAGGTATCTCATACGTTTGATTCCAATAAGCATGACAGGAATATGATTCAAGCAACACCTGCTGACTGACGCTTAGATGTATAAGTAGATCATTCATTGATACCTTCACCACAGATCTTGCTTGTCTGACTACCTAGATAATGTAGGCTACATGGATGGGATATTCACGTAGAGCTTCGACAAACTTTCCAATAGTTTGTTTAGCATTCTGCCAAGGGAAGAAAGAGCAAATCAAGTGTTTGTTCACATCTCTCGGTAACTGCATCTGAGTGGCTCGGGTCGATGGACTCCAAACCTACCATGCAAAGCAACAATCCTGGGCTTGTCGAGAAGCAGAGCAGTGTGTTAGAATCTGATGCTCCCTTTCGCTCTGCTTGACGCAGAAGTATGATGCGTTGCCCCAAGGTGTTTATGGACGGCGGAAATGACAACGCAGGTAGCAACTCGAGCGCTTGTGGAACAAGCCAGAGACAAACACGTCTAGCAGCTTGCCCAGGGCACTTGGCCATGACAGTTCGCCAATTTCTCAAGAATGCTGGTATAAACATCCGGTTGACAAAGGGAGCCGTCATGTGAAAGGCTTGATACAAAGACCAACATTCTCACCTTCTTGCATGTGATTGTGGGACTATGCAAACATGATCTGCCAAAGACTCTCGTCATGGGAGAGGAAAGCGGCAAGATAAAAATAAATAAAAAGGCCGTGTTTGCCATATCGGACGGCGCTCTCCTGAAGCACGGAGCAGAGAGTCCATAGTTGTCCATCAGCTTTGTTTAAATATATCGCAACATATCACAGTAATAAGTACACTGATGTACCAGCGGGTACCATGAGAATCTCCAGCATCTCGGCGAAAGAGAGAATTACATAACTTGATACCTGAAGAATCGACTAGAGAGAGGGTGAAGCGATCCCCTTGTCGATCTGCTTAATGCTAATGAGGTTAGCGTTCCGGACTGCATCGCATCACTAGAAGTCCGAGATCGCAAATACGTACAGACAGATGCGAAACACGCGCAGTCAGCAGGTAATGCACAATCTTGACATGTTTGCCTCCTTCTCTGAGCAATACGATGATGTACTTGCATGATATTGGTAGGATAAGGAGTGAAACTTGAGGATGGAGCATATCTTGTCAACCATGATATGTAGGGAGGTATCGATATGGACCTTTTCCGACAGAATACCGTAGTGGCCCATAGAATCTCGCAATACTACCATCTCTGTGGCTGAATCCTTCAAAAACTACGAGCGAAACCCGTCTTACACGCACTTACAAGCCATTATCCGAGTGTAATCGACAGCCCGACGAATCCATACTCAACTCAACCATCAAAGCCCACAATCGAAACAGCAACAATTCCCCATCATGACAATGACGGTATATCGAGCCGAAAATGCACACTCAGGTATCGTCGCAATCGCGATACTGGCGGGGAATGTCCGGGTGGGGTTAACGAGAGAAAAAAAAAAGCCCCTGGAGACGGAAAGTCGTTTAGATCATTCCGAGTCAATGGGTGGGAACGCACCGCCCAAGGCTTTTCCCTCGGATAGCTTCAAGGTCGCGCGCTTCGGGGTTTAGGCTCGCGTAGCATCTCAAGTAAACTCCGGCGTTCCAGTTCCGAGAGCACCATATAGGAAGCGACTAACAAGCAGAATAGGAGGCGAATCAGAGATATAAAAGAGGACTCAACATCTCGTTGAAAAGCTTTATTCTCACAGCAATCATCCTTCACACCCTCCAGAGGACTCATCGAAAGCCCATCACCATGGTTCAGTTTCTGGGCAAAGAAATCAGCCCCATCGGCTTCGGCCTCATGGGTGACTAGCCCCCCCCCCTCAAATCCTCCATCGTCGAACCCAGCTAACACTTCGCAGGCCTCACCTGGCGCGATGACCCTCCCCCGCTGGAGCAAGCTCTCGCCGTCATGAAGGCCGCCGTCGAAAACGGCCAGACGCTGTGGAACGGCGGCGAGTTCTACGGCACGCCCGAGTACAACTCCATGACCATCATCAAGGCCTACTTCGAAAAGTACCCCGAAGACGCCGACAAGGTCGTCCTGCTCATGAAGGGCGGCGTCGACGTCAAGAAACTCAAGCCCGACGGATCACCCGAGGGCATCCGCCGCTCGCTGGATAACATGCTGGCGCAGCTGGGCGGCAGCAAGAAGATTGATGGCTTTTGCTGTGCCAGACGTGATCCCGAGTATCCCCTGTCGGTGACCTTTGGCGTGATCCAGAAGGAGTACATCGACACTGGCAAGGTTGGCGCCATTTACTTGTCAGAGTGCGGAGTTCACACCATTCACGAGGCTGCCAAGGTGGCCGACATTGCTGCTGCGGAGATCGAACTGAGCATGTTTACGCCTGACGTTTTGAAGAACGGAATCGCCGCTGCACTCAAGGAGCACGACATTCCCATCATTGCGTACTCACCTCTCGGCAGGGGGGTAAGTGTCATCCATGTCCATTCAGGAACTCAAGCGCAAAAGGACTGACAAGTTGATATGAAGCTCCTCACCGGCCAATACAAAACCCTGAAAGACGTCAAGAAGCTCGGCTTTATTTCGACCTATCCCCGCTTCCAACCAGCCCAGCTCGAGCACAACCTCAAGCTCGTCGAGCACGTCGAGCAGGTTGCCCGCGAAAAGGGCTGCACCCCCAGCCAGATCGCCATCAACTGGGTGCGGAGCTTGAGCTCGGACCCGAAGCTGCCTCTTGTGCTGCCCATCCCCGGCTCTTCCACGGTGGAGCGAGTTGAGGAGAACGCGAAGCTGGTCGAGTTTACCGAGGAGGAGCTGGATACGCTGAATGGGTTGGTGAATAGCTTTGAGACTGCAGGTGGGAGATACCCGCCTCAGGCGCCGATTAACACGTAGATTATAGAACTAGAGATGGATGCTTTCAATTACTTGGCTTTTCGACGTCTTTGCGCTGTTATACAGTGACAACACTAAAGAAGTTGTGCGTAACCTGCCTCTCATTGGATGCTACCGAGGCAATCACTTACACACTACCCACATGAGCAGAGGGGAGGACATAGTTCGCCTGTATTCAGGCAATACGCGTAGTCGATAGTTTCATACCATTGGCTTATGAAATCATTCAGACTCGTACGGTGTCTAGCCGTCGCAATCTGCTTAGCAATCCAAGATGAGCGGCGATATATCCGTACAAGTCCGGCTCTCTACCATGATTACCAGCAGCTTTGACGTATACACTCTGTACAAATGACTCTTTCTCTTTTATGGTATAACAACTGAGGACTTGATTTAATTGAGGCCAGTTAGTCTAGTCGAACCGAGAATATCGGATCTCAGCTTCTGTGCACTTCTAACACAGTTGCAACTAAACATTGAAGGCTACCCCTGTGTAGGTAGTAGCTCCTCGAGGAGACACCATCTTCGCTGACCCTCCCACCTCCAATCCGTACAGCAGGAATACTTTTCTATTACCATTGAGAGAACATATTACATCTAATCAACACGGCATCTTACACCTATTGGAAAAGGGTTTGCGCCCAAGTGTCGCTGATAAAGCACCGAACGATCCGCACCCCCGCATCTCGTCGATGTCGTGATTCTCATCCGCTTACATGCATAGCACATCGCATCACCTACAACCATCCACTTGTCCCTCATATATCTCCCTATCTGTACATATATATATATATATATATATACTCGTAGCCAACTTCAAGTAGAGGGCAGAGACGCACGCCCGTATAATACAAGATAGACCTCACAAAGGAGCCCACAACTTCCACATAACACACAGCAGATCGGATAGAACATCACCATGTCCAACCCAAAACAACTCCATCTCACAGCCTTCATGCGCCCCGTGAGCCTCCACACCGGCGCATGGCGATACCCCGACTCTTACGCCGACGCAAACTTCAACCTCGCTCACCTCAAGTCCTTCATCAAGAAGCTCGAGGCCGCCAAGTTCGACGCCTTCTTCATGGCCGACCACCTCGCCGTCCTCAACATGCCCATCGAGGCCCTGCGCCGCAGCCAGACAACCACCTCCTTCGAGCCCTTCACCCTGCTCTCCGCCCTGTCCCAGGTCACGCACAGGATCGGCCTCGCGGCCACCGCGTCCACGACGTACGACGAGCCCTACCACATTGCCCGCCGGTTCGCCTCGCTGGACCACCTCAGCAGCGGCCGGGCGGCCTGGAACATCGTCACGACGGCCAACCCGGACGCCGCAAAGAACTTTGGCCGCGACGAGCACATGGACCACTCGGACCGGTACAAGCGCGCCAGGGAGTTTTACGACGTCGTCACCGGCCTCTGGGACTCGTTTGCCGACGACGCCTTCGTCCGGGACCAGGAGTCGGGCATCTTCCTCGACCCGGCCAAGATGCACGCGCTCAACCACGTCGGCGACGAGCTCAAGGTCAAGGGGCCCCTGAACATTGCGCGCCCCGTCCAGGGATGGCCTGTGATCGTGCAGGCCGGACAGTCCGATCCGGGACGCCAGCTCGCCGGCGAGACGGCCGAGGTCGTCTTCTGCTCGCCGGCCAACATTGACGCCGCAAAGGCTCTGTATGCCGACATCAAGGGCCGGGCTGAAGCCGCCGGCCGGAAGAGGGAGCACGTCAACATCCTGCCCGCCGCGCTGGTCATCATCGGCGACACCATCCAGGACGCCAAGGAGAAGCGCCTCAAGCTGGACAGCCTCGTCCACTACGAGAGCTCCATCGCCAGTCTGTCCATTGCTCTTGGGGCAGATGCCTCCAAGTTTGACCCCGACGGACCTCTTCCCACGGATCTGCCCGAGACAAACGCCAGCAAGACGGGCCGCGAGGCCGTGCTCCGACTCGCCAGGGAAGAAGGCCTGACAGTGCGACAACTAGCACAGCGTTTCGGCGGATATGCCGGCAACGCGTTTGTCGGGACGCCGCAGAGCATTGCTGACGAGTGGGAGAGGTGGCTCAAGGAGGAGGCCAGCGATGGCTTCACCGTGTGCTTCCCGTATCTGCCGCAGGGGCTGGACGACGTCGTGGAGAAGCTCGTGCCGGAGCTGCAGCGTCGGGGGATCTTTCGCAAGGAGTACGAGGGGACGACGCTGAGGGAGCACTTTGGCTTGCCGAGGCCGGAGAATCAGTTCTTTCCCAAGGCTGGAAGCACTTAGACGGCTTGGACAGAACGAGTAACTACGCATGATGGAGTTGAACATGCTCATGTACAAACATGATCTCATTGTTCATGTACAGACGAAGCTGCTGGCCAGATATATACAGTGCCATTCATCTCAACTCCCATGCTCAGTTTTAAGCCTTGGGCAGAAGCCAAGTCGTCACCGACGACCCAGGAACACGAGCGTTCCACGTCTGGCTCTCCGACTCCGTGCCAACCTGCACCCAGATATCATGGTTGTACCTGTTCTGGATGACCACCGTGCGGGTGCCATCCGGGTTGATCGTGCCCACAGCCTCCATGCCCGTGCCATCGGAGAACAAGTAGCTGCCCGTGCCATCCACGACAACGGCCCCCTTGGGGATATACCTGCTAAACTGTCCCATCATGTAGTAGTCAATCTCCCTCTTGTAGCTGCTCCCATCAGGAGAAACGGTCACAAGGCCCGTGCACTGGTGGCAGTTGCCGCCTCCAGAGAGCGCAGGGCCGCCGCCGGTGAAGGAGCCCAGCGTCCAGGCAATGACGCCGTTCGCCCAGTTCTGCAGGGGGAACATGTTGAAGCTGGAGCTGTGGATCCAGTCGGTGGTGCCCACGGCCGTCCAGCACTCGGTCATGTACTGCTCCTTGCCGGGGAACTCGTTGTGGAACTGGGTCAGGGGCGTCCAGTTGTCGGGGTTGTTGCCGGCGTAGCAGTGCCATGCGGCGGCCTGGACGTACTGGCTGGCCATGTTCATGACGGTCTGGGGGTAGGAGTAGACGTCTGTGAGTCTGGTGTTAATGCCAGAGCAGCCAAGACAAGAAACTAACGGCATCAGCTCTCTCACCTTGGTTGTGGTCCCAGGCCCAAATCTGCGTGCTCAAGCCCGCATTCCTCAAAGCAGGCCCAACCTTGTCCCGGATCAGAGCCCCCGACTCATCCTGCTGGATCAACATCGTCGGCATGTCATCCTTGTTGTTCAGCGGCTCGTTCTGCAGCGTAATGGCATCGATATGAGCACCACCGCTCTCGTACGCCTTCAGATACTTGACAAAGTACTGCGCGTACGCATCCTCATAGGCATGGTTGAGCTTGTTATTGCCCGTACCGCCACCAATCAGCTGGCCCTTGACCTTCATCCACCCGGGAGGCGACCACGGCGATCCCAGAATAGTCAGGTTGGACTGCAGCTTACGCATATTCGCCAGCATGCCAATCATGGCATTCCCACGATCTCCCAACCCAAAGCTATTCAGCCCGGTGTCAACCTTGCCGCCAGCATCATCATACGTATACGCCGGATCCGCAGAGAGATCCGAGCTAGCCACCGTATGCCGCAGCAGATTAAAGTTGAGGCCCGCGGGCGTCATGATCTCGTTGAGCAGCTGCGAGCGCAGGCCGGCGTTGAGCTTGTTGAAGGCGGCGACGGTGGCGTCGGTGACGGCCGCGCCGAAGCCCTTGACTGTCTGCTTCCGGCCCGTCTTCTCCTTGATGGTGAACTTCCAGTTGTCGATGCCCGGGTTGGCGGCGTTGAGGACGGGCGCCTGGACGGGGGTGAACTGGTTCTTGCCGTCGGCGGTGGAGGCGAACGACGAGGCGGCGTTGACGCCGCCAACCGCCGCGATGGTGGTAAGGACGGAGATGAAGAGCATCTTGATGTTGATTCAGCTCCGGTGAGAGTGGTGGAGAGAAGAGTTAGAAGCCTGGATGGAAGAGAGGGGATCGTCGTCTCCTTATATTCGCCCGTACGGATATTATATGCTGTCCGTGATCAAGTCCC
This sequence comes from Trichoderma ghanense, assembly GCF_004382785.1. NCBI lineage: Eukaryota > Fungi > Ascomycota > Sordariomycetes > Hypocreales > Hypocreaceae > Trichoderma > Trichoderma ghanense. The sequence goes on along the minus strand of NW_027395674.1, from coordinate 869,982 downwards.
CAGAGTAGTCTCCACGTTCACCCCGGGCATCGATACCACCTCACTTAGACATCTTCAATAAGCTTAGACGCAAGCCTCCGCTCAGCTACACCGTATAAACCCTGGCCACAACAGGAGAGGAGAGCCTCGAACCACAGTCCAGGCACAAACAGTCCCCCCCCCGAGCTGCCAAAACAAGGCCAGGGCAAGTCAATCGGCCCTATCCTCATCGCTCCGGCTCCCGCTGCCGCTTTCGAGACTGGTCGATCCATGCCGTAAGGGGGATAATCTGGGGGGTGACGATCGTTGAGGGCATCGACGACAAGGCCGCCATTCAAGCTCTTCCACGTCAGGCTTCAATACATACAGCATGTAGTCAGAAGAAACACGCCAAGGCGAGATGCCGGGACGCGGCTTTGCCAAGAGTCCATCGAATCGTGTCCAGCTGCCGTTTCCAACAACTTGCCTAATCGGGCCATGGGGAGGATGGGACTTGAGGCGGGGGGGTGCAGACGCCATGAATTTGCTCCTCATAGATGGCCGTCTAGATGAATGCTTACAAGCACTCGTGTTGAGTATTTGGTCTTGATTCAACGGTCTGTCCTGGAGTTAGCAGAGTTTACGGTTGAATCTACGCTGTAACGTCCGCTGCTTTTTGTACTTCGTAGCTTTCTCTCGTCGGCCTGCTTACAGCTACCCTACTTCTCCCTTGAACAACACGCCGCACCTCTCTATATTCGTACTTCTCTTCAGTGCACGGTATACAGAGCTACATCCCGAGGCTCGGTCAGCTTCAACATGCCATCTTGTCCATAAACAAGGCGGGATGCATCCGGCTCGGGTTTCGCCTCCAACCCCGTCTTCATACTTGTCCATCCATGGCTCCAGTCCCAATGATGCCTGGAACCATACCAACGACGAAGCCAGTAGCACCATGCTCAAAGCGGAACTTGTTGACTTCCGGATGCAAAAACTCCGTCCACCAATCCGCTGACAAGAGTCTCAAAAGGCTTCAACTACCCCCTTGTCTGACTACCCTTAGTGCCGATTTAAGCGTCCAAACAAGCATACAAGAAGCATATTTCCCACAACTTTTGTCTTTCTACGCACTCTGTAATGCAACCATAGAATCCTCCATCTTGCTATAAAGCTGAACGACATAGTACTGCTCCCATCTCTTCAGTGTGCCCCTGTGTCATAATACCTTCCAGCATCACCAGTTCCAACCCTATCCCTTCATACTCTCTGGTCAATACAAACCTCATATACACAAGCCCTCCTCAGAGAATAGTAGATCCAGCCCACTGCATTCTCGTAACCAACCAAGCCACCACAGCATCAACCACAACATGACCTTCTCTTTTCGGCCTCCCTTCCCCATCTCCACAACTCGCCACAACTCCACCCCCCATCGTCGGACGCCCTTTTTCCAACCGCGACAGTGCCGAGACTCCCCTAGCTCCAAAGACTTTTAAACCTCGTGTCTATTGCCAAAGCTGGAGTAGCCCAACGAGGGCTATTACGAGAAGTTGTGCTATTACTTCTTCTGTTACCCACTGCCAAGTTCATTGAGCCAGCAGTCATCTCAAGACTCTGCTTCATTACATTCCAGATTAGGTAGGAAATTTCCAATTCTTGTCGCCATGGCTGCCCGTCGTGCATTATCCATCCACCCCTCTAACACAACTCAGAAGCCATTGAGTAATCTCCATTCAACACCCCGTCTGAGTCCCCTCTCACCTTGTCTTCCCCACGAAGTCCTCGGCCAAGCTTATCACTAACAGCTAGACAAGAACAACATTCACTGCTCAATGCATCAAACATCAAGGTTGAAAACCGAAGCGCTGGATTGAAGAGTCTTTATATAATTGACGGTCTCTTCGTAAGCAAGCAGACTATTGTTCCTCCGTCCGTCGGGCGGTCAATCAATACCCAGTCGGCGTGTAGCACTACATGTACCTTAATGACCCGACACCTGCTTCCTCTAAAGTGTCCCAGTAAGGTAGCCATGGATTCAAGACAGTCCGAAAAGTCGGGCATCAGCTGGGAGCGAACTGTCGCTTCAACCAATGCATGGTATGCCTGCACAATCATCTTACCTTGCGTAAGATTGCACAATCTGCTTCTTCCCTCTTCCCTTCATTGTTTCGAATCCTAGGCCAAAGCAGTCGCAGACACGCAAGGCCATTAGACGTGAAGCTCAGTGCTTCATAGACCCGAGGCCGCCGGGGGACGGCCCGAATCCCCAGAGCATTGCCGTATGAGTATGATGCACCCCAGAATGCCAGCACCAAGACACCACGGCAGACAGCCCTGCGATGCCGAGCCCAGGTTCGGCTGGCCTGCATCCGTGTCCTGCAGAGTCGGTCAGGGTGCTACGCATCTCATGACTTAACTGCCAGATGCAACTTCATAAAGTGTTTAATCGCACACTAGCTTCTTGCCAACTCTGAAGTAGCGTGGCTCGGGAAACAACGCGCCTGAGGGACCTCAACCCTCCGAACAAGGGGAACGTTGCGCCCTGACAAGGAGCAGCCATAGGACATCGTTCCTCCGAGATGCATCATCATGGTCAGAGGAGATATCGCACATCGTGCCAAGCGCGGCAGTTGTCCCAGTTGGCCATTGGCCGGTTATTTCTTTCTCGTACAGCTTATAGGCCATCGTATGCAAGGCTGCTCTAACCGTTCAAGCCATATGCGAAGCCTTGCATATCGTCGAGATCGTATCTCGTATCGTCTCGCTCAAAGAGCAGGCCCAAACAGGTCGTTGGCAGCCTCCAGTTTCCTCCGCTTGGGATCCCTTGGCTCAGCATCCCCAAAGACTGCCCCGTCGCTTGGAGGTGTCGGCTTCTTGACTTTTGTCGTCGCTTGCTCGCGTCGCGCTCGTTGGAGGGCTACCAAATCGGCTCGGTCCGTATCTCTGCACTTTTGCAGCTTCTTCCGCAGGGGCTTCAAAGACTTGACTAGCTCAGGCTGCATGTTGTCAGCTTGCGGTGACACAAAAGTTCAGAGTGGGCTAATGAAGCTTACCGTCTCCCAGTACTCCTTCATCCGCTGCGGAGGCTCCTTTTCCAGCATGGCGCGACAGCTCTCAATCGTCTTGATGATCTTGTCGCGCATCTCCGCGTGCGACGTCACATGCTGGCTGTCCTCGTCCCCAGGCTGAGCGGCGGGGATCAGTATGTCCACCAGCTCCTTGTCCACCATCAGCAGAGCGGCCATCATGATCTGACTCGGCGTGTAATGAAAATAGGCGTCCGTCAGCAGAGGGCTGAACTTGAGAATGTCTCGAGCCAGCGCGTGAGCCTTGGCCACCCTGCCCTCCTGGTCCGGCAGCTGCCTCCTGAGCTCCAGAATGGCTCCCTCCAGCGCCCTGAACGGATGCCGCACGTCGAACGCGAACCGGATGCCCTGGCAGAGCAGGAACTCGCCCGCCAGGATCTGCTCGCTCGTCGTGTTAGGGAACATCTCGGCCAGCTTGGCCAGCCGAATGTAGTAGCCCTCGGCCTTGCACCCGAAGAACAGCGATGTCTTGAGCAGCTCGGTCGGGGGGTACGTCATGACCGAGTTGGTGATGTAGAAGCGGCGGAAGAAGACGGCGGCCGTGGATCGGATCTCGGTCGGCAGCTCGCAGAACTGCGCCGCGCGAATCAGCTCCGTGGTGAAGAACTGCACCAGCATCGTCTCCTCGGCGGGCGTCAGGAACTCGGGTTGGGCATCGGCGGCGAAGCGCGGCGAGATTTGCTGCTTGGCGAGGTCGTTGGTCTTGACGCGAAGCTCTCGCAGGCTGGTGGGCGAAAAGGACCAGAGCCGGAATTGGCTAGATTGCCGGTATCTGTCGTCCTCCGTCGTCATCTTGGCCCGCGACGCAGAGGAGTGAGCGAGAAGAGAGGAGAGGAGGAATGCCCGGGAGATGGGGAGGGTGAGGAGGAGGAAGAGCAAGGGTGAAGCCGATGATTCAAGTTCGAGAACCGGCACGTGCAGCACAGTGCGTTTGAGATGGGTTCATACCGTACGCTTTGGAGCTTCTGCCTCTCAAGTACTATGAGCTCCCTCCCTCCAAAACCCGGGAAAATCTCACAAATCACAAGCCAACTCTCGATATCGCTATTCATGTCAATTTCAGCGCAAAGACCACCTTGAATATGCACCACTCCAGCTCTATACGTATATGCCAAACACAATGCAATGCTGATGACCCCATTCTAGAAGAATCCCTCCCAGACCAATATGGTGGTGCATCTCAAACAATGACGCTACCAATAAAACCCATCCATATCCAGTCAGGGAGATATAAAGCTACTCCCGTCACGTCAATTCGTTAACGATGTTTCCAACCCAAGAACGACGAAACAGCAATGTCCCCAACCTAGACCCCAAGCGCTGTTTCCGTTACATCTCCTTCTTTTTCATAGAGCCTCACTCATGTCCTCCACCAGCTCAGTATCCCGGAGTCGACATCTTCCTGGGAATAGGAGGAGGGGGAGGCTTCTTGGCCCGGTTCACGGGGGGAGGCGGTGCCTTCTTGGTCTCTGTTGCAACCTGGGAATTCACGTGGAAGCTGCCGTAGCTGGTGGCAGGGCTGACGCTACGCTCGCCCCAGCTAGGGCTATTATCCCCGCTGTAGATGGAGTTGTCGTCAAAAATGTCTTCGCTTCTGCTCTCCGTAACGCTGGGCGGCGGCATTCTGGAAAAGGAGTTGGACGCGGCTCTTGCGCGGATCACCGGCGGGTTCCTGGCATCAAAGGTTGCTGATCTCATCATGGGCGGCCTGGTTGACGCTGGTGGAGGCGGGGGTGGAGGAGGCTCTCGCGTCGACATGGTGCGGGCGAGTCTGGCGACCGGTGGTGAGGATGCGCCCTCGTATTCCTCGTTGATGACGGTGTTTCGAACGGCCTGTCCAGCGGGCTGCGACCGGATGGACATGTTGGAGTAGATGCGCTCCAGGTCCGGCCCCTGCGAAGACGCATAGCTGACGTCTGCGCCGGTCGCCCACGACTTGCGGATCCGGCGCAGCTCGTTGGCGGCTCGTTCGTGGAATTCCAGCTCGGCATCGAGGAACGAGGTCAGGGCCGCGGTTGTGTCCTGCTCTGCCTCCCGGATGTCCTGCATGCGCTGGAAGACGTCTTCGGTGCTATCGTCGAACTTTGTCTTGTTGACGCGCATCTCCTCCTCGAGGCGGATGTCGTCCTTTTTCGCCTTTTGCATCTTGCCCATGGTGGCATCGTAGGCGAGTCGGCGGTTTTCAAGCTTCTTGCGAGCGGCCTGTTGGGGTGTAAGCAGTTGACTGACACCGCATCACCAAGGACGTACCTGATATTCCTTCATCATGCCAAGGTTCTGCTCGAGATGCTGCTGCCAGGTGGCGTTGGCACAGTCCAGGTAGGTGGTCTGGAGCTCGGCGAGCTGCTCATTGGCATTGCCCATGGCAGCAAGACGGCGACTGTACTCGGTATCGGGCAGCTCTGCCGCATGGGCGGTCATGGTGCGGCCAAGGTGCGCCAGAGGCATGCTGCGGCTTCGGTCCTCGAGAGCGTCGCAATGGCGGCTGAGCCATCTGGTGTAGATGCTCATGGATTTCTGGAGGCGTTCCATGCCTGTGAGCTCGGTCAGTGGATGCCAATTGAATGAATAGTGACTGGGGGAAAGCGCACCTTCGTGTCGCACATCCATCTCTGCCTCGAGGACTCTGAACTCGTCGGTGTGAGTCGCTTTGGCCTCGGCGCCCATCTTCTCGCCAGCCCACTGCATGGCGCGGTCGATTTTGCGCGTGAAATTCATGATGTCGTCTGCCCTATTGGCCCGAGATTGAAGAGGTTTGCAACGACAAAGAGTCAAAATAGAGTCTCAAGATTGCCGCAAGCAGAAATTACGGGAAAATTGAGAGATTCAAAGAAGCAACGAAAGACGGCGAGCAACAGAAGAGGACCACACGTGAGCTCGAGTATGCTCTCGTCCACAACGTTGTCTGTACCAACAGCAGCGGGATCGAATGGACCGGCCCCTGGCTCAATGCTGGCACCTATTCCAAAGACAGACAAGCCAAAGTATGGTCCTGATCCCGGTCCCAGTCCGGCGTGTCTAGTGCTCGTGCGAGAACGGAGTGTGTGGAGAGTTGATGGGGTCGATGGGATCGGATGCTCAAGATGGAGCAAAGCAGAGCGGAAGAGACGGTTGTGTTGGCGAGGGCCAGCCCAAGTTGGGGAGAGCAAGACGAACAATCAAACGAGCGAGATGGTGAAGAAGGACAGCACAATGATCAACGAAAGACAGCCAGCCCGTAGAATAGACTGAAAGAAGGCGAAAGAGGTGGAAAGCGAAGGTGAAAAGAGCGAGATGGACTTTGTTGAGGTGGCGGGAAAAGCACTTTTGTGTCTGTCTAGCTAGCTGGCAGTTGACATGACCTTCCTTTCTTCGTCCATCCCCCAATCGAAGGCGTCATGCCCATCTGGCCTGCGACACTCGCCAGGGGGGGTGTCGCCTAGCGCCTGTCGGCCCCTGGAACGGGCTCTGCGCGGAGCTGGCCATTGGCCGGCTTCAGTGGTGTGGCTGCCCCGGGGCGTCGCCTCTCTCAGGGGCTTCAGTTGCATCCGTTCATCTCTGGGGCGCCTGGGCCGCTCTGGGGCTGCCCTACCCGCCACAAGATTGGACGAGGGTGCATGTGCTGGGCCTTGTGCTGGAGAAGAGCCCCAACCACCACGAGGGCCAGTGGCGAGGATCAGACAAGTGTTGCGCGTCCATTGTGTGCTGGATACGAGTCGTGGACAAGAATACGAGCTGCTCCGTCCAAAGTTTATCAGTTGGAGTCCTTGTCGGTGCAAACCTAGGTAGACGATGTCGAGACTTTTTCCCATGTTAGGTTGCCAAGGTAGCGAGCGAGCTGATTCCCAAAACGTTCATCTTCATGTTTGAATATCAAGGATAGGATGGAATCACCAGCTGTTGCTTCAGGGCCTCGTATCTGAGATCTTCAGCGATCGTCCCCCCAGGCCGTCCCTCCACCTTGACTCCGGTCATGATGACATGCACTGACTGACTCTTTATCTATTAATAAGTCTCTCCTTTTCATCCTCCCTCGTGGGTGACACTGCCTCAGCGATCTTGGACCCGATCTACAGGCCAGACGAAATGTGGCCTCTGATTGCAGTACCAATTGCTGCTGATGGCACGTCCCTTTCTTTGTCTCTTCCTCTCACGAGCACATTCGGCGCAATCTCGCTGCCGGCCCAAAGGGCAGAGACAAAGTGCTTCAGGTATGGCAGCGACCGCCGAAGCCTCACGTTTGGCATTTGCGCAGCTGCCGGAGAGCCGTGCCGTAGCCGGCAACCCTTCAAGGCCCCATTCCGTTGCTTGACATGGCATGGAGGCTGTTATACATGCATTGACCAGGTTCGTTGAAGGGGAAAGCCGGATACGTGCACCAGATTGCGCGTCTGCACCTTTCAGCTGTAGATGTGCATCGCATCGCATCGCATCGCCGCAGGAACAGCACGATTCCACCTGCACATGTCCATAGGTACATGTACATGTCTTCACATCACATGCATACGCCTCGTCTCCGTCACGGGTCAATAAATGATGCTAGTAGAACAATTCAACACTCTCCATGATGATAAATACTTTTCTAGAAGCCATTCCTTGACCCCAGTCCAGACCAGTGCTGGAGAAATGCCCCAGATATGCGGGTACACGCAGAAAAAAGGAGCATGTTTCAAGTCCCTTCCGAAACGGCCCAAAACCGTCAGGAACACGTTTGGTCCTGGTCCACCTGTATCCAGGCTTGCCAGGTCTACAACGCCGCCATGCGAGAGGAATTGAAGATCGGACGTGACTCCCAGGTTATCACGCGGGCGAATTTCTGTTGCTATTCTTGTTGCAAGTCCGTTTTTCCCTTTCTTGTCCCTCTTCATTCCCCGGATGAAGAACCCAAGGGACCTGCGGTATGAATGACACACCACGCATGCCGATTTCGTAGGTGTACGAGTACGCGGCAGGTCGCATATGAAATCAAGAGATGAACGTGCGATGACGCTCACAGCAGTTCGCCTTTTCCAATCAATCACAGCCAACCAGGTATTGACCGATGAACACAAAGTGACCAACAAACGTGGCTTGCGAGGCCGCCAATTTCTCCATCTCTGCCTGCCTGCGCATACATGTTCCCCGCATCCCATTTGATCATTCGCTCCCCAAGCGGTTTGCAAAGATAGGTAGACCACAGAGGAAATAGAGGCACACGTTGGACAAATACGAGCACCACTTGGGCATAGCTTCTGGCGATAGATGTCGCGATTGTGTGCGCATGTTTGAACTTACGGTGTGCTCATGTTTTCTTTATACCCTGCTTCCCTGCAAACCGGTTGCCCCCCCTTCTCGCAACTCACCTCCACAAACAGAAACGACTTCTCACAAACCATCCGCCACACACCACGGCAAAGCAAACATGTTTCTCCCCATTTCCGGAAAACGACGTGATATCATCTCACACTAAACAAACACAAACATCAAGGTTTGTGTAGCAACAGCTTGCATGTACACCAACCACGAGCCTTGCTTAGCGCAGAGACGGCCCTTTGAAGCTTGTCGAGGCTTTCTTCTCATGTACTAGATAATGTGACGCTCGAGGTTGCACGGAGGCCTCAAGGCAGACTCGACGACTAGCATGGCACTCCCTCCAACCTCTTTGCATCAATCCATCGTATTCTAATATACATATATATATACAGACCCATGGCGACATGACAAGCCGCGTAATGTGAGGCTGTAGGTCGACTCCCATAAGATATCAATCAAGCTTCTCAACTCCTCTCACCTCAGCTTCGCATCGTTCGTCATTCAGAACACCATCAAAATGAGCTCCCAGCAGCCTCCGTACCCCCCGCAGCCGCCATACGGAAACCAGTTCCCGCAGGGCCTCCCGAACCTGAACCCGCCCTGGTACGGCTACGGCTCGCCTCCGCCGCAGCATCAAGCCCAGCAATATCCCGGCAGTCCTCCTCGCCCGTCTCAGTCTCCTCAGCCTCCGCCGGGACATTATCAGTATCCCCCATCAGCCGGTCCGCAATATCAGGGCCACCCACCTCCTCCGCCCAGTCAGCAGCCTCCGTACGGCCAGCAGCATCCGCAGCCGTACAGCCAGCCGCCCGGATATCCTCAGCCCGGATATCCTCAACAGCAATACGGTGGTCCAGCACAGGTAACCCATGATCTGACCCCGTCTCATCATCGTCAACGACTCACTCACGCGTAACTCACAGCAGCCACCTCCTCCCCAGCAATGGCAACAACAGCCCGCCTACCCCCCAGGGCAGCACCCATACTACAACGCCCCCGTCCACGTAACCTCAACACCCGCCTCCCCAGGCTACGACCTCTCTCAACGCTATCCCACCCAGCGCATCGACACCTCCGCCGACATCGAAGTCCTCCGCAAGGCAATGAAGGGCATGGGCTGCGACGAGCGCGCCCTCATCCGCGTCTTTGCCAGCCCAAAGTACCAGCACCCCCTCGCCATGCAGCAGCTGCGCGACGACTACGACGCCCGCTTCGTGCGCGACCTGGACGGCGACATCAAGGGCGAGACAAAGGGCGAGTTTGAAGACGTCCTGCTGGCGCTCCTCAGGGGGCCCCTCGCCCACGACGTCTTCACCCTCGTCAAGGCCCTCGACCGGGCCGGCACCGACGAGGAAGCCCTCATGGACGTTCTCCTGTGCCGCTCAAACGCCGATATCAGTGCCATCGTTGCCGAGTTCAGGCACGCCACTGGCAGAAACCTGGTTGACGTGATCAAGGACGACGTCGACGCCAACCTCTTCCGACTTTACAGCATGGTCCTGTCCGCGACCCGCGCTGAAGAGGCCGCGCCGGCCGTGCCCGCGGATATCGAGGCCAAGGTCACCGAGCTGCAGCGCGCAACGGAGGGCACCGTCGGCGCAAACACCGTTGCCGTGGCTCAGATCTTGACGAGCGCGAATGCCGCCCAGCTGCGCGCCATGAGTGGCGCCTACCATGCAAAATACCATCGCAGCCTGCAGGATGTCATTGAGCGGGAGTTTAGGGGCGACATGGAAGATGCACTGTTGAGGATCCTGACGTCTGCTACGGGGGATAGCGGCAGGGTTGATGTGGATTGGTTGAGGGCGCCGCTGATGAAGACGATGAAGAAGCATGGGCTCTTCATCTATCGGGCTCTGCGGCTGTATTGGGGGGATAGGAGCAGATTGCAGGCTGCTCAGACGGCGCATCAGCGGTATTACCATAAGACGCTGGCGACGCAGCTGAAGGAGTCGCTGAGCGGAGATTACGAGGAGCTGATGATTGCCTTGATCGGAGAGAAGTAGCCACGATACCAGCGCTGATTCCGTGATGTAGGTGATAGGTTGCGTCATGATCAGAATGATTTTCTGTTGTCTTGACTTCTGTTGATAGAATCCATTGTTGCATTGACCTGATCGATCTTCGCATCTCTCTGTGCGCTTACACATCGACCTTGTGAATCCTGCCCGTCTTGACATCGTAAACGTACCCCGTGATGGGCACATCCAGAACCGCCGGGTTCTTCCTCAGCAACTCCACGTCGGTTCTGACGCTCTCCTCAAGATTCTTAATCGGCAAAAACGAGATGTGGCTGACATCCTCACCCGTGTTCTTCTTGACGGCGTCACGGAATTCGTCCTCCTTGATGAGCAGCATGCCACAGTCCGTCTACATCGCAGCTGCGTGAGTCTCCATTATATATATGTGGTGAAGGGTTGAGGAAAGACAATGGGTTCATACGTGATGAATGACAACGATTCTGCGCGTTCCTAGAGCCTGCTGCGAGATAATCACAGAGCGCAAAGCCTCGGCAGCGCGACCGCCGGCGTTGCGGTAGACGTGTGCGTCGCCTTCTTTCAGGCCGAGGAACTTGGCCGGGTCGAGACGAGCGTCCATGCAGGTCAGGACAAAGACTTTTCTACATGTTTTTTTTTTTACCCTCTGTTAGCATATTAAGGTCAAGCTCCCACTGGATGTTTTGGGAGAGATGTAGGCTGGAGAAGACGCACCGGCCCGGAGGCATAGGCAGGTCGCCCTTGTCGAAACCAGCAGCATACTGCTCGTTGGCGACTTCAAACTCGCTGTCAACGGTCATTGCGAATGATTCGGAATTCTGAGAGCACGAAAGGTAAAAAAGAAGAATGAACGGGGTGCAATGTCTTGAGAATTGTGTTGATTCGGGGTCATGCCTCAGCAAAGAGCTGCCATTTTATATATGGAGTTTCACCATCACACTCGTCTAAAACAGGGGTATAGACAGCATTCATTTCAGCTCTCGCTTCGCAGCCTCATCCAGAGCTTCTCCATCATTGTCAATCGGACAAATTCGCCATTCCGCCAAGTTGTGTCGCCATGCAACTTGGCTGCGGGGAAGTCTCCAGTCCTGCGCTCTCTGTACGAACCAGTCAGCTGAGAACGAGGGCGCCACATTGTCGAGAAGGGGGCAGTAGTCAGCGATCAAGCGGCATGACATCAAACCCCGAACTGGGAGATGTCCGGTTCCAGAGAAAGAGGCTGCGACGGGCCGGAAGAGGATATGCGACTTGTTTGGCTTCAACGGCCGAGAGCCCGGCGGTTTGGAGCCGGTAACATGCATGTGGACAAGAGGCCGGATTGGGGGACTGGAGGAGCAGCTGTCCAATGGCGGCGGTTCGGAGAGTGGAATGGCGCTGCTGTTTCACGAAGAGCTCCAGCTGCTTTCTAAGCAACAAGATTGTTGAATCATCCTCAATGAGGTTGCTGTTGATTCAGTCCTGTCATAGCGATGCTTCACTCAGGCGATGCTCGCAAAGCAATACTGCAGCGATGAGAGTCAGCTGGCATGAAGCTGTATCGGGTCCGGGATGGAGCCGCTGGTTGGCAATAAATTGCTGCTTCAGCAGGGCTGGAAAAGCTGGCACAACGGGGTTTGTAAGCCGCAGTAATACGAGTCTTTCCGTGGGCGTAAAGCTCGGTGTTTGCGAGTTTCAGAGCAAATCAATGCGACGGAGAGAGCAGCACAGGAAATAGCTGTTGAATCGTACTTGATGTCGAACATTACCTTGTGCATTGCAAGAGACTTGATCCAAATTATCCAGCAGATGCCACATGAATTGCAACAGCCGATTGTCAGCTTGTCTGGTTTTGATCACAACTTTCTCTGTTCTTTGTCAAGCTCGGTTGTGTTCCTGCTCATCCCGTCGGCATTGATGAGCTAAGCACGGAGCCGATGACATATGCGGCTGTGCAGTCCAGTTTCTTGGACTCACGAGCCACATGACAAGCCACACATGACGACATCAGTGAGCATTTGGAATATCCAGAGCTGTTGCTTCCAGCGGCTTCGGGGCATTTCGCAGTTGATTACAGGCCAAACGCAGAATTACAGTGGTTGCAGCAGCTGAATGTCCGTCTCGGGCACGGAGATGCCGATTCTGCTGAGATGGGAAACGAATATTCTACACGTCGCTGCAAGCAATTGTAATGTCGCAGCGGCGTAGCAATTGCTTAGCAATGCCCTTTTACCCCAAAAGCTTCTCATCATTTGTCTATATATTCTCATTGAGACGTCTCTTTCAATTTCCATCTCCATTTAATCCAAGCTTCAAACGACAACAACTCACTCAACAAGACAAACTTGCTCTGCGGCATCGTGCGGATAATTGCGGCCCGCACTCCGAACCCCGCCACCTCCATACCAGCTCTTGCATTAGAGACTCAGCTATTGCACCATCGCCAACAGCTCCAGCTGACGAACGAATCTCCATCCCTACTTTTATCATCCTCAACACCTCTTTCGCCTCAACTCTTCTCTCGACAAGGCAACTCGATACTCTTCGATCTCTGAATAGACTCCGAGCAAGAGACTCTCCATCCCTCAACCCTCAACTCGAAACAAACACCACATCCCAACGCAAATCACCACCAAAATGACTGGCACCATCCACCACATCGAATCCACGGAGCAGCTCGACGCCCTCCTCGCCTCCACCACCTACGTCGCCGTCGACTTCTACGCCGACTGGTGCCCGCCCTGCAAGGCCATCGCCCCCATCTACCAGACCCTCGCCGACAAGCACTCCGTCGACAAGCACCTCGCCTTTGCAAAGGTCAACGTCGACCACGTCCAGGACGTCGCCGCCCGCTACGGCATCACAGCCATGCCCACCTTTCTCTTCTTCAAGGAGGGCCAGCAGGTTGCCGTCAACGGCAAGCCCATGATCCAGGGCGCCGATCCCAGGAGCCTGGGCGCTGCGGTCGAGAAGCTGAGCGGATTGGCGCAGAAGAGGGTTGAGGAGGCCAATGCTGCGTCTGCTTAACAGACGACAGCTTCTGGGTTAACGACTTTCCTCTCAAACGACGGATAACAAAATGCTATGTGTATATGGAGTATAGAGGGGGGAACAATTATGCAAATCTAGGCGCATAGGGAACTATATCACGGCAAAAGGCAGAGCGGCATTCTAGCAACTCAAAGTTAGGGTATTCATTAACAGGATTGATTCAGCACGTTGCGTTGGCTCCAATACTCTACTCCCTGTGGTGACTCGTTGAGACGTAAATTGCTTCTCATGCTACCTTTGGCAAGCAGTTGCATGTCGGGTTAATAGGTAGTACATCGTTGGACAGTGTGTCGTACCCTGTATCTTCTTCAACAGACAATAAGATATTGGTCGCAAATTCTTCCCATCGTGTCAAGTCTCTTCATTCTCCGACGCAGGGAAATTCTCAGAAGTAGAGCATGCCGCTCTTTGGGAGGTCGACACGATGGACTGCACTTATCACCTGCTTGACGATCTTCTAGCGTCAAAACAGCACATAATCCCCAGCAAAGCAATAGAAAAGTTGATGAAACCTTGGTCTAATCTTTCGAGAGTAATCGTTCTCAGTCATCACGCCCCGCCTGTACGGCCTTCGTATTCCTCGGAGTTGTCTTACGCCTTGCCCTATACTAAACCCTTGAGTAATTCGTCGGCAGTGGTAACCAACTGATGGATGAGACAAAAGGCCGCCAGTTCAGCCATCTAGAGTTCTAATAGAGATACCTCACAGTTGGCCATGGCCATCATGAAGTCTGAAAAACATCAGTGGCCAAGGGAGATACCGACGCTTCTCTTCCTCCCGCCAACTGACTACATGAAATGACTGCACAGCCTGTTGCTGAGCTTGGCATCAAGTTGGAGCCTCTAGAGACATGTGCAAACATGTCCCATGGTCTCTTAAAGCATCAAAGCAAAAATAAGTATATTAGAATTGTGTTGAAGAGCATACGAGGCTGCCAAGGACTCGGACTCTTTCCTCCGACCACATACATCTGGACCTATTCCACTATCGTCAAATGCCGAACCCATCCACTTCCCCTTATACCACCAAGCAAATCCAACAAGCCTCTCAGCAATCCAGATCTCCGTCGACTTCGCAAGTACGCTCAAGTCCTCGTACGAAGCAACACAACATCCCTGAGCCCTGCATACATCAGCCCACATGCATCAGCCCCCTTGCCTCACAAGTCCCAAGCCAGCCGCATCCCACGATCCTCGTTTCTCCTCGCATCCCTCCTATTATAGTACAGGGAGCCATGCAAGCGTAGATCCAAGCAAATAAGCTTAATCCGTCAGCAGACAAATTACGTAGTCTGTACAACCCTTTCGGATCCGCGATACATAAAAGTGTACGAAAAACACATGAGCCCTGCATCAGTCAAGGCAAGGGAGGTATCCCAAGCACTTGTACGAAGTATTCCGGTCAGAGACACTTGGCATCGGCTTTGCAAAAGGACTCGACCGAACACTCTGTTTCACGATTGGGATTGTATAATACGAGCTGCCCTACTTATGCGGGGATAAGAGCTGAAGTATGCACGTCGTCTCCGTACCTCCGTAGTAATTGTTACCGAGTAAGACGGAACATGTATCCTCCTAGTCGCATTCAGAGCACTTGTAAGAGGCTTCAGCTCTGCCTGCCGGGGAATCTGTGTGACACCCTCGAGGCGGTGTCGTGGAATGCTGCCTGTCTCGGATGGTCGCAAAATGCGCGATTCTCTCCGGCCGTTGGACGCGGACGATCGGGCTTTGATATCCTGCATATGAACCTCCCGTGCAAGAGGATACGCAAAGCGAAGACATATAAGACTCTAAGTCTGCCTTTGATCTATCCCCTCGTCAATCACCTCTCCTTCTCTATAAGATCAACCTCTCAAACCACAAACCATCACTCCAAACTTCAAAAAAAAAAAAAAATCATCATCAAGATGCTCCTTCAAGCCATCCTCATCACCCTCACCATCCCCCTCGCACTCGCCCAATCCGACGTCGACCGCCCCTGCGGCTTCAAAATGGCCCCCTGCCCCTTCGACATGAAGTGCGTCCCCGACAACCCCTACTGCCCTCACCCCAGCCGCTGCCCGGGCCACTGCGAGTTCAAGAACAAGTACGACGAGTGCGGCGGCTTCACGCCCCGGCCGCACAACTGCCGCGCGGGCTTCCAGTGCCAGGACGATCCCCGGCTGCCGCCCAACTGCGGCATGGCGTGCGATGCCCCGGGAATCTGCGTTCCCGACGATGCTCCATTCTGCGGAGGGTTTATGGGGGTGGCTTGTCCTGGGGGGCTGTACTGCTATGATGCGTTGGATGAATGTGATCCGGAGAACGGGGGTGCGGATTGCGGAGGAATATGTTTGTAGGGGAAGCGACTGGGCCCTCAAGAAGAAGGCTCGGAACTTCAAGTTCATACGATGCTGTGGTGGCTATTCATGAAGATGGCTTCCATGAACTGAACTGAAGGCAAC
Organism: Trichoderma ghanense; assembly: GCF_004382785.1. Taxonomy (NCBI): domain Eukaryota; kingdom Fungi; phylum Ascomycota; class Sordariomycetes; order Hypocreales; family Hypocreaceae; genus Trichoderma; species Trichoderma ghanense. The sequence goes on along the minus strand of NW_027395674.1, from coordinate 854,199 downwards.
TCTCACATGGTCTCTCTCGCTTCGCCTTTGACCGTGCTTGTAATCGTAAATCTGGATGGAGACGATGTAGTCGTAATTGTGTCATAGCTGCCAACCTAATCTGCGTATTCCCAGCCGTCAATATCTCAAAAAAAAAAAAAAAAAAACCGAAATCGCCTCGCTTTGAAATATCCTGTAAGCTTCAAACGCTTCTTCCCTCGCTTGAGGGACGGGCCAGAGCTCGCACGTTGATGGCCTTCAAGACGCGCTCCACCTGGTCTGGTACATATTCATGTAGGATAGGTCCTACCAACGGCATCCAAATGAGCCGTTCTTCATCTGTCATCGGCTCTTCCAAGAGTTTCATCAACAACGGTACACAAACCCGCTCTTCTACCTGCAGTAAACGTCGAGCTTCAACAGGCTGTATCGGGGACCTCCCGGCTTGTTCCTCGTCTTCAGGCGTCAATTGACCCGCAGACGGGTTTTCCCACTTGCGCCGCATCTCTTCTTCCTCTTGGAGTAGATTGAGAAATTGTCGAACAAAGGGCTCGTCGTTCATCGATTGTTGGCGCCGGAACTGAAAGAGATCCTGCACTACTGCTTTTCCAAAGGCTTTCAACAAAGATACCATGGCATCTTTGTTCACTTTCACTTCATACGTGCTTTCCCGGATGAGTACCCCAAGGATTGATTTCGCTCTGTAGCAATCCCCAGAAGCGGCATCGACAGCTTCGCTTGACAGAATTCCTCCACCGTGGTGTTGAAGTAAGAAGTTGATCAACGGCTGGTTTGTGAAAGGGGCTAAGACGGCAAATTGCTCCTGTTGAGAAAGAGGGTTTTGCACATCCGGATTCTCAAGCAACAATCTCATTGTGTCTGCACCGTTCACTGACCGAGCAACAGTCCGGAGGATGTCCTTGGTTAATGTAATTTTAGACGGACAGTACCTGAGGAATATGTCAAGGCAACGCTGACCATTGGACTTGTTCTCTAAGGCGGCTATAATGGCAGCCTCAGGAACAATCGGGTAATCAGGGAAGTCTTCAAAAAGCTCTTTCAACTGCCAACGGGGATCTCCTCTCTTGGCAAATTCCGTGAGAATTGCTGACGCAATGGCAGTGGCACCGTCTTCGCCATCTAGACGCATCAGCATGCGGGCAATCTTTGTTCTCATATTTCTGGACGTGTTTCTGGTGATCGCTTTTGCAATCGAGGCAATACTGTAGTCTTCAGTTTTCAGCGACAAGAGGATGTCCAGGGCCACATCGCCACAACCCCAGTTCATTGCGGCCGCAGTAAGGGCCCGTTCAGGCACAAAGACCGGACTTTGGTGGCGAGAAAGGATCCCCAAGACTTCTCTGGCACCCGTGATGTTTCCTGCTGCGTGCACGAAGACCTCCTTGTCAATCTTCAATTCTTCTCCTCGATGCCGCAACAGTAGCTCGACCACCTCGCCTGTTCTGTCATGACGTGCTGCAGTGTTGAGGACCTTTTTATTGACAGATATATCCTTGCGGTTTTTGAAAATCTCTTCCACGTTATTACGCGTCACTGAGCTTTCCATAAGGCCCAGCAAGTTCTTATCCCCGCCGGCCGATTGCAAGCGTCTTATCAGATCTCGAATCGAACGTGGTCGCAGCGGCGGTTTCAAGCACTCCAACTCACAGGTATAAATAACACGAAAAGCGTCTCGAACTACGTCTCGTTCCGGTTTTTCGTAATCCGGGACCAGCTCGCTCGCGTCACTCAAATCTGACGACATGCCTCGCAGAGCGTAAACGAGGTCTCGATCCTCGCTGGCTTGGCTGCCGCCGAAAGCCCTCAGGAGCGTGTATATGCTTCGAGTTTGGCTCCACCAGGACCTTTCCCTCCATGGAGACGGCAGGATGTCGATCACAGACTGACAGTGAGCCTCGGGCTCGATTCCCAACAAGAGAGGGGTGATTCCAAAGAGGCGCGCCGACACAGACTTCGTGCCACAAGAGATGATCCCGGCTTTCGCAAATGCCGCCTCCTGTAGAATCCAGACTCTGCGAAACCACGAGTGGCCCAGAATTGCCTCCAGGCCTCTTCGCTGCAACTTCTCGATGTCGGTATGCAGCTGTAAGCGCGGCCTGAAACAATCCCAGAGATCCTTCCAGCGGACATCTTGGGGCGACCAGGCTCGGCAAGCGAGCCCCATGCTTGTTTGCTGCAGAAACTGCAGAGACTCCATGAATACATCTGTTTCGTCTGATCCCTGGCCCAATCGAAATATCACGCGGTCGGCTCCCTTGTATATATCTCCCATCTGTGCGACCTGATGTCCCCTTTCTTTCATGTTGGCCTGATCAATGCAGACTGCATCAATCCATAGAACACGGTCTTCATCCTCTATCAGAAGGTGAAGAAGTGCGGCGTAGAGATTATGGGTAATCTTCATACGATAGCCGTTGACGATTATACTCTCTGTACGGTTGGGGGAGCCCCAGGTGTATGAGAGGGCTTCGTATGAAACACTATCTTCTCGTCGGTGTAGCTCTGCCTGAAAGAGCTCGCAAGATATTTCGTTGACGAGTCCGCAATGCAGCCGGAGTAGCCGGATTGCCGGCCTCTCGAGATTGAGAGGCTCGTACCTGTATTCCTCCATGAGCACATGCAAAGGAATAGCAGCGGCTGTATAAAAGAAAGCAGAACGGTCGACTTCTTGTGAATGTAATCCAGGCTATAGGGGTGAGTAGAATCAGGACAACAAGAGGCCTCACCTTTACATGTATAAATAATCTTGAGCTATTAGTGAGCCTAGATCGTTCAGCCTTGGGCAGCAAAAGGCACGAAGGGGTGGCCGCGTCAAGTTCGGTGAACACAACCCAGCCACGATGGGCTGCATCTGGGCTGAGAGTGGATTGGACCAATCATGATAGGACACAACAGACCTACACACGAGGCGCAAAGTCGATGGCGAGGCGCAACCGAAACTGTTGGATGAGGTAAAATGATGGAACCGCTGACGCGGGCTCTACTTCGAAAGGTGCAAAGCGAGGCAGCCGAGTGATTTCAGTGACAGACGCGGGAAGACGACAAGAGGATGCAACGGTGCTGTCGATATCGCAATTATATACATTTAGGTATCTTGCACTCGACGATCAGCTCTCTATAGATTGTCCCCTTACACAGCCTCATGCGTACAATTCCTTCGAACCCTTCTCCAGGCTGCTGAATCAGTAGGCAGTTCCATAAGGCTTCAGCTCAAAGCCCTCAATCGTAGGCGGCCCCTGCGGCCCCTTGAGCTTGCTAAGCTCCATCCACTTGCCCAAGGCCTCGTTAAAGACCTTTACGTGGTCGGGCCGGCTGAAGTCGAGAGGCTCGTAGCCCTGGCCAACCAGCTTCATCCTGTCACAGTCAAAGTCAGAACATGTATCCAGCACGTTGAAAACGGATGCTTTTTGAGGAGGAAACTCACTGTGTAGTAGCAGCCATGTTGGTCAGCATAAAGTTGTTCTCGTCAAGCAGCGGCTTGATGGCTCCCTCGACAACCCCGTCAAGGATCTTCTGCGGCAGCGCAGGCTCGTGAGCAGCCGGTCGTCCCAAACCAACTCCGTGAACCGACTCCAGCGCCTTGACCATACCAGCCGCCGTCCGCAGGCCGCCAGTGACGTACGCCTTGGTCTTCTTCAACTCGGGAACAATCATCTCAGCAAACTCGATGAAGAAGGCCTCTCGCTTGACGGTAGACTCGCGCTTGTGCTCAAAGGCAAGGGACTCGTAGGTGCCGCCGGACAGCTCGACCCAGTCGAAGCCGCTCTTCTCGAGCTCGGCGCAGAGCTCTCTGCACTCTTCGGGCGAGAAGCCGCCCTTTTGGAACTCGGCGCTGTTGAGCTTGATGGCAAGGCTAAAGGACTTGTCCGGCACGCGGGCACGGATGGCCTTTGTGATGTCAAAGATGATCTTGGAGCGGTTCTTCAGAGGGCCGCCGTACTCGTCGTCTCTCCGGTTGGTGGATGGCGCCAGGAATTGGGCCAGAAGGTAGCCACTGCAGGCCGTTAGTATCATTCTCTGCACATACATCTGTCAAGTGACAGCTTAGCTTGTAAGAAGGTAAGACTCACTGTGCGCCATGGAGCTGTACGCCGTCGAAGCCAGCCTTGTAGCAGTACTCGGCCGCGTGGGCAAAGCCGTTGATGACATTCTCAAAGTCCTCCTTCTCCATCGGCCGCGGCTTGGCAAACGATCCAAAGGCCGAGCCCACGAGCTGGACGTCACTGGCAGAGATGGGGTTCGGCTGGATGTACTCCTGCACCTGTCGACCCGGGTGGCTCAGCTGCGGGTACACAAGACTGCCGTGAGCCTTGGACGCAGCGGCAATCTCCTTGAACCGCTCGAACCGCTCGCCGGAGAAGGGAGCGTCCCGGGGGATGATGTGGTTGCCGGCGTTCTCGAGCTGGTCGTACTCGATCATGGTGTTGCCGAGCAGGATGACTCCGTATCCGCCCTCGCCCCATCGCCGGTACAGCTCGACGAGCTCCTTGGGCGGCATGCCTCGCTTGGTGAGGTCCTTGGAGTCCCAGCTTGCCTGCAGCTCGGACATGGCGCCCTTGAGGAAGCGGTTCTTGGCGACCTTGCCGCTGAACTCGAACTGAAGGGGCTGGCCGAGAGGCGCAGGGTCCACCTTCTCGGACGGTTGGCTCCTGACTGACATGATGACTGTCGTAAGTAGAGGATTATGCTTTTGTATGGGTATATAACTAGTGAGAAGGGGTATCGATGGGTTGATGTTGTTCTTGCGGATAGCTTCTGGCCGAGGGAAACGCTGTCCTTTTATGACAACTCAGGGGTCCCAGTAAAGACTGGATACTCTGGATACCGTCTCAGTGGAGACGACCGATCACCAAGAGCCACCCCCGGCCCATGTGGCCCCTGGCCCGGGCACGATCAATGCGAAATGCCGATACCATGATCTCGGTGATGATCACGCATCTCTTGATAAGCCGAAAAAAATGGGCTTCATTGCGTTTCGCAGCGTCAAACCGTGAGTGGAGAATGAGAAGGGGATGAGGATCGGGGACAGGAGCTGGGCCTAAGGAGCGGCAACGCAGATGGTCCGGCTTGGAAATGGAGAGAATTCCATCTTCAGCGTCCGCTAAAGAGCCTCGATTGCTCAGCAACTCAAGGATAGGTGGAGCGTGGCTTGTAAGATGGGAGCGGCCGTCAATAGCTCTCAACGCCTACCGGCAGGTTCTCGATAGTGACTTCAAGGCCTCGTGTTGAGGTTGATCTACACCTCAAGCATCGTGCAAGACGACTTGGACTCGAGTAGAACAGCCAATGCATAATGACAGGTTTATGTGATACAGACTTGCAAGAAGTTGCATGGCACGACTAGTGTTAGCACCCGGCTAGCCTGCTCGCATGCCATGAATCCATGATCCGTACTATTTCCACGACAAGCCGCGGCAATTCTGGTCCACCGTAGTCTGTGGGTCATGATCTTGACGTTTGGATGGAGAAGTTGCGAGAGCATGCGGCCAAAAAGAAGTTGTTGTCACACCCGCCCCGAGTCTTCGTTGCTTTGCGGTCAGCCGGGCAAATGAGAGTCGGATGCGATGAGGCTCTTTCACCTTGTACGAAATCTACACTTGAAGTCACCACTAATACGAACTCATATCGGCTCAAACAGTCAATCATAGTAGAAAGACCTGTGGCATCTAACAGAAAAGACTGAAGGCACCATGCTTTTACAATTGAATCCTTCGAGCCGCTTCGAGCCCTCTTACGCTCAATTGCCCTCCCCCTCGCAAGCTTTCCCCAGAGGAGGGCTTCCCAAAGCGACCGGATATAGGACCACCCACACGGAATTTGCCGATTGACCAGACAGAGCCGCTCTTACAGGGTATGATTGCGGTACCTGTAAGGCACAGGTTCGACTTGGCAGCCAGGAGAGGAGAGAAGTGGCCGTACATCGTACATGTTTTTGGGTATCATTGGCATCCCACACCGCTCCGTACAGATGGTAGGTTATGCATGCTTTTACACCCTTCAGCCCAACCTATCAGTTCTGCGCGTTTCGTACCGCGGCGGATTCGGCAGGGTAACCTTATTGTTCCTCTCTTGATCTCTCTGTCGTATCATCTGTTTGTGCTGACCAGAGTTGATACGCATGTGTCGCTTCTCATCTCTCAGTCAACTGACAAAACAGTTACGATCCATCCCACTCAAAGCACCGTCACCGGCAATCAACTGCCCGCTAACAGCCGTGGCTCAACTAAGCCACCCTCCACTGTCCATGTACCGCACGAAATAATGTACAGTAGGGGAACCCCTAGAAGCACCGGAGAACACCTCAGAAGGGGATCCGTCTGTATTATAAATCCAGCCGGGCATCCAATGGAGCATCTCCATCTAGTGACGGAGCAAGATACCCACAGGGGCAAAGCCTCGATTATCAAGCCCCCCTCCACCTCCTAGGAGACAAAGTGGGTTTCCTGCTTTCAAATCGAAAGAAGCGAAGAAAAGCACGAGAAGCCCCCATGAGCTTCTGGTTCTGGGTTGTTTGGTGGAACTGCCTGCGGCCGTGGGTTGGGGTAGTTGTGCATATTGTGGTGTCCCCCCTGTATAAATGGCAAGTTTCTGCGATGAGTATTGATAATTGTCGTGAGATTTGCTGCTTTTCGTCCACCTTGCCCATTCTGCTTCATTCTCGGATTCCAACTCGTCCCCATAAATCACATCCCATTTGGCTCGTAATCCCTGCGACATAAACCATTCGAACGGCATCAAGCTCACCTCTTAGCAATCAACACTCAATCCATACACACACACACAACCGGACAAGGATCATCACTCTCACCATCAGATATCAACTATCAACTATCAACCATCACAACCATGACGCACTTCCGCATCGACGTCGTCTCCGACATCGTCTGCCCCTGGTGCTACGTCGGCCGCAAGCAAGTCCAGCGCGCCCAGCAGATCTGGCTCCAGCGCCACCCTTCCTCCTCCTCCGACACCTTCTCCGTCCGCTACGCGCCCTTCCAGCTCAACCCCGACAGCCCCCGCGGGCCCGGCCACAGCGTCGACAAGCAGGGCTACTACGTCCGGCGCTTCGGCGCCGAGCGCACCGCCATGATCCAGGAGCGGCTGCGCGCCGTGGGCGAGCCCCTCGGCATCCACTTCAAGTTTGGCGGCAGGGTGGGCAACTCGCGGGACGGGCACCGGCTGATTCATCTTGGGGGCAAGCATGGCGAGGAGACGCAGCTGAAGGTCGTGGACGGGCTCTTTGCGGCGTACTTTGAGAACGAAAAGGACATCACTGATTACGATGTCCTCCGGGATGTCGCCAAGGGAGCGGGCATCCCCGAGGAGGAGTTCAACAAGGCCATTGTCGAGAGCGACGAGGGAGGCGAGGAGGTTGATGAGGCTGCGGGCACGGCGCGGTTCAGGGGCATCAGCGGCGTGCCGGACTACACGATCCAGGGCAAGTACAGGCTGAGCGGCGCGCAGGACGCCATGGAGTTTGTCAAGGTCTTTGAGAGAGTCAAGGCCGAAGACCAGGCGCGAGCTGGATTAGATTAGAATAGCTATTATGCATAGATCGATGTAGATGAGACTTCCATTCTAACATGAAACCCAGGGTATTCTCTAGGAGACGCTGCTCCTATATCGAGCCAAAACTCCAGAACCAGCCCTTTATCAAGCTCCCCCCTTGCTGCGAAACACCACCTCGGCTCTCTTCTCTAGCACGTCCTCCCACACTCGCCTCTCCGTAAAGCCCGGCATGTAAAACAGCACCCCAATCTCCTGACTTGTCCACCAGCTGGCTCTATCCATATTTCCCGAGCCCAGCACCAGATACTCCCCATCCACCATTGTCATCTTGAAGTGGCTAAAGACGGGCTCGTCTTCAAAACTCGCTCTAGCTTCAAGCTGCTTGTAGTATAGAATCTCCAGCTGTCCTGGAGAGGCAAACTGTGCTTCCACGTCATTCCGCTGTAACTGCCTGCACAAGGCTTGGTACTTTTTGACGAACTTCCGGATACACCACGACGTCGTTGTTCCAGCCGTCACGAGCTGCTCAATAACCATCATGTTCCGGGCCGTACGCACGTGCACGTTGACTCCGCGAGCAAGCGCGTCCAGGAGAGCGTCCATCACCGGCCACGACGTGAGGTTCGGAGTGACGATATTGATATCGTGACGGGCATTGGCGAACAGGGTAAGCAGCGCGGCGTTGAGAGGCGTCATGGGCGGATTAGACTGAGAGAAGAAGGGGAAGAAGCTAAACCTCGGATTCCGGTGATGTGGCGATGGCAGGAAGATGGTCGGCGATGGCGAAGTGCCGGAAAAGCGAATGCATTGAGTCGCCGCGCGGTCATCGTCGTCCTGTTGATTGTTCATCGGCGATGAGCTTGATGTTTCGTCCACCGCGTCTATTTCTTCGTCGACGTCCTTTCTCCGGGCTTCACTCGTCGTCTCCTGCCTCCTAACCAGCTCTACATCTTCCGTGCTCATCGGCTTCGAGGCTCCCCAGACTCGAGCGTGAAAAGAAAGCAGTCTATCAACAACCTCGCCCTCCAGCTCCACACATCCCTCGAACCATCTCTCCCAGCTCACGTTGCAGCTGGGAACCCACGCCTTGGATCCATCGACGATGACGTACTTTGGATGCATGACACTAATGGGCGTAAAGAAGAGGCTCTTGACCGTCATCTCAATGCCTCCCTTTCTCAGCGTTTCCTCGTCCGGCAAGCCCAGGTTTGCCCATTTCGAGGGAGGATAGACATATCCCTCGAGCGACGCCGTGTGAAACAGTTTCTGGAACAACCCCCAAGACGAGAATCCAATGCTTATTTGCAGCGTAGGCAAGGGCTCTCTTGATCTGGCTCGCGCCTCGGCCAGCTGGACGAGCGTCTGGCGGAGGCCGTCGAGGGAAGGGGAGGCAGCCCAATAACACGTCACGAAATGGACCGAATATCTGGCTGAGGCGATGGCAGGCAGAATGGCGCGTGTGAAGATGGTGTGACCCGTGCCGACGTAGAGCAGCTTGGGCGTGCTGGTTGTCATGAGGGAGTCGATTGCTTCAGGAGTGTTGTAGCTGGGAGAGTCTCCAGAGCGCTGGTCCCGGTTAGAGAGGAGCAAGTCGCGCCATGGCTTTACAAACGACTCGGGGAAGGCCAATGGCTGTGACATGAGGAAATGAAGTAATGCTTAAGGAGACAAGCAGACAGAAACAGCGACTCAGGTTGAGTTGACGTGGAAGGACGGTGATATCAGAGAGTTGACTGAGGATGAAATGACGACTGCACAGCCACACGTGCACCGGCGTCGCTGAAGCAGACAAAGCAAACGGCACCTGCACCTGCACGTGTGTTTCACTGCCACGTGGAAACACTACAATGAACGTGAGGCTCAGATCAAAGGGACAAAAAAAGAGATGCACTCGATCGATATCCGTCAAGACGCTACACGAAAGATGACGATGATGTGTGTCAATGACCGAACCAGAAAAGGGCAAAAAATAACTGTCCTCGGTGAGGCTCGAACTCACGACCTTCAGATGGCCCAAACTGATGTTTGGATCATATTGATCAATATGAGACTGACGCGCTAGCCAACTGCGCCACGAAGACTTGTTATTGATGGGCAAGGGTGGCTGAGCCCTTATCAAACGTTCCGTCCGACTCGAGCCTCATACTTCCCTCTGGAACCCAAGATTGAAGCGTGTCGTTTGTTTGATGTCGTTTCCTTCCTTTTTCAATTGTCTCCCTAGTGCTAGTATTTCTCTTGGGCTGATGTGCAAACCGTGGCTGCCATGAGATGAGGCAGGGTTGGTGCTTGAGTGATGCATGTAAGAACGCTCTCAAATACTCTGGAGAGGTCGGAAGCTTCAATAAGCCCTGCAACGCCAAGCTGGTGAGGTGAATGCTCTAATCCATACTGCTCACCAACCGGTTCATCAAAGATACAGCTCTCGTTCTACAGTCCAGTGCGTAGCTCGTTGCTCTCGACGCAATTAGATGTCGGGTGCAATTGAGCTCGACAGTAGGTATATACAGATGGCCAGTCAACCTGAACGGTTGCCCTGCAGACCGGAATTACAGCGCCGCAGTCTGGTGCCATCGTTCAGGGGACTCCAGCAGCCACCCTCCCTGTAGCAGCTCGCTCTAGCGCCCATCGTCACGCGCCTCAGCGGGGCTCCCAGCACCTGCACCCTGAATCCACTCCGATCATCTCCAATCAACCGCGAACCGCTAATCGCAGCCTCGCCTCCAAACAACGCCAGCAGCTCACATAACCAGCGACGCTCTGCTCGAGTCTGCAGCTTCTCTCCCTTCTCCCCCCCTTTTTTTCCCTCTCCTCCCTTATCCTCTCCTCTCCTCCGCAACACAGCCAAGATGCTCTCCGGCGTGCTCATCTTCAACCAAAAGGGCGAGAACCTCATCTTCCGCGCCTTTCGCAACGACTGCCGCCCTCGCCTAGCCGACGTCTTCCGGATCCAGGTCATCTCCAACGCCCAGGTGCGGTCGCCCATCCTGACGCTGGGCAGCACGACCTTTAGCCATGTCAAGCACGAGAACATCTACCTGGTGGCCATTACCAAGAGCAATGCCAATGCCGCGCTGGTCTTTGAGTTCCTCTACCGGCTGATCCAGCTGGGAAAGGGGTACTTTGGCAAGTTTGACGAGGAGGCTGTCAAGAACAACTTTGTGCTGGTCTACGAGCTGCTAGACGGTAATCGACGGCGCGCTCTTCCTTGCTTGGTCCTTATACTGACGCTTGCATTGACAGAAATTATCGACTTTGGCTACCCCCAAAACACCGAGACCGACACGCTCAAGATGTACATCACCACCGAGGGCGTCAAGTCCGAGTCGCGCCCCGAAGACACGTCCAAGATCACCATGCAGGCCACCGGCGCGCTGTCGTGGCGCAAGGCCGACGTCAAGTACCGCAAGAACGAGGCCTTTGTCGATGTCATCGAGGACGTCAACCTGCTCATGTCGGCCACCGGCGCCGTGCTGCGAGCCGACGTCACCGGCCAGATCATCATGCGCGCCTATCTCTCCGGCACCCCCGAGTGCAAGTTCGGCCTCAACGACCGCCTGCTGCTCGACAACGACGGGCTGCTGAGCCTCCCCAGTGGCAACAAGATGGGCACCAAGGCCACCAAGGCCGCCGCCGGCAGCGTCACGCTCGAGGACTGCCAGTTCCACCAGTGCGTCAAGCTGGGCAAATTCGACTCGGACCGCATCATCAGCTTCGTGCCGCCCGACGGCGAGTTCGAGCTGATGCGCTACCGCGCCACCGAAAACGTCAACCTGCCCTTCAAGGTGCACGCCATCGTCAACGAGGTCAGCCGCACAAAGGTCGAGTACAGCATCGGCGTCAAGGCAAACTTTGGCTCCAAGCTCTTCGCTACCAACGTCGTCATCAAGATCCCGACGCCCCTCAACACCGCCAAGATCACCGAGCGCTGCACCCAGGGCAAGGCCAAGTACGAGCCCAGCGAGAACGTCATCGTCTGGAAGATTGGCAGGTTCACCGGCCAGAGCGAATACGTCCTGACGGCCGAGGCGCTGCTGACCAGCATGACCAATCAGCGGGCCTGGAGCCGGCCGCCCCTGAGCATGAACTTTAGCCTGCTCATGTTTACCAGCTCAGGCCTGCTGGTGCGCTACCTCAAGGTGTTTGAGAAGAGCAACTACTCGAGCGTCAAGTGGGTGCGGTACATGACGAGAGCAGGTTCATATGAAATAAGGCACGTCCCTCCCCCCCGACTGACTTCGGCCTAGTATTATGCTAACCTTGAGATTCCTCCAGATTTTGAGGCAGCTTGACTGTATCGTGATGGATTTTCTGGCATGTATGGCGTTGAAGGGATACTCGGGCAAAAGCTTATAATATCATTGCATTCTAATCTTACCATCGGTATAATTACCCTCACTCTCAGCAGGGCTCAGCATCTCCTCTCCACAACCGAGGCTACCATCTCCCACATGTGCAATCTCCGTGGCGGCGGCGCAAATACAGCTGGTGCAGTCTTGGCTGGCTCAACTCTGTGTGATGCACCTACAAAAGTCGGCCAGCTGGATCACGTTACCGTTGAGACTCTTACGCGTCGAGGTACGGGATCATGCTGGTCTCAGCGCATAAAGTTTGTGACACATTGACTTTGACAGCCCCCCTTTGGTGCTGCATAACCCTCGAATCCCTCCGCGGCTGGCTGCAGAAACATGTCAGATCCCCCTCTTATCCGTCTACGTCGCCCAATCCGGGGTCGGCAAGCCTGCTTCTCACATCTCTTCTCTTCGACATCATCACGGACCCAGGCATCACTCAACGGCCTTCGGCTAGTCGCCGCTCTACTAACAGAGTCTGGGGATGATTCGGTTATCCACTATTCGGTCCGAAACAATGCGTCTGTGAACAATCAGCGAGTGTTCTTCAACTCTCCGGCCCTTGGCAGTAAATGCTCAAGCCCAGCTGGAGTCCAGTCTCCCGAAAGACGATTGTTTGCCACGGCAACCACGGCTCGATCAGCTTGCATGTGTCATGGATTCCATTCAGGCACCAAAAGGGTGCTAGAAAGAAAGAATTGGACAGAACGACACGGGCTTTCATCCTCCGAATCTCTCCATAAGCAGAGTCGAGCCTCGCGTGTACCCTCCGATGACGCCACGAATGTTTCTTTCCTGTGGGTGTGACGGTGTGCTCTCACTCGGCAACCCGCGTGCTTTCTTTTCTACAACGTTACTGTGTGACCGTCCCTTGGCCTTTACGTTGACCTCGAAGTCAATGGGATGGTTTTCAAGCTGGCCAAAGAACCACTATGGAGGGGGGGGGCATCAACCAGCTCGGCTGATAGCACTTTGAATCTGGGACATGGGCTATTATATTGGAGTGGCAAAGATAACCGAAAGTGTAGAGCAAGGGCCAGCTTTCTCTCGGCAGAGCTCAAGCGGCAACTAGCACAGTCTCCTCTGTGTTACACCATCTCATGCCTATGGCATGTGCTCTCTTCGAGACCGAGCGTGGAAACATCAGCCCCCGGATTCATCAACGTGGAAAGCACGATATCCCACGAGCTCATGGCTGGACCGTAACGTCATTAGGGACGCCTACCTTTCTACCTGCCCATCCAACTCTATCTATTTCTTCTCGTGGCGCTGAGGTACCCAAATCCAGCCAAATATCCGGACAAATCGGTACACCTGAATGTCTCATATCTTCTACGCAAAGTTCTACACCAGCGGCGCATTTACCCACCGCACATGGAACCTTATTCACCCAGACAGTATCACGACGAGTCGCAGGTCTCCTGTCGTATGTGATCCGACGGCGTCGAATTTCTCCCTTCAAAAGCACACAGCTCTGGTAACACCTGCAACTTCCCACGAGACAGGCGTCACCGTCCTTTGTAACCCGACGACTACAGCTATAGGCAAGCTTCTAGAAGAGTTTTCATCGTCTCCTACTCGGACACATGTTCCCCCTTCCGACGGAGCTCCCGTGTGCTCAACACAGCCAGGACATATCCAACAGTGTCTGATACGCAGCGGGCAAGCCACACGGCTCCCGGCCGCTCAGTCAATGCAATCGCGATGCCTCATACGAGCTGCGGGCCATGAGGTTCCTCTCAAGCCACTGTCCCTCTCTTCTGGCCCTCCGCCCGTTATTGATATATTTGGAGACCAGAAATGTCTTATTCTCTGTGCTCCCCCCTCTTCTTGCGCCGAGGCAAAGTGGTCTTATTTTTGCGTCAGGCACTGCGTCCATCACCAACAAACGCTCGGAGACATGGCTCCATGAGGACAGCGGTATGCACATGGCAGACTCCCCACGTCGGTGTGGGAAGCAGTCCTACAATGGCTTCGAGTTGAGGCGTATTGGAACGGACAAGTTTCCCAGCTGGTAGGCGAGGGCCGGAGACAAGATGTTGGCAGTCGATCGTGCAGCAGGAAATTGGCATGTCGAGGTCTCGGCGAGAGTATAAATTGAATCCTGCTCCTCGTTCGAGACGGACCGTTAGCACGAAGCATACACAGGAACAATCATTACGGCCCTCAGCCCACAACACTGCCTGACAACATCATCAGGTTTCGATCCAGCGCTGCACATCTCGCAACTTCTGGTGCATGCTTTTGCAGAGTATACGGATTATTTCGCCAGCGCTCTTCAACGAGACGGAACTTCGGTATTGCACAAGATCCCAGAGGCTTTGACCTGCTGCGACAAAGCATAGCGCAATCTGCCGCCCTTTCGTTAGGCTGCGTACCGTCGACTTTTGGTAACCGTTTCCGATCCTGGTTCTTTGCCGTAGGGTTCAACAGATCCGGTGCGGAGTGTTCAAGGTCCCAAGTGACGATTCGTGGTGCAAACGCACAAGACGCGTCTGTAAGAGGAAGACGCTGAAGACGGAGGACAAGCTCAGTCCTCAAGACAGCAGTGGTTAGACAGAGCAGGACGAAACCACCACCATCAGCAGCTCCTCCTGGCCTCAGGACTCTGCCTGCTCTACTGCCTTCGCATCCCCGCGGAGACATTCCGCGAACCCTCCAGCGAAGTCCTCGATCAGCAAGCCGTCCCTAACTGGCTTTCTTTCCGGAGGCACAAACCCGAGTCAATAAAGCCACGCTTCTGTGCTGCGAGACGCCAAGCATCCCAAGCCGCGTCACCACATCGTCGTCTGCTCAAAGCCATCCAAGCCGCCGAACAGAAACAGGTATTGTGCCGAGACGGCCCCGTATTCGCTGTGCAACGCCGAACCCGAGCCATCCTTCGGGCTCGGCTGTCTCAGCAGGTCTCGGCTCCCCTCCTTTTCCGAACCTGAGATCTTGTGCAAGACCCCCCGATACGACAGACGCACAACGAAAAAAGAGGGCCAGCATGTGCCAGTACTCGTTCGTCCACTACCACCACCAGCTCCCCTGCACGCACCCGGCCAGCCTCGTCCCCCGATACTCGTACTGCGCGGCCGCGGCCATCAACCCGGCCACGAACCAATACTCGCCCTGTGCGGCCACCACCGTCTTCGCGTCGCCAGAGGACACGGGCGAGGATCCCTGCGCGCGGGGCACCTGCCTCATCTCGCCGGCCTGCAGCTCGGGGACGTGCCGCCTGCAGGATCTCAACGGGCGATGGGTCTGCTGCAATTGCAAGCGCGGGGGGAACGTGTACCGGTCGTGCCATCACCGGAAGAAGGGGTGTCCGGATACCTTTTGCTATCACGACATTTGCGAGAAGTGCACTCCTGATGTGTAGTCGTTTCAATTTTCCATCTCTGCGGACTCTTTGTGCGAATTCACCAAGGAAGGAGGTGGGAAATGGAATCATTTGCAAGCCAGGGGGCCTTATGCGGGCAGCGAGCAGGCGGCCACGCAAAGGGGCCAAGCTTGGGGGCGAAAAAAAAGAAAAAAGTCCAGCAATGTCTCAGTTGAGGACGCCACATGGATTGCCAAGGAACAAACACCAGCCAGCCAGGGTGCTTAGATCTGTGACGTGATGGGAGGGATAGCCGGTCTGGGGTCTTTCACCTCTGCGTCTGCTTGGTTTCCTTGGGAGAGGAAAAGTTGTACGAGTACTACGAGGGAGGTTCCTTTGTATTTGGCGGATATTTTGTGTTTATTTGCCTGCGTGTTTGCACATTTATTGGAAGGTCTCAATTCATCTTGTTTTGCTCGATCTCGGATGCAGTTTGTTTCTAATACTGACTTTCTATTTGCATAACGACGCTGGACAAATCGCTCGTGACATATCCGATGACAGAGTACCTCCATCAACTCCAACCACACAAGTCTGGCAATCCACATACCCAGGGCGTCAGATCCTCCGAGAAGGATAAGCAGCCAAGAGCCTGGCCTGAGCAACCAATATCCACCCATCCATCCCCCCATTCGTCCCCTGTCCCTCCAGCCGTCCAGCCATAGAAGCCATTCAAAGCCCCCCCACACCTTCCCAGTTCACCACAACTCTCACATTTACAATCTCGGATACGATCATCATCATGGAGCAGAGTGCTCCTTGAGAGAAAGAGCGAATACCACGCCCGTACGCAACCCCCTCCACGAACCCACGAACCGGGTTTCTGGCCCCCTCCCCCCCTTTATTCAAGTTGACAGCTCAGCCCAACGCCACAATTTTGCATTTTCTTGCCCCTTCACTGGGAAAAACAAAAAAAGGCTAGTGGAAGAGAAGATGTTGTCAATTGATGCATGGAGTGTTGTGTAAGCTGAGGAACTAGATGCGTATGCTACATTGATGCTCAAGTGTCCATATCGCAGGCCAGGGTGAACTTGAGAGTTAAAGCACAAGCAAGACCATACAAAGCACTCCGTGAAGAGAAGCAGCATCCTCATATGAACGCCCATAAAGCAGAGTCCATCAACATAAACAGGGGGGAAACAAACCACCACCTTCCTCCATCTAATCATCTCCATATCATATCCCAGTCTAGGTATTCACAAGCCTTCAATTTCCCATCGCCAAATGCCTACCATGTTCAGCCACTTCTCAATTTTCACGTGCCCTTTCATCATAGGGCATGAACACTCCCCCCGGTCTTTTCCCCCCCCCTTTTGTGTCTTCTCGGTGACTTCCTTCCCATCTTATTGGCCGCCACATTTACTTCCTTTTCCTCCCCCATCTTTATCTCACCAGCACGTTATACTATTGCTGTATACCACCTTCATCCCTTGCTTCCCCCTTCTACCTATTGCTGTATTCCCTGGTCACCGGACGTAGCAACCTGACCTTTTAATAGACGCCTCATGCACCAACTTGAAAGTCAAGGCTTCATGTACTATACTAAGCGAACCTCTCACATCTCGAGGTTTTTCTCCTCATCCTTTGACACAAATCACATACGACAAGCTCATGCCCATAGAAAGCTACTCTTACCGTGACTCACAATTCCCATTCCATCCCAAAACAACCCAGAAAAGAGCAAACAATTCTTCCTTCTGTACCTACAAAACCATGATCAGTGTACCTTTCCCATGCGTATACCACCCTTAAAAGGACGATTCACATTCACATTCACATTCACATCCGACATCACCTCAAATCAGTCAAAAACAACCGAGCAACCACGTTTTTCCAGCTCCTCTCTCCTCCCATCCCAATCTCCCTCTCGGCCAAACCCCACGTTTCTCTCATCCTCTCATAATCATCATACTACCTAACTCACAAACAATCCACCACTCGATTATAGACTACCTAAACCAATATTCTGGCATAAAAACACCAGGGGTGTGGTATGTCATTTGACAAGCAAGCGAAGCGGGTCGATGTCTCGTTTCTATTTCAAGAAGTAGGAACTCTTAACAAACCAAGTCAAGAAACAGAAAAAGAAAAACACAAGCAAATGACAAAAGAGAAAGAAAGTATCATCTTCAGTGTTTTTTATCCGGGGTTTGCTACGCGAGGAGGCGGCATTCGGTGGAATACATGCGTCGTGCGTGTGGGAAACAAAACAAAAAAAAGAGAGTCATCCGTCATCGTCATAGTCAGATCCTCATGTCAAAAAAAAAAAAGTCAGTAGGTCGAGCAGTGAGTGAATGTCTATAAATGCCATAGACAGAATCTTCAAACGAGCACCTCCTTCTCCGTGACAAGCAGACAAGACTCAGCGTGTACTCACTGTCAAAGAAAGCTCCGGCTTCTTCCTCTCCTTTATTCTCCAGCAGCTCCTCACCACAACCATCAAAACATCCATCTTCCATCTCCCATCCGCCACACAACAAACCCTCCAGCAACCTCATCGTCAACACCCTCATATCAACCTCCAAATCCCACAGCCAAAACATGTGCCAGCTCCTGATATACGACCTCATCTGCTGCCACTCCTCCAAGAAGTGGTCTTACTGCGCAGACTCCCAGTCCAGCGGCCGCATCCCCTGCAAGCGCCAGACCTCCCTCGTCGTCTCCTACCCGACCCCTGCCGCCTTCGAGCCCGCCCCCCTCTGCCACCGGCCCGAGTGCCACTTCAACAGGTTCGACGGCGTCTGGGACTGCTGCTGGTGCGGCAAGACGCACAACACCACCGGCCGGTGCAGCGGCTTCAGGATGTACTATGAGCCCACGACGTGCGAGCACATTTGCTGTCCGTTTTGCAAGAGGGGAGATCAGGGGTTATAGGGGTAGAGATGACGATGGTGTATCAGGTCAGATGAATGGGATTTGGCAAAAGCATAGCAGCTGGTAGATTCTCGATTCAGATCGTACCAACCTTCTCAATACTGATAGTCATAATGGCCGAGCCGGCATCTCTTTTTGGCCCCTGTGAGCCATCTGTCCCTCAACTCGTCCATGACTATAGCAATTCCTCTGTTGTAAAGCTGTCGAAGTCAGCACGGCCTCGCTCTATTGACGAGTCTAATGATGCCGAGCCAAAATCCCGTATCAGCGCATACCTCATCTGCACAATGACTCTCCGCGGGATATTCGTTGTTATTCACGTCAGCAGATACACCCTGATACGTCCCTTCTTTTCATTGCTGCCTCTCAGGCGCCAACACCGGAGACCACATAAGCCCCCTGCTGCCTAGATCAATCTGACCTGCAGTGAGACATTGCGATCTCGAGATCGGGGTACGGCAGCCCACCTGTCAAATCTGTCATGCGAAGCATCGTAGCCCCGACCACCTCTGAAATGCGCAATAACCTTGTGTGATCTTGTGAACCAACCAAGGGCAGAGAGCTGCGGCCAAGACAATAGTCGCAAATCTCTTCGGATGTCCTGTGTCCAGATCATGTATCGTACTGACTCGGACAGCACTCTTGATCCTTTGCTGTGAGATGAGAAAGATGGTGGCGTCCCGAGACCCAGAGATTCGGGACGGGAATCTCCCCGTCTGCGACACATGACCGGGGAAAATCTCTCCTGCGGCTGGGCAGCGTCGTACAGACGTAATATGACTTGACCCCCAACAAGCCCTCCAGAGTCTTGGTGCACAGTACCCTTGGATTTCACTCTTGATGCACCTCTATCCGCTCTAGTCATAGGAGAGCCGTAAATCACTATCCACCTGCGGTTATCGACAACTCGGTGGGACATCAGCAGGCTTTTTCCACAGACGGAACGCTCTCTCCATGGAATAACGAGAAGGCAAGAAGCAGGTTCGTACAAAGGATTCGCCACTGGATCGGTCGTCAAGAGCTCATCTTGCCATTGTCACACGCAGTTCGACTTGCGAACCCCACAGCAGTCCGAAACATTGAGTCGAGGCAATCTCGAAACATATCCAAGGCCCGTCCGAAAACCGGGATCCCGAGGCTTGGAGCCAGATCTCGCCGCCATTGATCTTGCATATGCCTGCGAGCAAAGGTGTGACAAATGCAGATTGGTTCCACCGATGGCGCAGTCTACCTATGCCGCATCACTCATCCAGATTGAGGCTCGTATCCGCAAGCAGGCAATACCCTTGATGGTGAGATGATCGTGGCCTCGATTTCGTCCGAAAGGATGAAATACAGCAGATGAGTGGGAGGACAGCCATCGAATTTGGGGCCGACATGATGGCAAATGTGATGTCTGCACTGCCTTGCACCGCAGTATTATCGATCCCGAAGTGTTGATCCCGGTGCGGAGATCGTATGATGAGCACAAGCAGTCGAGAGCACCTCGAGTGCTCTATAAAGCAGGCTCTTTCTGCCCCGTCAGGAGACCATACTTCAGATTTGCCTCGCTCTCTCCTCGTCAGTTCGTCTTGCTTGCTCTTCCGCGTAGAACAAAGCCTCTCTCCATCAACTTTGCCCGCTCTTCCTTGAGAGTCCCTCAACATGTGTCACGGACATCCTCGATATCACTCGTGCGCGCACACGTCGCTCATCTGGTACTACTGCCCCTCGGCACACATTGACCTGGAGACGGGCTTCGAGACGCCCTGCCGCAATGTCTCGTTTGCACCAGCCCAGTCCAGCCCGCTGTCGTGCCCGCTAAAGAATTGTCAATTCGTCGACAAGGGCGGCAGTTGGATATGCTGCAAGTGCAATCAGGGGCCCAACACGCAGGGCTGGTGTTCCGCTCCCATAGCCAACGTCCCGGACGACTTGGACTCGCTGCGACTGGATGATGAACAGAGAACCTGCGACCACGGATGTTGTGACGACTGCAGAAGATTCGGTACGTGACCACTTGTTCCCGTTTCAATGGATCAGAAGTCGACTGACATTCCCTTGTAAAACAGGGCCGAGCCGCAGTCCCTCTCCCGAGAAGCGGGTTGTGGAGTCGCGCAAGGGGCGTTCGCGCAAGTTTGGGTATGGAACGTCGTCCAGATCCCACCGGTGCGAGTCGCCATACGCCCTCATGAAAGGCCTCTCCCTCGATAAAGGTTCCGAATCCGGCGTTACGGCAGCCTCTTCGTCGTCGAGCAGTTCATACGACTACCGGTCAAAGAAGTCCAAGCCGTCCAAGAAGAGCCACAAGTCAAAGACTCGAGTCTGAGGGTATGACAAACATGGGGTTTTGGCCGTCTTAGGCGGTGTTTGTAGCCAAGACGTTTGTGTACTTCTATATGTATCAGTCGTGAATCAGGGAGGCTTTTGTGTCAAGTCGTCTGTTCATCATGGGTTGGTATAAGTCGTTTATTGTGTGTCTGGTATTAGTTGGCCATCGCACTCTGTGTGACTGCGATTTCTAGTGTTCTTGAAACAATCTTGCGCCAATCATGGCTGTACTTGGTGATTGATATCCCGACAGAATGTGGCCACTTGGCAGGAGTGCAGGCTGGGCGGCAACTGGGCAGAGCTGTGAAGATACGTCAGCGATGACGGCAAGACGTAGTTGTAGACGGTAAGCATGAGCCCTGTCGTGGCACATTTTTGCCCAAGTGGGTGTCCGAACGGGTCTCATCAAAATTTGCAAACAAGATGCCAACTGCTCATGTAGGAATCTTCTCCGAAGTGTTCCAATGAATCGAGTCGCGATGCCTGAGCTGTGGTCAGACGAGCTGTAGCATAATTCGATCCTCTGCAGATCCCACGCAAAGCAGCCACAGCACGAACCGGTCCCGCACATGGAGGAACAGGCTCTGGAGGGGGGAGGTGGGAGGAGCCGTCTCAAGATGTCGCGGTGACATGGAGCTAGGAAAACACCAAACGAACCAGAGCGACGAGCTAAGGTGATGGCGCCAGTGTCGTTATGCGTGCTAGCAGTAGCGCTGAGCCGATCTCAATGGGAGCTTGAGAGCTCGAGAGCTCCGTCGCCAGCCGGCGGAATGAGACGGAGCAATATTACTCGTGCTTCTGGAAGACAGATATGCCCACACGACAAAGGTCCTGTCCGGCAGTGGCCAGCCAACACACGTCGCCCTGCCATCCCACGCCCAACTCGTCCACTGCAGTTCAAGAAAGCAAAACGCAGAGAAAGAAAGCGTCTGCCAAGCTCAAGCCTCCCCTGGCCGAGCCACGTGCAATGGCGCAGGGATCGCTTCCCCCTTTGGCCGCTGGTGCGGAATGCAAAAATGCCCTGCGCGCGAGAGGGTTGGAGGGGTCTTGTCGTGCCGTGTCGGTCACAGCTGGCGTGGCGTCGTGATTGGCTCGGCGAAGGCGCTTGGGCTGAAGAGTGAGGCCCGAGACAGGGCAGGGAGGCAGGGAAAACGTGGCCTGGGTGGCAGGGCATGGCATGGGCATGGATGGATGATGGGCGAGATGCTGCGTGTGTCTTGCTGTGTTTGTTGCCGTGTCCTGTCGTGTTGAGTTGATTTGCGTCGAGTTGCGGACAAGGGAGCGAGCGGGTGGGCGAGTCTCGGCGATGCGACGGTGATGCGACAGACATGGAGGGTCATATGCGCGGCGATGGAATGAAGATGCCGTCATCGGTGAGGCTCTTCATCAATAGCTGTATCTGTCTTGTAGAAGGCGATTCTCACAGCAGTCCCACGATGATATTACTGAAGCAATAGAACATGAAGGTGGAGAGTCGAAGTGGTGAGAACTCGAACCCAAGTTGGTGGTCTGACCATGCGGCTGGCACATGGCAGTTAGGTTCTAGGTTCCTTCCTTTCAGGCCCCAGGCCGTCGTTCCAATGGAAGCCTCGGGGGCGTTCGCATAGGGGACATGAGAGGCAGGTACCCGCTAACAAGGGCGACGACGGCAGAGGGAAGAGGCGGGAAGCGCAGCAGTGCGACAGGCGACAAGATGCAGGTCCAACGGCTGTGAGATGTTGCAAAGGGCGATTTGTTTGCTTGCCTGGAGTGAGTGAGTGAATATGCGCGTAATTTGCAGGCATTCGTGATGCAATGCGACGGACTGCAGTCATGACTCGTTCATGCTGTTGGTCATGACCAGACCATGAAAGAGGCAGATATCAACGACACGATAGGTGAACAAACAACTACAAGTACACTGTCTATCGATGCAGATATCATGAAGATGACTGGCAATTTCAGAGCATCCATCCACCCACAGACCGATAATCCACGAATATTGACTTGATCAGGTGGTTGAATGTAGCCTGTCGCCTCCCGGGCCCAAGCAACAAGGGACAGCTCGGTTACACCAGATGCCAGTCTGTCATATCGCAAGCAGTTGACCACACAGGCTTACCTGTCATATCATTATAAATCCACGTATCCATCATCTACTCTACTACTAATACCAAGGGCTACAAGCATTCAAGCAGGACACCCTGTAGTCTAGATGCCTTCCATCTGCAGCCACCACATGTCAGCCATGCTCGAGGGATGAAGCCGTCAGGGTCCCCGGCTTGCGCGGTACTTGGGCCTCGTGTACCCCGCCGTCACCCGCTGCTGCTCCAGCACCCTCCCAGCGCTCTCCAGCGCCTCCAGCAGCCGTCAGCATCCCCCTCCAGGCCCCCCAGACCACTAACCCACCCCCCTAGCCGCCTTACCAGCGCCGGTGCCTTTCCTACTCCGTCCCACTAACGAACCTGGTGCTACTGCATCTCCATCTGGCTCCACCATCGCCTCGCCCATCATCTCCCATCCCCATCCCTCGCCTCTTTTCCCTCTCGCTCTCCCGCCCTATCCTCTTGTTTTTGCGATTTCGACGTTGTTATTCATAGTCGTACGCGCCTTGATAGACAAGATTCCGCTTGGTTCTTTTTGCCTCTTTACAGCCATCAATTCCAGCACCGCCGCGACCCAATCTGCCCTTCTATCCTTAATCCTTTTTCCCCCCTGATCCCAACATCAAATCAAATCTCCCATCCCGGCGCCGACTCGCCCACAACCATCGCCAACAAGACAGGCACGCGCAAAAATCTCCATTAATTGTTTCTCCTCCCTCTCCTCCACCCCCCCAGCCAATCCAAACCCGGTCCAACCTGACACCAGACGTGCGACAACCGCCAGCCAGCAACAGCATTAGCATTGATCTCGGCTTGTCTGCCCCCCCCTTGCCAATCACGCTCAACTTACTCGCTCCCTTCTTGCTCTCGCTCTCTGGCCTTTTTTCCCACTCCCTCACCCTCTGCTCACCTTCGTCTGCCTTGCAACTGGAGACAAAAAACGGAGCCGCGACCTCGTCGTGCTAGTCGGCGATTCATACCCAAGCTTTATACTATTCGTCTAGGCCCGGAGACCCCTGCTTTCACGGGTTTCACATTCCCACCTGCTCTCGGCTCTTTTCCTCTCTTAAAAGCCATCAGCCCTCCGGCAAACGCACACATCACCACTATGCCCGTTTCTATGGAATCTTCTCGCCCAATCATGGCTCCTTCGGTAAGTCAGCTCTTCCAGTCTTCTGCCTACATCTCCCATTCGCGGCTGCCTTGTGTGCGATACGAGAAAGGTGTCAGATTAGCTACTCGCGCCGTCTATCCCACGCGCAAACTTGGCTTCCTCGACTCCAGCAAGCTATTCACAAACATACACCTCTTCTCTTCTCTTCTTATATACCGTCCGCAACCTTTCCAGCTAACCAAGACACCCCGCAGGCTCGCACTTCGTACCGCTTCAGCACCTACAGCATGGCCGCGCCCTCGGTCGCCATGTCTGTCCAAACCAACGACTCGCAGCACGCCGAGATCCGCGAGATCGCCACCGGCCTGGACCGCATGGAGAACAAGGCCCTGACCTCGCAGCGCGTCACCCTGTCCGAGGAGAAGTACGAGAAGATGAGCAAGCTGGCCCTCGGCGCCAAGCTGGAGCGCGCCCTCGACCGGCGCATGAGCGGCCAGGACGCCGTCATGCGGCCCCGGAGGAAGACGACGTCTGCGGTCGAGAAGAGCTTCAGCGAGAAGGCCCAGCAGTAGATGCGGCTGCTAGGATTCATTTGGACTTGATGCTTCTCGATGCGTCTCTGTCAGACATGCGATTCTACCTTTTGCCTCCTTGCCTTGGAAGGAAGCGATCCTGTCGGAGACAATCATGCGGACGAAACAAATCTCGGGACTATCAACGCCAACTCGCCTTCCTTCTCAACAAGGCATCTTGCGCCTGAACACCTTCCTTGCGGAAAAAAAGATGACCGGTCCAACGTGACAGCCATTCACCTCGATACGCTCATATGCTCAGATGCACATGACAGATCCGACTTTATCTCATATATACCCCCTTGCGCCAACACGATCACCTCATCAACCCCCATCACCTTCCATTTTGGTCTCATCTCATAGCTCGTTTTGTGTCTCTCTTGTCTTATTATGCGGAAAAGAACGGAAGCCTCAGTTTTTCTCTCAGTCTCGTCGGAAAAGGGGTCGTGGTGGTTTCGAGGGCAGTAGCTGGAAGAGGGCACAGGGCTTGTGCAGATTCAACGGAGAGAGGAAACCACACAACATACCACACTTACAGTCGCTGGATGGAGGATTGGGAAGCTACGTCTCGTATATTGGTCTCTATTGTACTGCCGCTCGATATCATGCGAATGTGTTTTTGGACTCTGCTGGCAAGAAACGTCATGTGTAATGGATATCATTGTTCTGTTTTTTTTTTGTTTTTTTTTTTTTTTTTTTTTTTTTTCCAATCTCTATACATAGCGCTAGAAAGAACTGCACTGTACTTTTGTCTCTTTGATCTACCATGTTTGCCCTCTTGACCTCCATCTTTCTAACATTCAACGCCCGACAAAGAAAAAAATCGTGGCTTGTCCATCGTAATGCAAGGGAGGATATCCATATCGATCAACGCCGTTCCCCTCGATGAGTGGTTACACCTCCATTTCAGCTCATCTAATTTCCACCATTTGCCAAAACCAACGCGATACTCGGGGCACCCGCGCAGCCTTTCAAGTTTGTTCCTGTAATTTGTGGAGCCATGTCTCAATTAATAGGTGACTTTTGCTTCCAACTTCCGATGTGAAGTCCTCCGCATAAAGAGACAAACGAACATGACCGTCGTAGGCCACTCTCCAGACACGAATCGATCAGAAACAAATGCGTGACAAAAGTCTCCGAAAACCAAACACCCATTCACCATCTAGCGATTCTCACTAACGTGCCAAAAACAAGAAAAATACAGACTCGAATACTCCCAACGCCATCCATCTGCCCGTCCCTTGCTTTCAGGCCACCGTCCAGCAAGCCTCATCGTACATACACCATCCGCGTCCACACCACTCATTCAGTGTTTCTTTCAGGGTTCTCTTCCGAAGAGCGCACACTCTGCGCCTTTGCCTTGCGCCCCCTTCCCTTACTCCTCTTCTTCTTCTTCTTATTCCCCTCCGAGGCCTTGTTAACGCCAGCGCGGCCGCTCTACGCCCGCGCCTTGTCAATCCGCTCCTCGATATCCTTCAACAACGACACCAAATCCGCCTCCTCGCCCTCCATCTCCAGCGCCCTCTTGACCCACTCCCTCGCCTCCTCCAGCCTCCCCATCTCCGTCAAGCACCGTCCCCTCCGCCACCACCCCTTGGCATTGCCGACCCTCCTCGCCTCAACGCTCGCCTCCGCGTCCACCGCCCCCTCAGGCCAATTCCCCATGGCCATGTGCGACTGCGCCCGGTTGGCATACAGCATCGAGACCTCCTCCCGCACCAGCGCCGCGGGCTCCCACAGCGGCCGCTGCAGCGCCATCTCGATGCCCTGCGTGTACAGCTTCACCGCCTCCTCGTACTTTTGCCTGCGGTACTCCGTGTTGCCGCTGTCGCGCAGCTTGGACACGTTGGCCGTGCGCTTCGGGTTCACGGGGATCGGGGGCGGCGGCACGAGCGGGATCGCGCCGGGGGGCACCTCGATGTTGAGGATGGCGCGGTGCAGCGCGTTGAGCTTCTCGAGCTCGGCGGCGAGGGCGCGAGAGGGCCGGCTGCCCGAGGGGAGGATCGCTTTAGACTGGGGGTCCATGTGGATGGGGAGCATGGAGAAGTGGTCGAGGTCCGACATGCTGGAGGTTGTCGTGCCGCTGTTCTTTGGTGGTATGTGGTGATGGTTGTTTGATGTGTTTGAAGTCAGGTTTTGGTTGTTTTGTGTAATGATGGACAGTATTTCTAGAAGCAAGAGCCCAAATATGCTGTCTATAATTTGCGCTGACGAAATGAATCTGCTCGACGGTGAAATGGTGCTTGGTTCGGAAGAGAGGAAGAGGTTGCTTGGGAGCCTCCAAATGTTTCTAGTTAGCTGGCATGTCAGTGAGGACACCTCTCACTGCGCCAAAAGCCGATGCTTATCTTATCGACACCTGACTGTGGGGTGCTCTCCACGGCCGCTAGACTAACCGCTTGGCCT
The DNA here is from genome assembly GCF_004382785.1 of Trichoderma ghanense. Lineage (NCBI taxonomy): Eukaryota > Fungi > Ascomycota > Sordariomycetes > Hypocreales > Hypocreaceae > Trichoderma > Trichoderma ghanense. Next base: position 827,617 of record NW_027395674.1, on the reverse strand, counting down.
GTGTCAACCTTGCATCCAAGGTACAGCTTGCTCACCTTACCCTGAATTGAAATACGATGTTGGTATTTCATGAGTAATGGAGCTTGATGGGCTTGATGACGTGCCTTCGAGAGTGCAAATTTGTAGAGGTTAGAGATTGGATGAATTGTCGAAATGAATGACCTATGGGAACTTAATGTCAAAGGGGAGTGATAAGTTTGGATTGGTCTGCGTAGAGACGGCACAAGGTAAGAGCATGTGATGATGACATTCACAGCAGCTATTGGTATGAGGATAACTCAAAAAGACAATTCGGCGACACTGAACGGGACTCCAGGCACATCACCACCTCAATTCGCATGCAGAAATGACTAGTCATGAATTGTTCAAAGCATTTATCATTCCGTCTACTCCTAGTGTTGTGCAATGCTAGACACCTCTTTTTGCTCAGAGAAAGGGTATGATCATCACTGCCCATCCTCTCCCACGTCCCCCAATTCCTGTCGTCGACTCACTTTTTTTGCCCCCAAATAAGCCGCGAATAGCGTCCTTGAGCGGTGTCAAGCCATCGCGAGGGCAGACGGAAAGAAGAAACAACTTTTCCCCTCCAACTCGGTTCCAACACTCCAATTCCCATGGCCGCAGAACAAGCGCAAAGAACCACATTACAATGTCGCGTCCAGTCCATCCACTGTCACCCTCACGAAACGTCCTGATACCGAGGAGATCGCTTTTTGTCCGTGCTGAATGTTGGGGTTTCCTGTGTTGCTTTATTTTTTCTGTGGGATGGGCCATCAAGTTCCGACTGACAAGGAGAATTTTTGATCAAGGAAATAATTGGAGAAGAAAGTTTTCCGTCCGCGCCCCCAAAAGAAGCCGCCGCCCTCGCCATCACTCAGCAAATCAAGTGTAATTCCTTTGTGAACCGCCGCGCCAATCTAATGAAACGCACGAGAAAAAGACAATGCGAAGTACCAAGGCGTCCCCCGCGGGGAGCCGAGGAATGGCCAGCTTAGTAGCCATAAGCCGCGAGGGCCTTCGCCGTCTCCTCCTTGACAGAGGCGTTCTTCTTCGCGTCGGTCAGTTGTCGTGCAGCAACCTTCTTGCGCTCGTAGTAGGCAGCGCCCTTGGCCTTCCGCCTCTCCTCCAGACTGTTGACTGCGTTAGCTTTGCTATTCCCATCGTCAAATCACGTAGAAAGAGAGAAACATGACATACCGGGCAACAACATCCTGGTACTTCCAGCCGACCTCGTGGCTCAGACGGCCAACGGTGCAGTACTTGCGACCGGGCTGCAGTCTCAGGACACGGAGAGCCTGGGGGACGACCATCTTCTTCTTCTTGTCGTAGGGGGGAGGGACACCCTCGAAGACCTTGAGGCGCTCCAGAGCGGCGGCACCGCGGGCGGTCTTGTGGGGAATCATACCACGGACGGCCTTGTAGAAGATTCTGGAGGGAGCGCGGAAGTGGAAGGGACCTGGAGGTGACGTCGGTTAACATCTCGAGATAGTGGCATCGGGAAGCTGGAGTTGCGCAAACTCACCACCGCGGGTAGGGTTGTAACGGGTCATCTTGCGCAGGTAGGCGTGGTACTTGACTGTTGGCTAATGTCAGTATCTTGTTCTGCATCTGGAACCGAGTCGGTGGTTCTGGCGATTGCTTGTCTTTGTCGGCCGCTGGGGCTCAAGCTCGAGGGATGGCACGGGAATCGGACTCGGAAGATGGACAGGGGATCGACGTACGCTTAGCGCGGAAGAACTCGCCAGAGATGTTGAGGGCCTCGCAGCGGACGACAACGATCTTCTGACCGCTGAGGAGCTGCTTGGCGACAATGCTGGCAAGACGGCCAAGGAGGTGACCCTTGCCGTCAATGACAACCTGGAGAAGCAGGACCGTTAGCATCATCTTCCACATGTGTCTGCCAGCTCCGCATCTCTTCCTCCCATCACCGAATGTCTGTGTCGTGCATGTGCCTGGGAAGGAAAGCCAAGAGGCTCGCGAGCGGTAGCAGCATCGATTGCCGCCAGCGCAAGCAGACAACTGCGAAGTCGTGTCGATATTCCCAGCACTCGATCCCAAGCTCTTCCTGCTGCCTTGCCCTCTGCGCTGGCGTGCATCTGCTCTTCTCTCTCTGCATCCCTCTCACTCCCTTCCACTCCCGTGCGAGGCACTCCACAGACATTCGGATCCAGGGCGAAGGACATTGTGCGGTAACGGTGCTTTCAAACTGGTGAATACTCACAACCGACTCGAAGGACGACATCGTATCGGATTCTTTTCGGGGGGGTATGGAAAAGAAATAGAAGGAAGGAACGATGAAAGAAAAGAAAACACACAAATTTCCTCCGACCTCGAAGCGGCGAAAGAAATCTGGCTGGCTGTGTGTTTGCTTTGGTTTGGCTGGGTTAGTCGTTCCCTGGGAGGGTTGTGGAGGGAAGTGGTCGCGATACCAAGGAGCGGAAGAAAATCGCTGTGCCCGCTTGCCCGATTGGGCATGGGCGGGTTCCGGGGCAGGCGAGGAAGGGCTCGCGGGTTGGCGGTGCTTAGGGCTGCGAGACCTAGAGGCTGCGCCGAGGATCTGCCGAGCTTATCATTGTGGCGCGCTGGCGATACATGAGATGACAAAGCAAATGCCCGGACGGGTGGATGATGCAGTGGCGACAGGTAAGCCGGTACGTACCATTTTATCACTGCACTCAGCCGAGTCACTGAGTGCAACGCTGAGCGAGACTTCAAGTGGTTGCATCATGTGAAGCACAGAGGCGGGACAGGAGCTCAGGTATATCAGGAACTGCTCGAAAGCTGACAATCACCTGGAATCATTCAATGGCTGGTTCTTAATTGTCGAAGGGACATCAAACTTCAACTCGTCTTGAATCTCGTATTGTACCTTAGATAGCAACCCGAAGTTGTACGCCATGCGTCCGTCGTCAATCTATCATAACATGCCCTTCTACTCGTGTATGTCTACAGGGCATTTCCCTCCATCCATAACATGCGCCAGGAGCAGACGCTTCTTTCTAGAAGTATCAGGAAGGTATAAAGCACGCAAAATGCGACAAATAAAAAGATCTATATCGCCCATGGACCAAGCTGCGCTTTGAAGTCGCCGTCCTAGCTCCCAATCTGCCCGTCGTCTCTTTTGTGAACCATGCCTCCCAAGAAAGTGTCCCTGCCCAGTTTTTTTTCATCTGAATGTTTGAACGAAGGTGAAACGAGAGGAGTTATGTGCAGCGCAGTAAACGAACACAGCCCAAGTAAGATGCATGAATACAAGCCTCAGGACAAAAGGCTCACGGTGAAAGGAAGAACAAGGAAAAAGTTGCGTGCCAGATATTCATGACGCTTTGGCAGCATCCAGCCGCTTGAGCACGTCTTGAACGCGTCGAACAAGGTCTTTTCGCCTCTGTCGGATCTCATCCACGCCCTCGGTCTCGACGCCGTCTAGTTTCAGGATAATCTGCTGCATGACGGATTCGGACAACTTTCGGTGCTCCTCGTCTCGCTTCTTGGCATCCTTCGGGGGCGCCTCAATGTAGTCCAGACACGGCGGCAACCAATTGTTATGGAACTCGTCCGAGATGTCGTCCAGCTTCTTCATCGCGGCATTGACCACCGTGGGCGAAGGCGCGTTGGCAGCATCGGCGTTTGAGCCGCTGTCGACGGGGCTGGTCGGGGAGGCGGGCTCGTTCTTGTCCGACTTCTTCTTGCTGCTCTTCTTCTTCTTGCGTGATCGCGAGGACTTGGTATCGTTTCGAGGCTCGTCCACGATGATCAGGTCGTCCTCCGATCGGCCGCTGTTGTCGTCTTCGGCGGCGTCGGGGATGACGGCCATCAGCTCGCTCTTGTTCTTGACTCCGTAATCTCGAACGGGGACGGACGACTCCTTGAGCTGCTTGCCCTTGTAAAGCAGCTTGATGCGCCGCGTCGTGCGTGACGGCAGGTCCATCAGGAGCCCAATGCGCTCCCGCACATCCTTGACGTAGAGCTTGCCATCACCGATGGAATACGCAGGGAAGTGAGCGGGATACGTGACGCCCTTGCTCTTGATGAGGAGGATGTCGTCCTCGGGCTCGGAAGGTCCCCTGGAGTGTGGTCGGGGATAGTAGCGGGTGTCGGTGTATTCGACGCGAGGGTCGTCCAGATCCTGGGCCGTGATGTAGCTGAAGTCTTCGTTTGTGACGTCGGGAACGCCGCCGGACGAGGCGCCGAAGCTCTGCTCGCGGTTGAGCGACCAGCCGTATCGCGACATGGTGAGGGGAAGGGCCACGAGGGCGGCAAGGCCACTGTAGACAAAGGTGGGCGGGACGCCCAGGGTCCCAGAGATGAACTCGCTCGACTCCTGAAGGGCGGCGGACAGGTTGGTGATGGTGCCGTTGAGGTAGTTGGCGATGATGTGTTGCAAGGCACCGGACGATGCCACGATGGGCTGGGAGGAATCCACCTTGGCGTCTTGGGTATCAAGGTGGCCCTGGCTGAGGACACCTTACTGGCCGGAGAAGGGAAGAAGCGAAAGGACAAAGAAGGAGCAGGAAGAAGAGAGAAGGCGGCTGCCCGTCCTTAGTAGTACCCTCCCTCAGTCGCTGGCGTGTGGTTTTGTTTTCCCCTCTTGCAGAGATGAAGAAATGATCGCGGGGTCGTGGGGGGGTGGCCAGCAAGGCTGAGCGAAACGGCTTCTGCCCCGGGGCCGGCTGGCGAATGATCTCGAGCGAGGCTTAGCTTCACGCTGGGTCGACTCGGACAAGGCGATGGAGAATGGCAGGCGAATTGCCCACAGAAAGCGGCGATCACGGCGCCGGCCGGAGGGACGAGCGTCCGGCAGTGGTTCTTCGGATGTCTCTGACGTGGAACCGACGTGATTGAGGCGCAGCTGGAGGGGGACGAGGGCAGATTGTTTCGTCGTCTGTCGCGGGTTGATGCAGATGGCGGTCGAATCACGGAGTTGGCGACTGTGGCTGGTGACGCGCAGAGGATGGCTGAATCCGGGCAAGGCCAGGCTGTTGACTCGAGCCAGCGATGCTGATGCGGACGAGAAGGATCGGATGGATGGATGGACGGACGGGCTGCTGCAGAGAAACGTGTCTGGACGAGAATTATGGGGATTCCGATTGTGAGGTTGCTGGTGACCATTTGACAGCTGGTTTTTTTTCTCTCTAGCGCGGCGGGTGGCGGGTGATGGGGGAACCGGCGGGGCCTGAGGGGGGAGGTTCAGCGGGCTGGAAGCGCTGAAGCCTCTCCACTGACCTGATGGATACTACTAAGTCTACAACGTATCGAGACGGGCTTCAAGGAGATGACTGTGACCGTGTTGATGATTGCGATCAATGTTGAATAACATAGCAGGCTGACAAAGTTGCAAATCATTACTTACATAGATACTGATATGTATCATCGTGTATTGTTGGAAGAAACGAGCACTTGAGCGTTGGGCATCTGGATTTAAAGCATGTGCTTGACCAAGCGTTGCATTATCTCCTGCTGTGCATAAGGTATTGACGCCCAGACCGGAGATGGATGCCTTCAGGCACACTCGATCTTTCGTTTTCCTGCATTGAATAGCCCATGGCCTTGACTACCCAACTTGTCCAAGCAACTCGACGCCTCCCCAGCAGCCGAAAATGGCATCCGAACTGTCGAACACCGTGGCCGGTCCCCCTTTGTAATGCCCGCCCCCCAACTCAATCGCAGAGACACACAAAACCCAAGTCCATCTAGACTCAAAGAGGCCAAAGAGGCATGACCATTCCCCAGGTTCCCCGCGAAATGACTTTTGTGACCCCATTAGTTGCTGAGGTAGCTTGTTGCCGATAAAGCCCTTGTCACAAACTTGGTGATTCCATTTTGCGTGCATCAGGTGCACCTAGATTTGCCGTCAATCAAGTCCGTGGGCGCCTCGAGATCAACCATCTACATGTAAGTAGCAAGCGCCCAGTGTCAATAGTGCATGTGTCTACTCTGAACGGATAATCCTGGCGGCAATGAGCCTGAAGTATGAAGCACTGTGTCGATCGGATACTCTCTGCTTGGATTGGGGCAGAGACCACATACATCGCCAAGTCCCTGGTTTGCATATAGAGTGCCACCCTCAGTACAACTCCCCATTGGTGCTCCTTCTCCGTATCTCAAGTCACTCAAAAGGGCATTCATAAATCTGCCAGCCATTATTAGGGCTATTATACGGCGTAGATGAATTCCACACCAATACCTTTTGGCGCCACGATGCCATCCAACGAGGGGCTGCTCCGCTCGACGACGGTTTCATCCAGACTGCCTTAGTGACTGCCATCTCTGGTAGAATATCTTGGTTAGCTGAAAAGACGTGCATTAGCACTCGTTGGCACTGCCACAGGGAACAGGACCGCCTTCGTGTGCTATTGCTGCCGACTTGAGGCGGGGATGCTGGCATGGGGTTGTAATGGGATGCGCGGGAGCGGGCCGCTGATGGCAAAGGGTCCCCATTGAAGCTTGCGTTGCCGATGGATTGTCAAGAGAAGGAGAATGTCTATATAAACAGCTCGCTGTCGCAGGTATTGAGCCAACAGTCTGTTGCTTGGATTTGTGAACAGGAACTTCAACTCACAGCTTCATCCGATCAAGACTTGTTCAAGATGGCAGTCATCTCGAAACCAGTGATTGACATCACGGTGTGTCTGCAACAATCCACCTCGCCTACAACTTTACCAGAGACCAATTGACTGACGTCTCCTTCAGTCTTATAAAGGCAACATCATCAACGGCCAATTCGTCCCAACAGCCAAAACCCGACACTCCATCGACCCAGCCACGGAAGAGCCTCTGCCCCCCGCCCCCCTCGCCACAAAACAAGACCTCGACGACGCCGTCAAGCACGCCCACGAGGCCTTCAAATCATGGTCCCAAACGACATTCGACCACCGAGCACAGCTCATGCTCCAGTACGCAGACGCCGTCGAAGCCAACCGCTCGGAGCTCGAAAAGCTCAACACCAGGGAGTCCGGAAAGCCCCTCGTCGTGTCCAAGACGGAGTTCGACTTGACCATCCGCTGGCTCCGGGCCTTTGCGACGATGCAGCTCAAGGACGAGGTCCTCGAGGATGACGACGAGCGCACCGTCTACGGCACGTACCGCCCGCTGGGCGTCTGCGGCGCCATCGTGCCCTGGAACTGGCCCGTCCTGCTGGGCCTGGGCAAGATCGGGCCGGCGCTCATGACGGGCAACGCCATCATCATGAAGCCGTCGCCGTACACGCCGTACACGGACCTCAAGCTGTGCGAGCTGGGCATGGCCATCTTCCCGCCGGGCGTGTTCCAGGCCCTGAGCGGCGATGACGCGCTGGGGCCGTGGATGACGGAGCATCCGGACATCAACCTCATTACGTTCACGGGGTCCGTCCGCACGGGGAAGCTGGTTGCCGCGAGCTGCGCCAAGACGCTCAAGAGATGCATTCTCGAGCTGGGAGGCAACGATGCGCTCATTGTCTGCGAGGATGTCGACATACCAAAATGTCTGCCCAAGATTGCGACCATGACGTTTATCAACTCGGGGCAGATTTGCATGCTGGCGAAGCGAATCTATGTGCACGAGGCCATATACGACGAGTTCAGGGCGGCCCTGGTCGAGTTCACCAAGGAGCATGTCAAGACGGGCGGTGGATTTGAGCCTGGCGTGCTGGTCGGACCGATCCAGAACAAGATGCAGTGAGCCCACATCCATGTCGACTCCGTGTAGGTGATGATAATGCAAAGCTCAACAGTGCTAACCGTTGTTCATAGATTCGACCTGGTCAAGGACATGTACCGGGACGTCAAGGACGCGGGCTACCAGCTGGCCCTCGACGGCCGCATCCTCGACTCAGCCAAGGGCTACTTCGCCGAGCCCACCATTGTCGACAACCCGCCCGACGCCTCGCGCATCGTCGTCGAGGAGCCCTTTGGCCCCATCGTGCCGCTGCTCAAGTGGTCGTCGGACGACGAGGTCATCGGCCGCGCAAACTCGCTCAACCACGGGCTGGGCGCGTCGGTGTGGTGCAAGGACCTGGTGCGGGCGGAGAGGCTGGCGCGGAGGCTCAGCGCGGGCAGCGTCTGGGTGAACTCGCACTTTGACGTTGCGCCGAATGTGCCGTTTGGGGGAACCAAGGAGAGCGGGATTGGGAGGGAATGGGGGATGGAGGGGTTTAAGCACTTTACGGATCATGTTAGCTTGTGGGTGTGGAAGAAGGTATTCGATTGATGGTGGTGATGATGATGAGGCTATGAATGGAACTGATGGCATTCCTAATGATTGAGCTGACAAACAACATCCCGATGATGTTGGTGAATGGTGTTGTTGATGAACATCATGTCTTGACCGAGTTCGGCCGAGCAGCCAATAGCCACAGCAGCGGTATCCTATTCGGGTGACGATAATCGAATGAATGCCGAATTATCTGCGCATGAAGGCTCAACTGCTGGTCCTAGGTACATACTGTGATTCAAGTCACCGGGATAGGAAATGCAAATCCTCAAATAGCATCTCCTCTTACAAGCCTCCAACCCGCAGGATATCGCATATCGCATCACGTCTCCCTACAAATCAAGCATCTACTCCCAAAAGACAGAATCAGCCATCAACCCTCGCATCCAATCACATGCCCGCCCTGGCTACCGCCATCGCCTTTGGAATCAACGTCCCCTCCCATTCTAGTCCCCTTCCCGATTAGCATCCTTGATTCCATCTTGACAAATAGTAAAGCCTCCACACAACGCCGCCAAATGCATCCATGCCATCATCTTCTTCGCCCTCCCGCTTGCTGACTGATCCATGCTGATGCCAGTGGCTGCTCTCTTTTTTTTTCCGCACTTCGTCATTTTGCCCACCAGTGGTCCAATCTCCCGCTAAAGAGAAGTGCCCGCATTAACGATCATAATCCCCAACATCATAGTCCAGGGCTGCCGATTACAAAAAGTTGCATCTACTATTACATAGCGCATCTATTGGATACCTTATATATTGCTCGAATTCCCCCCTCCACATAGAGTCCTCTCATCCAAGCACTACAACTTCACATCCATGAACTTTATCCGATCCTTCTTCACATCCGCCGTCAAACTCAGCCCCGAAGCAAGAATGGCCAACGTCAAGGAAGTCCAGCGCATCATTGACAACAACAATGTTGGTGCGTAACCGCCGCTCTTCTCTCACAACCCACACTCAAACATACATTCAAACCACCGTACTAACCAGCTCGCCACACAGTCGTCTTCTCCAAAACCTGGTGCCCCTACTGCAAAGCCACCAAGCAGACCCTCAACGACCTCAAAGCCCAATACGAAGTCGTCGAGCTAGACAACCGAAGTTCGTCTCCTCCTTTCCCCCCTCCCTCTATATCTCTTAGCAAACATGGCTAACCAAGTCCGCAGACGACGGCGACGACCTGCAAGACGCCCTCCTCGAAATCAGCGGCCAGCGCTCCGTCCCCAACATCTTCTTCGGCAAGAAGCACATCGGCGGAAACTCGGACCTTCAGGAGCTCCTCAAGAGCGGCCAGCTCAAGGCGCGGCTCGAGGAGGTTGGTGCATTTGCGTAAGCGCTCTTCGACCGAAACCAATAGAATTAGACGGGGAGGAGTGAACAGAAACGAGGAATGAAAGAACCATGTGGCTGATGGGTTTGCTATGTGCGGGTTCGATAGAAGAGAGGGACAGTCGAAGATATAGATGGGGCTTTTGCGCGATATGAAAGATGCGCTTGGCAGTGGGTTGGCGTTTGATGAACGCTCGAATAGAGATGTTATTTTGAGAAGAGTTTCAATATCAATATGCTAAGAGCAGATGTGGCAACCTAATCTCAACGGACTTTGTTGAGTTGACTTGTTTTGTTCAATCAGCATGCGGCCACCTCTTCTGCAGCTGGTAATGTACAGGATATATTTACATGATCGCATGCTGCCTCCATGTTAAGAGACCACGACCGTCTATATGACCTGCGTCGCAACTGTTCCCACCGGCCTCTCCACAAACTCCATGACGCCCTCAATGATGCTCTCCCGCGCCGGCTCCGAGGCCACCTTGGTGCCGGCCAGGTAGTTGAGCCACAGCAGCCGCGACAGCCTCTCGTCCTCCACCTTGCCCAGTAGCTCCATCCTAGAGTCCTTGCCTCGGCCCGAGTTGAACATGACGGTCAGCGCGCCCTTTCCGTCGCGGCACAACAGCAGCTCCTGCTTCTTCGGCACGGAGCCGCGGTTGAAGAGCGCCTTGAACTCCTTCATGGCGGCGCCAAAAGACTCGTCATTGTACGCCTGGTTGCGCTGCGACCGCGCGGCAATGGCCCGGACGAAGCCGTCGCGCAGGTGGTGGAAGTCGGTGTCGCGCACGGGAACAATGCGCAGCACGCTGCGGCAGTCGGATTCCCTCAGCAGCGCATCCCACGTCTCCTCGCCCTCGGTCGCATCCCTGAGGGCCTTGCGCAGGGCGTCCTTTTCAGACGGAATCAGCGTCGTGGCGGTCGGGTTGATCTTCTTGACCAGGTACTGCTGCAGCTTGGCAATGTCCTGCGTCGCCACGTAAAAGCCCACCATGTACACCTGGATGCCGATAAACGTCACCGTCCGCACGCCCAAGCCCACAAGCGTGTAGTCGTTGCCTTGCTTGTCCGAGATGGTCGCGGCGATCGAGGTGTCCCCTTCTGCAGACGGCAGCTTGACTTCGATATTCCTCGGGAACGCAGGGACCACGCTATTACCCGTAGGCACAATGACCCGCCCCTCCTCGTCGTGTACCACAATCTTCCTCTTCTCCCCTGCCTCGGTCTTGAATGTCTCTTTGGGAATGGGCGGCGCGTCGCATTTCACGGCCGCCTTGCCCTTTTGCTTCTCAGCCTGCTCCGCCAGAGCCTTTTTCAGCTTCCACGCCGTGTAGATGAACGAGATGAGGCCGGCCGTGGCGCCCGCGGCGAGGAATATGGTGCGATGGCGCTCGTAGTCGCGGCGCTGCGAGTTGAGCTTGTTGATGTCCAGGTCCTGGGAGACGCGCGAGGAGCCTTTGCCGGAGAAGAGGCTTCGGCGGAGGCACTGCTGGCAGCGGGGGGAGGACCGGAGCACCGGCCGGAGGTTTGCTGGACGGAGCATGACGGATGTCTATGATTGATGAAAAGAAAGAAATTGAGATTCAATCACCTCATTTGGCCATGCGATGGGCAGAATGAGGGCCGTACAGCTACTCTGAGGGAACTGTAAGTGGCATGATGGTGATGGTGTTTGACGAGTCGAGGACTGGAATAAGTGCCCCACGTGATGTGACATCATTTGGATCAGTTATATCGAGGCTACCCTGGAGCGCATCCAGCAGATTGGATATGCTGATGGACGTTCAAATTGGCGTTTAATCTGCCTGATTAAAGTCAATACCTGTTTGATTTGAAAATCCGTAGTAGCCGTGAAGAAGGTAATCTGCGATGGACGCGGACCTTGAGCTCGTTGTAGTGCGTCGTCGTTCGGAAAGGGCCCATCTTACACCAGCTCGAATAATGTTATCATGCTTGCATGTTACTTGGGCAGTTCCAATAATGAGCCAAAGCCTGTTTATAAGGCTAATAGACAGACTGCCCATTGGATTATGGACAACCCTGTTGAATGTGGATGTCTGAACTCGTTGGTGAGTCGATCGCTCGTTACTAGGTAGGCTTGTGCCCAGGTCAATTGGGTACATGTAGTCGACATTGAATCTGGGCCTTGCAATGAGAGATTGTTCACCCGCATGCTTTTGTAGCCCATAGAGAATACTGCTCGTCAAAGTGACTGACTCTACTGTCTAATTTCTGCCATCAGAACGTGACCAGTTCATTGGCTTCTTACCACACACCTCCTTACGCCTGTAGCAGTGTGAGGCACTCCAACACAGCCGCCAATGAGCGAGATGCACGATGCATGAACCACATCGCACCCGCATCACGCTTCTACCCCGATTGTCATTTGCTCGCTCGCCACAGAAAATCTCTCATTTCATCTAAATCTAAGAAATACCAGCTTCACCCAACAACATCATGACCATCTCAGAATTTCTGTCGATTAGAGCCACCAACAGACATTGCCCGGGTTTCGCTGGTTCTCACGGCCCGGGCCGCATCTCTTATCGATAAGACAACCACTTTACGGGCTAGGTCATCTCTGCACGCTGATTGGCCGCCTGTTCTACCGCCAATTGCCTCCGCCAAAATTATTTCCCCAGCAAATGCACGACATGGCTTTTACATGCTTTCCAATGCGCTCACCTTCTCGCTCCTTGCCATCTTTTCCTCTCGCCTGCAAGTCCAGGCTTGACCTCTGTGCTGGTTCTCCATCTCTTGCCAGGCAGGTATAATCCCATATTGATTTTTCCTTTTCCCTGGGCGAGAGGTCGGTCGCATGGGATATCCACTCCTTTTCTGTTTGTTTGCTTGCTTCTCCGCATTCGTCAGTCGTTTAGTTTGCAATGTCCACTCTGCTCCCTGGGCTTCACATCAGCAGAAAGATACCCTGGAATGAGCCCGTGGAAACAGTCGTGAGTCATGTTGTCTTTCGCATCTCCGTAGTGTATCCTTGGTTCATCTGCTAACCCATGACTCGTCCTGATAGCAATTCCGATTTCGTTCCCGCCACATCACAGCCATCGGCCAGGCAGCCGACAACTACCATCCCAACGTCCGCCGCTTAAAGATCCAGCCGACACTCCTCGACCAAGTCATCAAAGCCATTCTCTACCTGTTCCCCAAATTCGCGCAAGCCTACCTGCGGCGATGGTTCCCCGAGTGGTACCTCCCGTCAGCCATCGTTCTCAAGTCTCAGAAGCCCGACTGGGAAGAGGAATTCGACAACGAGCTGGCGAACTATCGAAGCTTGCAGTCGCTCCAGGGGACCGTCATCCCGCGCCACTTTGGCGTCGTGCAGTTTGACGGCGTGCGAAGCCAGCTCATGGCCGACGTCGGCGGGGTGTGCATCCCGTACACGACGGAGACGGCTGAAGAAGCCTATGCCCACATTCACAAGCTTCTGCACGAGTCTCTTACGGCGCTTGCTTTGAGGGGCTTTGTGCAGGACGACGTGAAGCTCGACAACTTCCACGTTGTGGGCAACAGAGTCGTGGTGGTGGATTTGGAGCGTGTGGAGAGGGGCAGGAGCCCCGACGAGATGTCCAAGTTTGTCGAGTCGAGCGTACAGATTCTGATGCAGCAGTATCGGAATTACTTGGAGAACCTGAGAGCGAGATACCCTTGATGCCTGTTATACGACGACAAAAAAAAAGATGCATATAGAGAGTGGCGTTTGTTTCTTCACAACGCGAGCTGATGAGACATGATGACATATTGGCGATTTACTACATACATATACACATATATATCCGCAGAGTAACGACTTCTCGCGGCTGCATTCGCTTTTTCTGATATCTTTCTGGGTTTGATTGTGAGGCCGTCCTCTTATTTGATATAAACGATGTGCTGGATGAATGGGCGCATCATGGAGGCCATATAGGTACCTTAGATTGCCCATTACTTGACAGTCAGGATATCCATCAGCAGGTATTGCCAATTGACCAGCCTTGGGATAGTCATTACGGTTATATCTACTACCTACAACGACCTTGTGATATAACGCAAACGCCTTGTCATGTCGTTGTACGTTGCTTACAAAGGTCATGTTTCCGTGATGGGAGTGACTCACTCCGTGGAACCTCTACTAAATGGCATCGATGAGAGCGTCTTTCAATGACAAGCAGAAAGGAACGGTATGAAACATTTCACTGAAGACTTGTACAAATTTGTTCCATAACATTGGGAGGCAATCTGCGGATACAACGCGTCAAGTCTTCAAATTGTGTTGAAGGCCGACCTCGCAGCAACCAATTCTAGCAAGGCAATCCCTGCAACTGCCTGCCACCCCGCAAGCCAACCTGGTCAACTCACCTTCAACAAAACAGCCGTTAATTCTGCATCTCCAACTCCGTCAAAGAACCTGCAGCAATCAACCGATCTTCACGACACCTTCCCGACGGGTAATTACTCGGATTCTCCCAGATCAACAGGCCTTAGCATCAGCACTTGCAAAACCTTGCCGACTGTCGATCGCCGCCCAGACGGAGGTCACATCGGCCTCCAATTTATGGAGAAGCGGCATGCAGTCTTCGTAGGCTTCGTCCGAAGACGCTCCCCCGCATCTGTCCCGCTTGCTTCCAATGACCTCATGCGCAAGGGCTGGGGACCGGAGCGAGACCCCGGAGGAGCTGGAGACGACGGCATTGGTGCGCAAAAGGGGAGACATGGAGTCGATGCTTCTTGGCTTGACTTGATGTGGAGGAAATAAGCACAAAAGTAGGCATTTGAAGAAGCTTGAAGAGGGTCGGGGCTATACTGTACAACTATGGCTCGAGTTACGCGCTGCCGGGTGGGACGTTCTTTCCCGGCACTCCGCTGAGTGGCTGGAGATGCCTGCCCGTGAGTGGCATCCCCGATCCGAGTGTGACAAGCACGAACACGAGAGGAACGGGTGGGAGGAGCCCAAGCAGAGATCCATCGTGCCATTGACCGACTCGAAGGGAAGGAGAGCTGCGGATCAGTAACCGGGGGACTGGGACGGATCTCAGGCGGGTGTGACGCGGGACGAGTATAAGATGGCCGTGCCTGGCGCTCCCCCCTCTGCGTGCGAAGATCCAAGGCGGTGACCTTTGCAGCACAGTCGGCCCTGGACTCTGGGGTGGTCAATCGTCACGATGCTCGGCGCTCCCTCTCCTAGAAGGCTGGCGGACGTCCTCGCCGTGACTGCGGGACTGGTGGCCTCTGTTAGGGCAGCAAGTCGTAAGTCCCATCATCTGCAGTTGTTCTCGGCTCAGACACTAACACCTTTGGACAGCCATCTCCGTGTCTGGCAAGTCGTTTGCTCTCAACGGAGACAACGTCTCGTACCGCTTCCACGTCGACGACGAGTCCAAGGACCTCATCGGCGACCACTTTGGCGGCCCTGCCACGGAAGACGGCGTCTTCCCCCCCATCATCGGCCCCATCCAGGGCTGGGTCGACCTCATCGGCCGGCAGCGGCGCGAGTTCCCCGACCTGGGTCGCGGCGACTTTCGCACGCCCGCGGTGCACATCCGGCAGTCGGCGGGCTACACGGTCAGCGACTTCCAGTACAAGTCCCACCGCGTCGTCGAGGGCAAGCCGGCACTGCGCGGCCTGCCGTCGACGTTTGGCGATGCCGGAGATGTGTCGACGCTGGTTGTGCACATGTATGATAACTACAGCTCCGTGGCGGCCGACCTGACGTACTCCATCTTCCCCAAGTACGATGCCATTGTGCGCAGCGTCAACATCACAAATATGGGCAAGGGCAATATCACCATTGAGAAGCTCGCCAGCCTGAGTGTCGATCTGCCGTACGAGGACTTTGACATGCTGGAGCTTAGGGGTGACTGGGCTCGCGAGGGAAAGCGGCTGCGTCGCAAGGTGGACTACGGCTCTCAGGGGTAAGACGTGGCTGGTATGGATATTGATGGTAGATTGTGTTCACTGACATTTGGCTTGCCTGTAGTTTCGGGAGCACGACTGGCTACTCCTCCCATCTCCACAACCCCTTCTTCTCGCTCATCACGCCTACGACCACCGAATCCCAGGGCGAAGCGTGGGGCTTCTCTCTCGTGTATACCGGTTCCTTCTCTGTCGAGGTCGAAAAGGGTTCGCAGGGCCTCACGCGTGCCGCCATTGGTGTCAACCCCTATCAACTGTCGTGGCCATTGGGACCTGGCGAGACCTTCTCCAGCCCCGAGGCAGTTGCCGTCTTCTCCAACACGGGCGTTGGAGGAATGTCACGAAAGTTCCACAACCTGTACCGCAAGCATCTGATCAAGAGCAAATTCGCGACGCAGATGCACCCCGTCCTGCTCAACAGCTGGGAGGGCCTCGGCTTCAACTACAACGACACCACCATTCTGCATCTGGCGCAGGAGTCTGCCGACCTCGGCATCAAGCTGTTTGTCCTGGACGATGGCTGGTTTGGCGTCGAGCATCCTCGCGTCAGTGACAACGCTGGCTTGGGCGACTGGGAGGCGAATCCCAAGAGATTTCCCCAGGGCCTGCCAGACTTCATCAGCGACGTGACGAAGCTCAAGGTGGCCAACTCGTCTGATCATCTGCAGTTTGGCCTCTGGTTCGAGCCGGAAATGGTCAACCCCAACTCAACCCTGTACCAGGAGCATCCCGACTGGGCGATTCACGCCGGGTCGTACCCTCGCACTTTGACGAGAAACCAGCTGGTGCTCAACGTTGCTCTCCCCGAGGTGCAGGACTTTATTATTGATTCACTGTCCAACATCCTCAGCAAGGCCAGCATTTCGTACGTCAAGTGGGACAATAACCGCGGCATCCACGAGGCCCCTTACCCCGGGCTCGACTACGCCTACATGCTGGGCCTGTACCGCGTCTTTGACACGCTGTCGTCCAAGTTCCCCGATGTTCGCTGGGAGGGGTGCGCGTCTGGCGGCGGCCGGTTCGATCCCGGCGTGCTGCAGTACTTTCCTCACATCTGGACGTCTGACGACACGGATGCCGTGGAGCGCATCGCGATCCAGTTTGGCACGTCGCTCGTGTATCCGCCGTCGGCCATGGGCGCCCACGTCTCCGCCGTGCCCAACGGCCAGACGCAGCGCACGACGTCGATTGCCTTCCGCGCGCACGTCGCCATGATGGGGGGCTCGTTCGGCTTCGAGCTCAACCCGGCGGAGATGCCGGCCGACGACAAGGCGCAGATCCCGGGCATCATTGCGCTGGCGGAAAGGGTGAACCCCATTGTGGTCAAGGGCGACATGTGGCGGCTGAGCCTGCCGGACGAGTCCAACTGGCCGGCGGCGCTCTTCATCTCGCAGGACGGCAGCCAGGCGGTGCTCTTCTACTTCCAGATCAGGGCCAACATCAACAACGCGTGGCCGGTGCTGCGGCTGCAGGGGCTGGACGCCTCGGCCAAGTACAAGATTGACGGCAACCAGACGTTTTCGGGGGCGACGCTGATGAATATCGGGTTGCAGTACCAGTTTAATGGGGACTATGACAGCAAGGTGGTGTTTTTGGAGAAGCAGAAGTGAGCCGTGTCTCCCATGGCCGTGACCTAAGTAAGTACATGCATGACCTCCAGGCATTGCTTGATGCATCTTTTTCAGTAGCACTTGGAGTAGCTTAGCTTCAGTAGTAATAAACAGCAGGCGTTCTGACTGTATTATACTCGAGTGAGGTCATTCATTGTTGGAGTTGACAAGAGTTCATTATGCGGCAAGGTAAGGCACTGATGTAAGGGCTTGAATTCGGGCAGCGATGGAAGCATGTGATGATGGGTACAGGGGTCCATGTACCTTTGGACCAACAAGATCAGGCTCTGTTACGATAATTACCTTACGGATTTCTGACATGATGCCCCGAATCATGCGCATCAAAAGAAGAGACGATACCTTCTGTCTCACCGGCATCATTACATGTACGCTGGTTGGTGAATGAATGTTCGGTGAGAAGATGGACAAGAGGCTGTAGAAGAGATCATGTGCCCAATGTGAATGTGCTGCTCTGGCTGTAACTTGTAGGTACTTGGACTACTAACCTTAGGTTTGCACATGCGTAAATTGGAAGTGTGATTGGGATCATGCTGCATGCAGTGGCTTTTTTTTTGCGACAGATGCGTGCGTCACGTGCGGTGATTTACAGAGTTGCAGGGACTACTTAGGTAGTAGGTAAGTACCAAGGTACCTTATAGGTAGGTAGAAAAAGAGAGCCTTGGAAGAACAAGAGGCAGAGCCAGACTTGGAAAGGTGCCGCCAGTGATAAGGCGGCAGCGCGGCTAGAATCTCATCACCTCTCCTTGAGCAAGGAACGCGGAAAAGGAGGGGAAGAGAGAGTGAGAAAGGGCAAGTGAAGTGAGGGGAAAGCTGTGATTGATGCTATCCCGTCCGGGCTGTACATAGTCTGTTGCCGTTTGGTCCTAGCACTGCTACCTTGCTTTATAGGAGTCGCTGTGGCGTTGAGCAGAGTACTGGATTGCTTGGAAGCCATGTCTCGCCCTTTTTGTTTGCTACGGGATCCTCAGTCGATGTAAATCCAGCTTGCAAGCATCCACTCTCGAAGCGGTTGAGCTTGTGCGCCTCCAAGTCAGGTTTTGGTAGTAATGGAGTGGTTCCAGCGCTGCTCCAGCGGCTAGTGGCGCCTGCTAGCGCCCAGTTCCAGCGCCCTCCAGCGCCTGCAGGACACCCGCGACGGTGCTAGCCTTGGGCTGCCGTCTGCTCCGCTTCCAGCCTGCGGCTGACCACTGACCACTGCCAGGCCATCGCCAGCCTCGACAAACATGCCCTCAACTCCGTAACCCTACAAACCATCCATCTGCCGCCTCTGGACCAGCACCCACGCAAGACCTGCAGGACCCCCTTCCAGCATCCAGGCCTATTATTTCCCGCCCCGGTCCGGCTTCACTCCAGTTTGCCAGTCCTGTCTGCGCCTCTGCTCAGTTCTCCTCCTGTTTCTGTCCCGCGCCAGCTCCAGCTCCAGCTTCGGCCCTCTCTCTGTGTCTGCCGCCGCCACCACCTGTGTACATACCTGGTATCCGGCATCCCTCTGTATCTACACACAAGCACCAGCCCGCACAGACACAGGACACAGACTCGGACAGACTAGACGGCCTCCCAAGTCCTCCTGCGACGGAACACGGCCCTCGAGCGGAAATCCCAGACCGACGTCATCCAGCCTCCCCCCCCTTCCGATCCGATCACAAACCAGCTCGCTGGCCTCGCCCTGCTGATTTCCGCCCGCTGAGACATCCAGGCGCACGCCTCCCAGTCGGTGTGCCCTGCCGCCTGTCTCTCGTGCCCAAGGAGAGCCGACAGCCGCCCGCGAAAAAAGGCCTCTGACGAACGGGACAGGACAAGACAACCAGCCCGTTCTCCCACTCGCAGGCCCCCTTTCGAAGGGTTCCTCATTTCCACCGTCTGCCCGCTCCGTCTTCCAGACTTCTTCCTAAGCGATACTCAGCCCGGCAGTCCTTGCGTGTTCCGCCGTCGTTTTGTTTTCTCCGTCGTTTTGTTTCTGTTTCGGCCTGTTTTGTCGTTGATAAAACAAGAAAACGAGAACCGCCCGGATCGACCCCCGATTGACTAGCCTCGAGCTGCTGCTCCCAACAACCCGACGAGCCCATCCACGACCGCCATCCGCCTGAGCGCACGAGGCTCTTCGTCCCTTGCCGCCGGTCCCTCGCTCGCACAATCTTCGCACTGAGCCTGACAAGCAGCGGCCCTCTGCCCGCCCAAAGCCCGAACACAACGCCATGGCCGCAATGCCCTCTGGCGCTGGCAGCTCAGGCCGAGAGGACTCCCGGTCCTCCTCATCGACAAACTCCCCTGCGCCGGCCGATAACGAAGAGTCCGACTTCTTCTTGGGTGCCAACGACTCCCAGTCCTCGCTCGGCGTCCCCAACTTCTCAGACATGCAGGTCGTCGACGACGCCTGCTGGCCGCCCGTCAACCGGCTGCCCAACGAGATCCTCATCGGCGTCTTCTCCAAGCTGAGCTCGACGGCCGATCTGTACCACTGCATGCTCGTGTCCAAGCGGTGGGCTAGGAACGCTGTCGATTTGCTGTGGCACCGGCCGGCCTGCTCCAACTGGAAGAACCACCACAGCATCTGCCAGACGCTCGGCCTCGAGCACCCCTACTTCCAGTACCGCGACTTCATCAAGCGCCTCAACCTCGCCGCCCTCGCCGACAAGGTCAACGATGGGAGCGTCATGCCCCTCGCCGTCTGCTCCAGGGTCGAGCGCCTGACGCTGACCAACTGCCGCGGCCTGACCGACACGGGCCTGATTGCCCTCGTCGAGAACAGCTCGTCCCTGCTGGCCCTGGACATTTCCAATGACAAGCACATCACCGAGCGCTCCATCAACGCCATAGCCAAGCACTGCAAGCGCCTGCAGGGCCTCAACATCTCGGGCTGCGAGAACATTTCCAACGAGAGCATGCTCACCCTGGCCCAGAACTGCAGATATATCAAGAGGGTGAGTCGAGCCTTTTAGCTTGGTTGAACGAAGCCGTCCTCCTGCAACCCATGCTCTATCCTCAATGCCACGTCAGCTAACAACGTCTTTTCCCGCAGCTCAAACTCAACGAATGCATCCAGCTGCGCGACAACGCCGTCCTTGCTTTTGCCGAGCACTGCCCCAACATCCTCGAAATCGACCTCCATCAGTGCGTCCAGATCGGAAACGGCCCCATCACGTCTCTCCTGGCCAAGGGTAACAGCCTTCGCGAGCTCAGGCTGGCCAACTGCGAGCTGATCGACGACGACGCCTTCCTCTCCCTGCCGCCGACCCAAGTCTACGAGCACCTGCGGATCCTCGACTTGACGTCCTGCAGCCGGCTCACAGACGCTGCCGTGGCCAAGATTATCGATGCCGCGCCCCGTCTGCGGAACCTGCTCCTCTCCAAGTGCCGCAACATCACGGATGCCGCCATCCACTCCATCGCCAAGCTTGGCAAGAACCTGCACTATGTCCACCTCGGCCACTGCGGCCAGATCACCGACGAGGGCGTCATCCGCCTGGTGCGGAGCTGCAACCGCATCCGCTACATTGACCTGGGATGCTGCACGCTCCTCACCGATGTGTCCGTCCGATGCCTCGCCACCCTGCCCAAGCTGAAGCGTATAGGATTGGTCAAGTGCAGTAGCATTACCGACGAGTCCGTCTTTGCGCTTGCCGAGGCGGCATATCGTCCGCGGGTGAGGAGGGACGCCAACGGAATGTTCCTGGGCGGCGAGTACTTTGCTCCCAGCCTGGAGCGTGTCCATCTCAGCTACTGTATCAACCTAACTCTCAAGGTATGGACGATTCAATTCTCTAAACTGTCAAAGACAAGCTAACAAGACGCCAGAGCATCATGAGGCTCCTCAACTCGTGCCCTCGTCTCACCCATCTCAGCTTGACTGGCGTGGCGGCGTTTCAACGGGACGAGTTCCAGCCCTTTTGCAGGCAAGCGCCGGCTGGTGAGT
Organism: Trichoderma ghanense; assembly: GCF_004382785.1. Lineage (NCBI taxonomy): Eukaryota > Fungi > Ascomycota > Sordariomycetes > Hypocreales > Hypocreaceae > Trichoderma > Trichoderma ghanense. The sequence continues at coordinate 806,647 of NW_027395674.1, read as the reverse complement.
TCTGCTACCAATCCATTTCGTCCTTGGCCGACGTACTAATCGAAGCAGAGTTTACGCAGCATCAGCGGGACGTCTTCTGCGTCTTCTCCGGGAACATGGTGTCCAAGTTCCGCGACTACCTGAACACGGCGCCGCAGTTCGAAAGCATCCGAGACAGCTTCTTTTCACGGCATGCTACCCGTCTGAGGTCCACGGTCATCCGTCGATCCAGCGGACTGCCTCCCATCCAGACGACCGAGGGCGAGGCTTTCGACGACGACATGGCCTTTGACGATAACGACTTTGAGGGCCTGGACGCCAGCGAAATGGTCGTCGATGCCCAGCCCCAGAATCTGCCCTTCCACGTGCAGGTTCCGCCAGCTCCCACGCAGCCCAGCAACCAGGGTCCGCCGCCACCGCCTCCGCTGGAGCCGCCCATTATCAACTCGTCGACCAACTTCCTCTCCAGCATGCTCAACCAGCCGTTTCAGCCTGCGGCGAACGCTTCGGCAGATCTTCTTGACGGATCTGACATAGCCGTCCGGTCATTCCCGCAGTACGCTGTTCCCCTGAGCACGGCCACGATATCCAATCATCACGGCCATGGTTTCCCGCATGCTAGCGTTGCCGGCTTGTCACAACCCTCCGTCTCTGGGCAGGGCAGTCCGGCAGCCGCCGGCCCTTCGACAGGTGCCAGCACGGTGACGATTCATCAGCCGCCGAGCACGACGCCGGACCAGCAGCAAAGCGATACCAATTGAAGCGTTTGAAGCATTCTCTGTACATGGGCTTGCAATAGGCAGTGTCCAACATTTCATTGATTGACAGGCATACCGGATAGATGGAAGATGGGATGGTGCGGAAGGGGCCTCTTAATGAAGCGAGGCGCTCACCCTCCGGCTCCCCGGGTCAAAATGCGTATCTATTCGCGACAACTTCTGCTTTACGATGCATGGGAAATAGTGTTCTATATATTTATTACAGCGCAGCCAAGGAGTTTGCATCGGCGTGCATGGCATAGGTTTTACTGGGACAAGACTGGGCACGGTTCGGCATTTCACCCAAGGCACCACGCGCCTTTGGGCGGAAGGCATCGAGATTGAAAGGTAATCGCGATGCTGGTTTCGAGGGCTGCAGCCGCTTTGTGACAGCTGGCGGTCTGTGTGCTTCTGGAGACAACCGTAGGGATGGCTCGATGCGGGAAGACGACTGGGCGGGATTCTGTTTTCAACTGTTTCTTTCTCGTTCTATTCTTTGCGAGATTGTTTTTGGAAGGTGTGACACTGACACCGACTGGGCTGGGCTGTACGAGAAGAGCACGTTGATGCTGTAGTTCGTCGGCGATTGAAGCTGTGGGAAGTGTCAAGTCAAGTGTCTAGTATGAGAGAAAAAGGATGTCGTTTTAAATATACGTCATGTTACCTAAGTACTGTCTCTTATGCTATCAGATAGGGGGCAATTGTAGAGTGGCTGTCTTTATTGTTTCCTCTTTTCTCATCCGATGGGAGGTGAATGAGGTAGGTAGGTATACGCATAAAGGTTGACAAAGAGACATTACATGGCACTTTACATGGCAGTGGCGATGGCTTGAGCAAGCTGTGAAGTGAGGGGCTTTCGGGTAGGAAATAGTTCGCTTTCTTTGGTTACAGGACGGGTTTTGAAAAGGGATGATGGGCGTAGATGGACTAAGGGGTTAGTTGTTGGGTTTAGGCTACTGCTTGGTTAGGTAGGTAGAGTAGCTGGGAGAGGCGATGGGAGGGACTAGGTTAGGATTGCGTTTGCTCTGATATGCGTAGGTGTTTGGTGATTGATTTGGTGTGTTTGATTACGGGGACTGCGAATGGTGTGGGTTGAGTGCTGTGAGGTGTTGTGGGGTGTTGTGAGGTGTTGTGAGGTGTTGCGAGGTGTTATAAGATGCTGAGGTGTTTGATACGTTGTGACCTGATAACGAGATGTCGAGTCTGAATGAGTTGTGAGAAGTGAGTTTGAGTTGTGAAGAAGAAGAAGGGGGAGGAGAGGGTGAGGTTGGATATAAGAGGATTGGATACTGATATTTGACTATTGTTGGTCTCTACAAGTCCAAGATATGTATGTATTTATAGCATAAATGTATGCAACATTGCGTCGAATTATATGACTTATTCTAATAGATGGTATCACTAAACGAAACACTCCATCCAACCGATACACCAGTAACAGTAAATAACCCCATTATATACTCCCAGTCAATCAACACCCCTACATCTCTCCATTTTTTTTTAAACACCCAAAGCAGGATAAAAAAAAAAAAAGGACAAGACAGACACCCCCAGAAACACTGCATCTAAACAGGCATCTTCTCCGCAGAATGCTTCTCCGCCGTGGAACTGCTACTGCTCATCACGGCCGGCGTCGACGAAAGCGGCACCCCGTCGGTGACGTGCCTCGTCAGCTCGACGTAGTCGTACGCGAACTCGCCGAGCTGGCAGTCGTCGACGCCGACGTCCTCGTCCTCGGCGCTCACGCGCAGGGACAGGCCCGGAACGAGGTTCATGAGGAAGAGGATGATGCAGGAGAGGGTGAAGGACCAGCCGAAGGCGGCGCAGATGCCGGCGAGCTGGTTGCCGAGTTGGACCCAGTGGTGCTGGATCCAGCCGATCTTGGGGACGGTGCTGCCGTCGAGGGAGGCGATGGAGGAGCTGCATTTGACACATGTTAGCTTGGTGATTCGTTGACGGTTAAAAGACTGTAAGGACGGGAGACTTGCGTTCCAAAGATGCCAGTCATGATGTTGCCTGCCATGCCGCCGATGCCGTGGACGGCAAAAATGTCGAGCGCGTCGTCGACGCCGATGAGGAACTTGAGCTTGGTGGCAAAGTTGCAGCAGGTGGCGCCCACGATGCCAATGATGAGGCCTCCCCACGGCGTGACATAACCGGACGCGGGCGTGATGGCGACGAGGCCGGAGATGGCGCCGGAGCAGAAGCCAATGGTACTCCATTTCCTCTCGAGCCGGTAGTCGAGCAGGATCCATGTGACGCCGCCAACGGACGCGGCGAGGTTAGTCACGAAGCAGGCCATGACGGCGCGGATGTTCATGCCGAGCGCCGACCCGCCGTTGAAGCCGAACCAGCCGACCCAGAGGAAGACGGTGCCGACGACGACGTTGGTGACGCTGTGCGGGCGGTACGGCAGCCCGTTGTTCTTGCTGTAGCCGGTGCGCTTGCCGAGCATGATGCTGTAGGCGAGGGCGCAGGTGCCCGAGGCGATGTGGACGGGGCCGCCGCCGGCGAAGTCGTACGAGGGGAGGTTGAAGAGCCAGCCGTTGCTGTTCCAGGTCCAGTAGGCGATGGGGTCGTAGACGACGGTGGACCAGATGAACATGAAGACGATGGCGGGCAGCATGCGGCCGCGGTCGGCGACGGCGCCGATGGCCAGGGCGGGACTGTTGGTTGGCGTAAGTCAGTATGAGATGATGATGATGCTGAGGGTGATTGGGGAGATGAGATGAGATGAGATATGTTGTTGGAGAGAGAGAGAGAACGCACGTAATGGCGGCAAACATGCCCTGGTACAGGCAAAACAGGATATCGGGAATGTTGGACGAGCCGTTGGGCTGGGCCAGCGTCTTCATCAGGCCAAACTGCGTCAGGTCGCCCAGAAAGGCGTTGCCGGTCCGCGAAAAGGTCAGCGAGTAGCCCCAGAAGAACCACTGGAAGCTGATGACGCCGACGGATATCATGGATAGCAGGATGAGCGACAGGGCCGACTTGCGGCGCGCCAGGCCGCTGTAGAAGAAGCCCACGCCGGGGATCATGAGCAGGACGAGGGCGGCGCTGACGGTGATCCAGGCCATGTTGCCGGTCTGTGTGATACGCATTGTTAGGGGATTGTTACTCCTGTTTGAGGGGTCGAGGAAGACGTACGTCGTAAAAGATGTTGAGGTCGCTGACTCCGGTCGAGTGGCCAGAGTCAGCCTTGCCTGTGGTGCCATTGTAGGCAACGACGCCCGGTGGTGTCGACATGGTGCTTCTCTTGTTCCTCCTTTCCTTTATCCCAGTACCGTTCTTCCTATCGGATGGCCCTTGGTGTTTCGATCGTGTGATCCTGCTCTTCGAGTCGACGGCAAGCTGAAGAGTAATCCCAGGTGAGAATCAAGAGGTAAAGGATGGATAGACGAGAATCCAACGACAGGGGAAGGAGGTGGCTGTGATGGGAGCTGGCTTGATATATGTATATACCACCATCACCCCCTAGGCTATAGATAACCTGGCATGGCCATGCACTCCGATCCTCAGCTTCATCGAATCCCCCCGACTTATCCCGCATGTCCTTTCAGCTCGTTTGCTTTTAAAGTTGTGTGACTGGATCAACGCCAACCCAAACCATCCATCGGCCAGGAGACAAGCTGCCTCATCCCACACCCAGAGCACTATACAATGCGGCCAGCTGCATGAGGCCCAATCGTCGTCTTCCTCGCAAGACAGGTACGATGCGAGGTCGGCGCAACGGGGTGTGCCTCTCAGGTGAGCTTATCGCCCTCGAGATGGATGGCAACTTCATTGGTGCCGACTGCGGTTAGTGGCTAGGCATGAAGCCACAGAGATAAGTGATGCGACTCCCACAGGTTGTCCGGGGATTCGGTGCCATGTTGGGACGATGCTTATCTGGGAGGCTTATCTCGTGCGTATCGGGCCAGTATATGAGAGATGAGGGAGTATGGCTGAGGCCGGCAGGATTCGTATAGATGACAGCCGTTATTGATTTGGCTTTCTGTAATCATGGGTCTTTGTAGGGCGCAATGATGAAGCGGTGACATGCTGTGAAGAGAGCTTTCTGTGTCTCTCAGCGGCCGGGAGGGGGGGGCTTTCCTGTTGGAAGAGTTGCCGTGTTATATGAGCTCCTGAAGGGCTGTTGCATGTTATGAGCGGTTGGTTGGTTACCTGTCTCTCAGACGGGGCCCCTCCTTTTCGGTTCGTCGCACCGCCCTCGAGATGGGACCTGGACATGAGTTGATCGTCGATAGACTGCTCCGTAGCATTGGAGATGAGGCGTCTGCAGTGCGATGTTGCATCCCTGCATAGCTTGAGCCCCGTTCACTCCCCTGGCTTCGTCATTGTCGAGCTGAGTCCGTCAACAAGGCGAAACAGCACCCTTCGCCAGATGGTAAAGTCCAGTCTCTCTGTATGCAGCAAATCGGAGGCACACCAACGCCAAACCGAACCCTGCCGCGATAGTCGATACACTCATTGTCCGCAGTATCAGTCCCAAGGCCTTACGCAACGCCATTTGTGCTTATCCGCCGTTGTCTGACACACACCCACCCAAGGCTCTTATCAGTGGCATCTGTCTTTGCGCGCCACGCCTCTCGCAAAACCGATGCCCAGTCTGGCGTAGACCCCCGATGTTGGACGCATGGCACCCCGGCCCTCACGAGGCGATGCTGATTGGGCGACAGTCCTTATCTCTCGGGGCGGCGCTTGTGGGGGGTCGCAGTTCAGGCTGGCTGTCTGTCTAGCGGGGTGAAGCTGTGCCTGAGGGCCTTTGTTCACATGCATGACTGAGGTGCTTCAGCTGCTGGAATCTCCTACCCCGGGATATCTCCACGTCTCCCCGTGCTTCCCGGGTAGCGAAAACGTGGTGGCGTGGTGGCGTCTGTGGCATCAACTGTTAGAAAGGTATATCAAGTTTGTGTCAGCCATGGGCGGAAAAACAGGGCAATGGAGGTGCAGTGTTGCTTGAAGATTGACCTTCGGAATCTCGCTTTCACATGCAAATCACACAAAGTCACACTATCGATGGCCCCAGGTTTTCGACCGACCGAGCAATGAATCTCAAATATTCATCCGGAGCCGATCTGACGGGATTCACGGGTACGATAATAGACCAATCAAAAGGTAATAGACGTGGTGAGAATTGTCGAGAATAGAAGTATATGCCTTGAGCTGGATATCCATCGTCGCAATAGTCGCCATTCCCAGTTGATGCAAAACTATGCCGTTCTATGACATGGATCTGATCGCATCGTGAGGTTCATGTACTCCGGATTGTGTAGATTGTGTCGGTTGGAACATCGTCTCCGCCATTGGGGCAGCAGAGTCAAGACAGACCATCATGATATGCGACTTGGCGTTCTTCCACAACTTACTGGAGCGCCAATGACAATGTCAATCTAACCGCGGAGTGGTCTATCGTCTTTCGTAAAAGCAGAGTATCCTGCAGTAGCCCCGCCGAGTCCCGGTACCGCCGCCTGTCTGATGCTTCACTCGATCCTCTATAGCCTGAGGTGCTTCGATCTCTGATCGGCAACAAGTGGTTGTCCAGCTTCGTGGACATCGACAGGCTCTGGTGGCAGAATCCTCCGTCTATGCTGTAACCCAATCGCTATGGCATGCAGGTTGCCCATCCATTGGGCACGGTGTAAGTGCAGGATGAAGGTGCTCATGGCCCGGTGGTGCCCCCTGAACTGCCCTGGACGTCCTCCCTCCACTGCTTCTCTAGATCCATCAAACACTTTGCAACGTCCCAGGGAACTTCTTCTTCCAGAGCTGTCCGGTGCTCACGAGATATCTTGTTGAGCACGTAGCGGCTCACTGTGGCTGCATCCCGTGCTTCGGGACGCCCAATGCCGACGGCAATCCGAGCAAATGGCGATTGCGGATACTTTTTCGGCGACACTGATCCCCTCACGCTCTTGACGCCGTTGTGCCCCCGAGGACTGCGGTCCCAAGGAAGAAGCTTGACCACTCCGAAATCCTTCTCCAGCTCGTCGTGAACAATCACCAGGCTGAGTGATTCAGCACCGTATTTCCGGACAGTCTCCTGCCACGCACTGGCCACAAAGCCTCCAGAGACGTTCATATACGTCGGAGACTGCATGAGCGTGTATTTCGGGCCCTGAGACACCATGCAAGACTGCCTGCCCAGCGTCACCTCGCGAAAGGCCGGCTGGTGAAGTGTTTTTGTGAGGCCATTGAGGACAAAATGGCCGGCCGAATGTAGACTCTCGTACTTTGGCAGTGGATTCCCCAGGCTGATGATGAGGAATCGAGGGTTGAACATGCTTTCCGCAGAGAAAAGACTGCCGCGTCTGTACTGATATGCGAAATCATGGAATATTCTAAGCAAAAGACAAGAGAGCAGCGCTCACGTGAGACGCAGCAGCGCAAATCACGGAGTGACGGAACATGGCTTTTCCCGATGTGGCTGAGCTGCGAGCTCTGACGTCGACGAGCCGAAGGGGCGGAGCACCGTGGCTGGGCTTCCAACAGTTCGTCACTTTGTCCAGCTCTTCCGCCTCAGCCTCACGATCGCAAACTCCTGAGTCCGTCATCTGCCGCAAACCGATCGAACGAGCACCAACCAGCCGAGCAAACACTCGACACTTTGATACCCAAGATCGAGCAGAGAGAGAGAGACCAGCCACAGTCACCAGAAATCAAAGACAAAGACAGGCAACATGTCGTGGGCGGGTACGGAGCTTGCGGATGCCCCGCTGACAGACAGACAAGAGGGAGAGGGGCTGACGACGTCGCAGGATTCAAGAAGAATGTGAACCGCGCGACGACGCAGGTGATGATGAAGACGGGTGATTATGACCCTGGCAGCCAGGCCATACCAGGGATTCGAACCGTTGCTTACCTTGCGATGCAGGGCATGTGGAAAAGACAAATGATCGCGACTACGAGGTCGAGGAAAGGTAGAAAGGGGGACAAACCAGCTGCTGGTGAGGGATAGCATGTGCTGACCCAACCGCAGGCGGTTCAGAACGATGGAGACGGCTGCGCTACGACTGCAAAAGGAATCAAAGGGCTATCTTGACTCTCTGAGAGGTACGCAGACGCCATGCCGCCGTGGCCGGGCGCAGGACTAACATGTCGACCTCTACGATAGCCATGACAGCTTCACAGATGAGAATCGCCGAGACGATAGATGCGTTCTACGGTGACTCGGGCGCGAAGGATGGCGTCAGCAGGAGCTACAAGCAGGCCGTGGAGGACCTCGACGCCGAAACCATCAAGGCCCTCGACGGCCCGTACCGAATGACGGTGCTCGAGCCCATCGCCCGGTTCTGCGCCTACTTCCCCGACGTCAACGAGTGCATCAAGAAGCGCTCCCACAAGCTGCTCGACTACGACGCCCTGCGCGCCAAGGTCAAGAAGCTGGTCGAGAAGCCGGACAAGGACGCCACGAAGCTGCCGCGGACGGAGAAGGAGCTAGAGATGTCCAAGGCCGTGTACGAGCAGCTGAACGAGCAGCTTACGACAGAGCTGCCGCAGTTGATTGACCTGCGCGTTCCGTATTTGGATCCCAGCTTTGAGGCGTTGGTCAAGATTCAGCTGCGGTTCTGCGCAGAGGCGTATTCGCGTATGGCGCAGGTGCAGCAGTATCTGGATGCGGATACGCGCGACTTGTACGCGGAGGGACATCTCGATGCAAGAGTGGAGCAGGTGTTGCAGGAGATTCGGGAGTTGAGCATCAGCGGAACGGTGTAGTTGATGTGTCGATGTGTTTGAGAAGAGCAGCGAAGACGTGTGACAGGAAGCGAGGAGATGCGAATTACGAAGCTACTGGCGTATGGTATGGTTCCTTGTTCGATTATTGTTATTTAGACATTGGTTTGCTCAGGACGGTCTATGGATAGACTAGCACTTGCTCGCTGGAAGGTCGCCTTCGGTTGGCAGTATGTAATGAGATTCCCTTCCCTTCTGACAGGGACAAGCACTGGTGAGCGCGTCCGACTGTGATCTCTCAAGATTGGCTCGGCTGTTGACGTGAGTAGACATTGTCGTCCTTTGACCCTTTAGTAATGGGGAATCAGCATCTTTTGTCCTAATGGTTTGGCTTGTGCCGAGTAAAAGGTGTTTCGGTGTTTTCGTTTCTGGCAGTTCAACTTCCCGTAGCCTCTGCTTGTCTCCCAAAAAGCTCGTTGAGCGTCAACGGTCGCCCGATTGCCTGCATTGCCGGCCCGGCCTCTGGACCCTCATTCTCCACGGTTCCAGCAGCACGCGCAATCTTCCAGCTCTCTTCGATAATGGCCCCGTTGGTTGCCCTCGTCTCCTCTTCGTCGTTGTGAATCCACAGCCCCAGCACCTTCTCCTCGGCTTCATGATCGCTCTCCACCTTGAGAATCACCAGCTCGCCCATAATTTCGACATGTCCCACCCTTGCCAGATCAACAATGACGTTATCCAAGCCCCGTCGGCTCAGCACAAACACGCACGCTCGCGGCCGATTGTGCACGTCGTCCGGCAGCGGCGTCTGCGCGCAGACAAACATGGTGCCCTCGATGCCCGACTTCTCCCAGCTCTGGGCGGCGGCGTCAAAGGTGTAGACGACGGCGTTGGCGGCGATGCTGAGAATGCGGCTGATGGAGGGCAGATAGCGCTGCAGGACGGAGAGGTTGAGCTCCGTGTTGGTCCGGGGGGGAGGCGGTTCGTAGGTCGGGGCCATGGCGGCGGCGTCGGACTCGTAGTCGGAGATGGCGGGGATGCGGTTGGACGGGTGGCGGTGGTGCCGTGATTTTCGGGGGGCTGGGCGGCTCATTTTTGTGGGAGGGAGGGAGTGGCTGAGGGAGGTGGAAGACTGGGTGGCTCTGTTTTGTGTTTTCTGTGGTTGACTGGGCGGCGGAGGGTGCGATGTGTCTGAGCGAGGACGAGGAGAGAATGAGAGGATGCGTCGGATGGCCAAGCCGAGGTCGTGATGGCGGGGAGATTGGCGTGGAAAGTAGAGAGCAGCAGTAGTTGACGGCAGCTAATTTGGAAGAGACGGTCGATAGATGCGAGGAACGGCAAATGAAGGAGTGATGGCGATGCTGCGTAGCTGTTCGTTTCGGCCTGTGGGCGAGAGAAGACGGAGGCTGGTTGATGATGTCGCTTGGGTCGAGGTTGACTGGACTTGGGTTGACAGCTGCGAGCACTGAGAGACTGGGCTCAGAGCAGCTGCCAGCTAAAAAGTAGCGCCAACACCGCTGTGGCTTATCGATAACACCCCGGTACGGCAGCTGCTCTCGGCATGACGCGAAGCTCTGGATCGCCGCAGAATACGGGGAAGCTGCTCTACAATCGCCTGCTATTTCCTTCTCCTTGTCGTGATCATCTGCTCTCCTGCTCTTCTGCCAGTTCCCAACTTACTCGCCGTCAGCAGCCATATTGCTGTTCGTACCGCACCCAGTTTACATCAGCATTGAACAATCGTCACAGCCTTACTCCATACTACTACCACCTACTTACTATACAGACAACGCCTATATATGCGGCCCAACGCCCGTCTGCGTCGGATTCGACAGCATCGCCCCCATCGCCGCGACATGATCTAGCAGCCAGGCTGTGGCAACAAGATCCCCGATCGTGAGAGCCGGCGACGCCGCATCCAACGACCTTCTGCCCACTCTCTCGCGACCTTCGCAATGGAAGAGCCAGCAAAGGACCAGACGAACCAGTCCATCGGTTCGGATCCCGTCGAGGTCGGCGTCCCCCAGTCGCTCGCCCGGGCTATCCTCTCTCGGCGCTCCGAATATCTTCGTCCGTGCGAGATCCGAATCAAAGTGGGCACCTGGAACGTCGCGGCTTGCCCGGGGACGGATAAGGACCTCGCCAGCTGGTTCGCTGAGGATGCGCCAGTCGACAAGACGCTATCGGGGCTTGATATGTCTGGCGATGGCCGTCCGCGGCGCTCGACTGAGTCGGGCAATGGAGAAGGCTCTGAGCCAAGACGAACGAGCCAAGAGAGAGATGGAGGGTTCCATCTCTATGTGCTGGGGCTGCAGGAAGTGGTGGACCTCAACCGGACAGGCGAGTACATGAGCCGGCTATACGTCGATAATGGACCCATGGAAAAGTGGAAGGCAGCGCTGGAAGCAGCAATTCCCCAGGGGTACCAGCTTGTCGTGGCTGAGCAGATGACGGGACTCCTGCTTCTGATCTACGCCTCTCCCACAATTGCCCCGACGATAAGCAATGTCTCTACGCAGCAGGTTGGAACAGGATTGCTCGGATACTTTGGGAACAAGGGCGCCATAGCTACTCGTCTTGTGTTGGGAGAGACTACAAAGCTCTTGTTTGTCAACTGCCACCTCGCTAGCGGCGTAGGTCAGGCTGCCCTTGACCGACGGTGCTGGGACGTAGGCCAGATACTGTCCAAGACTCAGTTCGACCCCGTGGTGATTAGCGGCGTATCCGACGACGAAGGAGACAGGATCGGAGACGAAGACTTTGCGTTCTGGTTTGGAGACATGAACTTTCGCCTAGAGGGCTTACCAGGAGACGACATCAGACGGCTGCTGACATTGCATGCTCGCGGGGAATACGACTTGAGCAACGACAGGCCGGCGCCCATCGAGGGAGACGACGGCGTCATCATCACGCGGTCGTCCGAAAGCGACGACGACGCAACCACCATGTCGTCCATGTACTCCAGAGATCACAGCTTTGATCAGAGCTTCGACTCGGAAAGCTCCCTGCCAGATCCCGACGATTTCCCAGAAGACCCCAGCCAGGACCCAGCGTCTCTACAGGCAACCATTGACTCGCTTCTACCGCACGACCAGCTGAGACGAGTGATTGCGAAGCAGAAGCTGTTCCACGACGGCTGGCGAGAAGGACCCATTACGTTTCTGCCAACCTTCAAGTACGACATTGGTACGTTTGGCTTATTCGATACGAGCGAGAAGCAGAGGGCGCCTAGCTGGTGCGATCGGGTCCTCTACAGGACGCGCAAGGACAAGGAGGCGCATGACAAGAAGCTGGAGGAGCTGAAGGAGGCCAAGCGCAAGGACGAGGAGATGAGGGCGAGAGGGATCGAGGAAGACGAGGATGTGCTCTTTAGCTACGACCCCGACACCGACGGGGAGGAGCAGCCGCCAAAGCCAGCATCCACCGAGGCATATGACGAGTACGATGAATACGACGAGAACGAAACTGGGCCGGCAGACGATGCTGTTCCAGATCAAGCCACTCTCGATTCCTACAGTTCTCAGCAACGCATCACATCGTCGGACCACAAACCGGTCCTCTCCACGTTCACCCTGCGTTACGACGAGGTCGATCCCGAAAAGAAGGCTCGGATCCACTCAGAGATTGCTTTCGAGCTGGATCGAGCCGAGAACGAGGGCCGGCCCGGCGTCACGCTGATTATCGAGGGCGGTCACGGCGCGACGGACGGAGTGGTCGACTTTGGCGAAGTGGGCTTCTTCGAGACACACTCGTGCTCCATCACCATTGCCAACACCAGCAGTGCTGCTGCCAGCTTCGAGTTTCTCCATGAGACCCAGACCAGCGAGGACGACCAGGGCGCAGCAAAGTGGCTCAAGACGTCGTTCCACCGCCCTGACGAAGGCGGCACGAAGAGCAAGCTCGGCTCGTCGGTGACGCTTGAACCCGGCGAGACGGTTCTGGCCGTGGTCGAGGCGCGAGTGTCGGAGATTTCGCACGTTCGTGCGCTCAACGACGCTAGCTCCAAGCTGGACGATGTGTTGGTGCTGCGAGTCGAGGGCGGCAAGGACCATTTCGTTCCTGTCCGCGGCGCGTGGCTTCCCAGCTGCTTTGGCCGGTCGATTGACGAGCTGATTCGGGTGCCGGAGTGCGGAATACGCAAGTTTATCAAGGACAAGAACATTCAGGGGGCCATCACGTACGACTGGGACGTGCACTGCTCTGCGCCGCGAGAGCTCTTCAAGCTCACCGAGGTCGTTCAAACCATGGCCGAGCGCTGCGTCGCCGACGAGGCAATGTTAGAGGACATGACTCTGCCGCGAGACCCCGGCTGGCCGCTGGACGCCGCGACGTGGACGGTGGAGGCGGGCAAGCAGGACGAGCTGAAGGCAGCACTCATCACAGCACTGGACACGAACGCGCCGCTGGCGGATGCTCTGCCGGTGGAGCTCTTGTCCACGCACAAGCTGGAGATTTACTCTTCTGTCTTGCTCCTGTTCCTCTCGTCCCTCATCGACGGGCTCGTCCCACCGCATCTCTGGGCTAAGCTCTCTATCGAGTTGCCGAATCTCAATGCGTTACCGGTGACGTCGTGGCCCGATGTGAAGAACCACATCCTCGACCTGCTAGCAATGTCTCCAAGCCACAACATTGCCTTTGTCTTTTTGACGGCCACCCTTTCCCGCGTGGCTGCCGAGTTAAACACTGCGACTGCGCCGGGGCCGACTCCAGGCGCGTTAACCCGGCGGCTCAGCTTCCGCCCCGGCGAGACTGAAGCGGTTAGGAAGAGGAGGGCCAGGGAGAGGCGGTATGCCGAAATTGTGAGCCCGCTGCTGTTTCGCTCGAGCGATGATAAGGACAAGGCGAAGAAGGACCGAGAGCGGATTGTGCTGGAGATGTTTCTCAGGAAGGACGATCGGAGCTAGACGCTTGGCAGTGAGAGGGGTGTCAAATCGTGGAGGAAGATACGATGGCGATGACCCGAATTATCGGTGTTCAAGGGGCATAGATCAGGTATGCTAGCGAGTGTTTGGTGCTGTGATATGATGCGATGGATACCTCGTATATAGTAGACGGCTATGAGTATAGCTGGTAGCCTTATGAGTAGATGATGCCTCGGTGTTTTTTTTTTTTCCTGGTTATTCATTTCCGTGTCGTGCCGGTATTCCAACTGTGAAGAAGTATAGAAGATTATTGTAGACAATCGCTAGAGATTGTGTACTTCAGGGGGGTTCTGTGTGACGTGGACATCAAAGTGAATGCAAGATGCCAACAGAGAGAGCCTTGATTCATCTCATCACATGCCCAAGAAGGCAGAACAAGCACAAACGGTTGAATTGAGATACATAAGGTACATCATGTACTACTATTGCCTCCCATGAGAGAGGAGGCACGTGCTCCTGAGTCCTCCTTTTCTCGCCATCTGCCAGACAGGTAACGGAGAGTCAACTCTCCTCGAACACGGGCACTTTTGGTGTAATTGTACATCCACATTCTATTCTTCCTCTTTCTACAGTTATCCCATCCATTCTCCTCCCGTTCCTTTCTGCACATGATCATACCTAGATGAACACAACAGCACCTGGATATGCCACCGCTTCGGAGCGGTCAGGCAGCCTCAACTGGCAGGCACTGCTTCCAAGAGGCTGCTTCTCGGACTTTTTCCTCCTCTGATAACTTAGTCTCCCTTTATCTTCTCCTCGCTAAACCATCTTCTCCGTTGGCGCGCAGACAATGTGCTTCCTTTGGTTCCTTTGGTACAAGAGCCCATTCCCTCGTCCTCAACAAGAAAAGAGCCTATCCCCTCCTCGTCGACGCCATCTTGCTTCAGCCCAGAACCTTACGTCGCTTCGAAAACTATTGACACGTACTTCGGTAACCGAAGGCTATAGAGGGACAAGACTTGCGCACCGATTTCATATCTCGGCACGTCGTCGCCATCCTGGTCCCAGCGAATATCCGTATGAGGCTACCTCGACGCTGATATGATTTGGGGCTGGATAATCGAGGGCTGTTAATGGCTGATGAATCCCGAAATTTGCCCCTGGGTCGTTTTACGGAGAGCAAGCAATGGTTGCCATCAGCCTTGAAGGACGAACGCCTCCGTGACAAGCCACTCATATATCCATCGACAATCTTCTGTTCTTCTAGCCGCCGGCAGGGTATAAATAGAGGCCTTCTTCCTGGCTTCCTGCTGATCTCCTTTCTCCCACATTCGCAACTCGTCCACCTGGCAACGCCATCTTGTCCTATACTCACACCTTCGATACCTTCAACGACAAGATGCCCCAATCTCGCCAGTTCCGCGACACAGACCCCAGCTCTCGCCTCCGCCGGCGCATAGCGTATGAGAAGCTGGGGGAACAGATGGAGGCGTTCAAGCCTCTTCGGGAAGAGATGAAGCAGCACTCCCCCCCGGAGTGCCAGACGTATCTGAACGGCGCTCCCTACGAAATCACAAGGCCAGGGAGTCGGGTCGAGATGTTCTTTGAGGGTGCTAGAAGCACTCTGGATATCCCCCGGATTCGGATGCCACCCCCAGACGCTCAGGTAAGCTCCGCTGCACGGAGAGAGGGCGCCCATTTTTGAGTTGGTCTTCTAACGAGCTGGACCAGGGGCCCAACTCGGCAGACTGCGTGGCCTTGGACGTGCCGCAGAACCAGCTCCAGATGGTCAAGTACGACAAGGCCGTCGCGGAGAGGAACAAGCTCACGACCCTCACGGACAAGAATCGGTTCTTGGTATCGTGTCCCTCGCCCTTTGAGACGTGGAACCTGGAGAAGGAGCTTGGCGACTATAAGGCGGCCTCGTCAATGCTCAGGTCCGACTTTAAAAGGGAAAACGACTTCCACGCCAGACGCAGCGTGCTCAGGCAAAACTTGCCCTCCGACCTCAGCCTGGAAGAGAGAACACGGCGCGTGCTCAAGTCCAGGGGTCGCCCCAGCCCGCTGAGGGAGGTCATCTCCATTGACGAAGATTGGCCCCAGTAGGGCTGGGCGGATGCCGGTCTTCGGCAGTTGGAGGCGAGCTGGGACTTGGGGGGAAAGATGCAGACAAGGCAGCTTCTCGTGGGGGACAGGACGAGCAAGATTCGGTGGTGATTGAGGAACTGCAATTGGTTCGGTGATGGGCAATGAGCTTGTAATGTTAATTTGGTCAAAGTTGGCTTGGGCTTAGGTTCGGCTTGGGGGTTTGGACTTGGGGCTTGGGATATTTGCTTTTTGATCTGCTTTTATACGATACCCCTTCCACTTAAATAGGACGCCTTAGGGTTCTCGGTGCTTCTACAATAAGGTAGTCATTAATGATTACATGGTTGGCTACCATTTTGGGCCAAGATGCTTGTTGGTGTCCGGCGTGTGATGTTGATGAGAAGCAATCTTCTTTTGCGATGATGGTGTGTATGGTGTATATACTGAATCGATCTTGCCGTGTGATTTGAGTTGATTTGTTTACCATGTACCTTGATTGAAGCTGTGTTGTTTGCTTGTTCTCTTCTCATCTCTCCTTACTCGCTGCCTTGTATGGATGAATGTAGAGTTGAGGCAGGGAGATGAATGGATAAGTATCGCGCACTCGATAATACAATTCATTACAATGCTCTCGCTATTGCTCTGTTCTGCTCACACAGGGGCATACGTAGAGGTTGGCCTTCGTAGAGGTTGAATGTTGGAGATTCGATTCCGAGTTGCCGCGTTATGTTGTGCCTTTGTGCGGTTTGTGTCTTGACACTATCTTCACGATGCCCGCGCTGGATGCTCAGAGAAATACCCGACAGTTAACAGCAAAAATAAATGACAATAAACCGAGTCAACAACAAGGATACATGAGAATAAACCGAGTCAAGACAGAACAAAACCCCGCCACAGACGATAATTCTTTCCCTTCAAACACTCCATATCAGACCTCACGCATCCTCCAAGTAAAGATGTGAGGTTTATCCTCTAGTATCGAAATCTACTCCTCTACAATGAATTCCGTCCGCGTAGCTTAAATCCCCCGGCCCTGAATCACCTACGCAGAACAAGAAACCCGGTTAAATACCAGGCAAGTACAGGCGGCCTTCAACTAATGCACGATCAAACAACGGGACGACCCGTTACATCTCACCGCACAACAATCAATAATCCATGTACAAGTATGGAGCGGCGCGCAATGAATTACCGGCACTAAAAGAAGAACTAAATAAAAGAGGAGAAAACCGTTGGTAGTTTTTGAAAGAAGGGGGGGCGAAAGCGGGAAAAGTTGTTGGCTTGTTAGTAGTGTATTAGGGCCAACGACAGGAACGACGACGTCCGCGAAGACGAATGAATTCGGGTGATCGGAGAGGGAATTGAACGGGGAGAATTTGTAATGAAGAATGTGTGATTGGAGGTCATCGTCGTATCAACGCTGACACCATTTCCTCAGAATGGATGACGTCTCCTCACCCTTGCCATATCTTTACTCCCTGCATTCTCATACGCTTCCAACTCGTCTGCCAAACCCTATAGACTATTGATCATGCAGATACGAGCTCTCGACATCTCCTAAGGGTACTCTTCCTTGAGAGCCTTGTATCTATCCCAGTCGTATTTGCTGACGTGCATGAGAAACGCACTCCCACACAAAACATCACCCGGGTTTGAGACTACTCAAGCCAAGGCAAAAGCAAGAGAAAAAAAAAGCAAGGCAAGGCAAAAGGCAAAAAGTGACCCTTCGCATCGGAAGGAATCCTCCTCCTGCGGGCGTCGCAGCACAGCCCATGCCAGATACTTACTTGCTCCTTCACTACATACTCATCCTGCTCCTACTCTACATGTCGTATCGAGGTAAGGGAGGTCTCGGACTTGATGATATGTGACGCTGTCGACTCTTTTCTATTTGGAGAAAGCGCTTGTACCGGTACTTTGTCCAGCCTTGGTCTTGGCCCTGCAAGTTCATCCATTTGTTGCGATGCGTGTGGCTATTTCGCGTGTGATGATCAATGGTTTGACCAAGACTTGGTTCATCCGCATCTGTATGATCGAGCACGATATCCACAATCTTTTCTTCAACCATCAGAGCAAAAAGATCAGCATCATGGTAGGAAATTCATATCAAAACGTGTACCAGTTTTCACAACCCTCCTGGCCCGTAGAGGCCCAAACACCGCGTCTATATGCGATGCAACCCAATCGTTGTCCATTCTTTTCCTGCGCCTGTCATCATGCTTCGTTGCCTTACTCAATGTATTCCCGCTGATACGTCGCATGCGGATGCCATTTCTCCTCAAACAGCTGCGAAACCCAGTAAAAGGGATGGTCCCAGTCGTAAAAGACCTGGCGTCCCTCGTACGGCCTTCCTCCAACGTCGTTGGGAGCGGGCTTGGTCACTGCCAAGGGGGGTCAGCCCTGTTCAGCCTGCTGCTCGGAACGCCGGCACTCACCATGTCCATTGTCTGCCTTGTAGCGCCTCCAGACGTCCAGTTGCCCCTGCACGGCACGATCTGTACACGCCTGCATCAGGAGATCAAACTCTGGCGATGATATGCCGGCCAGAGGGCCCTTGTGTCTCTCGTCTTTCTCATTCGGGGGCGGCCAGGGCTTGCAGTTGAAATAGTGCCAGTGCTGGAGGAGGTTGTTGCAGCTTTCATGCAGGCTCTCTACAAAAGCCGGAATGGAATAGCGGAGCTGGAAATCAAAACCGTCAGCCTACATATCGGGCCAACTGAAGCAGGGCCCACGTTGCATCCCATGACCGGGAATGGAGCACGTGGCGGAACTTACACTCTGGCCGAGATTGTTTCGCGCGTGACGATACCGGTCCTCGCTGACCCAGCTGGCTTCCCTGAGCAGCATGAACATGCAGGCATAAACGAGGAAGAAATGCTGCGGTTGGCTTCGGGACATGAGAGACTCCAGTTCGCTCAGCACAAGCTTGCCGTACTTGCTGAGGAGCCGCGTGTGGTTGATGCTGTCGAACTGCGCCAGGATCATGCGAGGGACCGAGACTCTGCCAAACAGGGGATAAGTGTCATCCCGCGTTTCGGGCTTCATTCCCAGCAGTTCTTTTCCAAGGAGCCACGAGGATCCGGTTGAGTGGCCTATTTGTCTTCGAGTTAGACCTAGCTGCATCCAGCAGTTTCTGCCTCAACTTACGCATGGCAAACCAAAGGACAATCATGTTGCCCAAGAATTTGAGCTCTCTCTCTTCCGCTCCAGTGACTTCGCTCCTGCCCTAGACAGCTCGTCAGCATCACACAGATCCGTAGAGAACTCCATCCGGTAGACGGAAACGAGTCGGGAGGTCTCCGTCCATACCGAAAGATCCTGGTAGCGCTTGATGATATACTCGTACGTCCTCTCAATGACGTCTCGAGGACCCGCCTTACCACCTGCTCGCTCCCTCTTCATCACGTCCACAGCGTTCTTCTTGATGTACTCCTCAAAATAGTTCGCCGTCTTCTGAATGCTGGCCAAGCAATAGTGCGCTAGATCCTTCTTCTTGCGCACTCCGAGCTCGCCGTCCGGCACCATCCAGAATCTCGCAGTCACATCTCCAGATTGCGGCTGGAATGCAACAACCTCCACCGTGATGGGCTCGTCGCATATTCCCAGTGTAAACTTGATCGTGCGAATGTCGCTGGGGTTGATTCGGTCCGTCACATCCTTCATCTCCGTTCCCTTCCAGCGTTTGGTCAGCTCGAGCCCTCCGCTGCGGAACAAGACGGCATCCGTAATCTTTCCACGATAGCACGGCATTCGATGGATCGTCTTTTTCGACGTTCTGGAAAATGTTCGGCATCCCAGACAGGCTCCCATGGGGTCTGTCGGGTCAGCGTCACACTATCAGGGTTAGCCAACGTGCTGAAGCGGCATCAAAGCCTGCACTTACCCGCATCTTTTGCATCCGGCATCGTGTGCACGCTTTGATTTTCCTTGTTTCTGCCGTCTGCTTTCGGTGACTGGGGCTGAGCGGGCTTCGCCTTGGCTTGTTCGACACCGCAGAGGACGCCGGACCCTCCTCTGCCATAGCTAGGGGATCCTCCTCTGTCGTAGCTGAAGATGAATCCTGCTGTACCGCGCCTGCTGGTGAGGCATCTTGAACATCAGGGTGGGCATCGGTATCGGCCTCGGTATCGGCCTCGGCATCAGCATCGGCATCAACATTGGCATCAGCATCGGCATCAACATTGGCATCAACATTGGCATCAGCATCGGCATCAACATTGGCATCAGCATCGGCATCAGCATCGGCATCAGCATCGGCATCAGCATCGGCATCAGCATCGGCATCAGCCTCCATAGCGTCGGTTGTTTTCTCAACATCTTGCACACCGTCTTCACACTCAACGTCGCTACCGTCCCGAGGTTCTTCATCAATATCGTACTCGCCATTCCCAGCCTGGTCCGTGGGCTGCCCGTACGAGGAGCCACCCTGGCCGTGAGCATCTAGCTCGCAAGATCCCGTCCCAGAGCCGGTATAATCAGGGGAGACAGCGCTGCCCGGAGTCATAGAGGCCAATGGAAACGGGCCAGGAGGATGCTGGGCTAGATAGCCATTTGCGACGGCCTGTTGGCGGCTCTCGGGGAATTGAGGTCCTCCACCCATTGGCGATTGCCCGGGGTTTGGTTGGGGATATCCGAGTGGTAATCTGTTGTCTGCAAAGTTGTGTTGCCTCAATCGCGGGTCATTATAGGGTGAGTACGCGAAAGGAGTCGGCACCTCAAAGGGTGACTGTCTCTCTGCGAGCTGCTCAGGACCGGGGTGGACTTGGAGAAGTGGTCTGTAATGTTCAGGGTGATAGGGATGAGAGAGAGGCGGTGGTGGAGGAGGATGAGGAGGGGAGTGAGGATGAATATAGGGATGAGGATGAGGATGAGGGTAAGACAGATGCTGCTGATGATGGGGATGAAGAGGGATACCTGCTTCACCCGAGACCAGATGTTGGCTCAGGCCAAAGGCGTGTGGCTGAAACGCTTGGACGGATGGATAAGGCGTCCCGAGGTTGGCATCGGCTATGACGTTCTCCTGTCCCGGAAGGCTCAGTTGATGCGGTGAGACTGGGTTGAAGGGCGGCGGAAACACGGGTTCATTCATATGAATCGCTTGCAGTGGCACAGCTTGGGGAGACGGGACTGGCTGAAAGTGAGACTGGGCGATGGCATCGCCATGCGGACCCAGGACAAACCACGGGGATTGTTGATATTGTTGGTTGTAAGTCGAGGCCGGCGGCACGGCGGTGGAGCGAGGGCTGTACGCAGTCGGAGCTTCAGCACCAGCGATCGGCATGGCACCGTTGTCATGGCCAAAGACAGGCTCAGCGGAGCGATCCTGGCCGCGAGAATGGCCTGATGGACCGCTACCTGTGCTATGCAGCTGATAATCTTGATAGGCCTGGGGTTGAGTGTGCAGACCAGCTACAGGCACAAGTACCGGTACGCGTCCGGGGCCTGGTAGGACCGCCACCGCCGCGAATGGTGTTGCTCTGGTGGCAGCCGAAGCAGAGCCCGCGGGCGAGGACAGTGTGCTCGTCCGAGCGTGTGTATGTGTATAAGCCGCATCGGCGCGACCTGGGCTGGCGAGCTGAAAAGAGCTCTCGAAGCCGTCACTGCCCCGGGGACGAGCAGCTGAGGTGTCAGCATTGGAGGCTGCGTCGCTGTCACTGGTCCTCTTGCGCTTTGGCGGGCCGCGAGAGGGCTTGCTGGAAGGGGCCTATGATGAGACCGGTCAACTGTCAACTCTCTCGCTTTCTCACGTCTGGTCAGGCAGGCTCTCTCTAGTCTTGTCCGGTTGAGGACTCAACCCCGGCGTAACAGGAAGAGGGGTCCGGGCAGCTGCAACGGTAATCAGACGAGACAGACGTCGCCCATCCCATTCGCCGTATTCAGACAGCACAGAGCCAGACTGATGCTACATGCCAACGGGGGTGTTGGTGGGGGGGGGAGTGTCTGCGAGAGAGGCTTGGAGACGGGAATGAACTGTAGGGGGAAAAGGGTGATAAATAAGACACGATAAAACACACAACGCAGAATTCCAAAGCAGAAGATGAGGGAAAGCAGTGAACAGAGAAAGCCACGTTTCCCGGGCTTCGAGAGGGCCCATCAGCAACTCAAAACAACCCAAGCCCACCACCCCAACAGCTACTACCCCATAATATCCCACACTTCCCACGAGCATGTCCATCTTCTCTCCTCGCAACGGGTGCCGCCCGCGGCCGCAGAACAGAATAGTGAAGGGGAAACGAAGACTAAGAGAGGATGTCACTTACAGAGACTCCAGGAGAGCGCACAAGTAAGCTTGCAGCGGGCGTCTCCATGGCTGCGGCAGCGGACATGCAACGCTGTGACGCTGTCCACGGGAGGGTGTGGTTGCACACGTCAAGGCCTCGAGACCGGTGAAGACAGAGACCCAGCACGGCGCAGCACCAGGACGAGACAAGGCGTGCCCTGGCTGGCGATAGGGGCGACGACGAGTTTCCACCGGGAGGAGCCCCCAGGAGCGCTTCCGAGGGGTCGCAGAAGCGAAAGAGCGGGCAGTGGGACGGGTCGCTGCGTCGGGTTCGGGTCGTTGGCAACGGGGGTGAGAGTGACGAAGGAGCTGCAAATCAGAGCGCATGAGGCGCAAGGAAGACGAGGTCGAGATGGAGAGCCCAAAGGAGGAGCGCAGCAGATGGGTGGGAAACCGGGATGACCAGGAGGCAGTGAGCCGCAGGGGGCCCGCCGTACTTGTACAAGTGAGTACGACGGCGATGGGACGGGCGATGGCCGCGCGAGCTGGCAAACCAGTTTATCGGGACGCAGGCGGCACCATCACACACACCTTGGCTCCAGGCCCCGAGGCGACCCAGCTTGCAGACGCCCGAGACGAGGCCTAGCCATGCCGTGATGCCGCCTTGTCTCCCTTGCAGCGACATTACGCATCGTCTCTCTCCCGCCCGTGTCGCTAGCCGGCCGAGCTGAGGCTTGCCGTTGATTATTCTTGCTTTTTCCCTGTCTCTCTTCCTCATCATTCGAGCCACGGGGCGTCGGAGGATCCGCCAGGATTTGCTGCGAGGCAGCTGGGATGCCCACCAGCTGCCGGTCCGCTGCGGTTCCGAAAAGGCCTCAGGCGCAATGGGATCCGGCCGAGGCTGGCTTACTCTCTCTGCCCGCTGGTTTCTGGTGATGTTCGACGCTCTTCTGGTGGAGAGACGTGGTCTGGGCAGGCGGCATATCGGAAGCAATGCCGGCCCGGCCCAGTGGCATCGAGGGAAGGAGCGGCAGGGCCATCTCAGAATAGCTTCAACTTCTTGTCTCCCATTCTTGCAATTCTTCCACTTTCTCACTGCCTACAGACCAATCAAAGATCCGTTTTCTTTGACATGGTCGAGCTGTATCCTCGTGCCATCTTGATTCAGACCGCGGGAGCATCACGATTCACGGCCTGGTGTAGCCCAGGCAGCCACGGCTGACTACATGCCGCAGACCAAGCTTCCGTGACACGCCCGTCTGCAAAGACGACTCTGACGATCCTTCTGTCTTCCGCTACCGCTACTCCGAGTACGATGACTCGTACACGCATACCCAGCGGCCGTCTGGTAGCGCCCCGACATGCAGCAAACACTCGGCTCTATCCAGGTCAGCACTGCGAGGCAGGGAGATGTGTTATCTGTCAAGACACAAGGAAGATCACGGGCATCATCTCAGGTACGACACAAAAGCACGCCAGCATCATCATCATCATCATCACCACCACAGGCGTCGTTCTAGGCCCCAGCGCGTAGTACTTGACTTGTGTGCATCTGGTGCTAGGCCTTTTTTTCACCTTACCGAGGGCAAACCCAGCTGTCAGTCCTCGAATGTGATAGAGTTGCACCCCGTCTTCGGACCCCCATGGCTGCTCTGGACAGTCTTGACGGGGCTACCATGCAAGAAACATCTTGGCCCCGGCCACACGGCCTCCAATGGTGGCTGCAACCTCAACCTCTATTATCCACTCGCCCATCTCGTCACGTACAAGGGCCCAATCACAGGCGGCAGCGCTTCCGCACGAGACCAAAGCCTTGCTGATGTTCGATTTGACAGGCCTCACCGGTTGACGTCCAGAGCCCCGTCCCTGTCACCACAGCCAGCTCTGAGTGGCTGGGCTCGGCAGGGGGACGGAAGCAAGATACATCTGCGTACAAAGGTGTGTACGTGTATCGTGTATCTCCTGGACATGTTCGTACGATACACCGCGCTCCGGCAGTCGCACTGAACCTGCTTGACCTCGTCGGCGTATTGAGAAGCTGGGGGGTGCTAGTAGAGTGGCAGGTCGGATATTATCTTCCAGCGTCACTCGGCTTCAGCTGTTCCCCCCACTGGTACCCATACCGCTTCGAGTATCATGTCAACCGCCGCCCATACAAGGCGCGTCTTTCATCTGTGACATCTCGGTCAAGCATGACATACAGTTACTTGTAAGGAGAGATGGGTACGTCAACCGGCTCTTCTACTGACATGCCCTTGTTGCGCCCGCTACAACTGCCGCCCTGTGTGGCTGTCGTTGCCTCCAACGACGGGCTCAGGAGAAGAGGAAGCAGAAAGAGAGTTGGGATCAAGTATTAAATATGTTGGCTGTTTTCCTTGAGCCGGAGACGTTTGCATTTTTCCAAATAAGTTGCCATGAGCCGCATTGGACACGAGTTCATGCACAAGTTTCCGGGCCCTAACCAGGCGAACCCACCGTCTTCAGCGAAAGGCTGCCGACACTCAGCTTTTGGCGGTCGAAACGACTCTCGAGCACTCACATACTTGGGTGATCCACGTCAACGAAACAGCTGCTTGTACGGAGTACTCTCTCACTTGGCGTATACGGATACTGCTCGGCGGAGGAGGGCTGGTGATGGGGCAAGAGAGTTGTAGTTTTGTGGGCTATTGATGGATATCTGCCGCGTGTGCATGGATTCCAACAGCAAACGGCTCGTGAACAGGCAGGGAGACGGCACAACTAGATCCAAAACACGGGCCAAGCAAGTCTAGAATTGCGGCGGTTTATCCAGGCCAAGCCGGCCAGCAACTTGCACCTTGCTCGACTCGACGGCCAAGATACGAAGAGGGCAGGTCGAAGCAAGAGGCAGAAAGGGCAAGAGGCAGAAAGGGCTCATGATGCCTAGCATGGACCGCCGCAACGCTATTCTCGGACTTCGTACTCGTACGGAGTGGCTGCAAGGCTCGTGGGATTCTGGCAAATGTGGTGTGGCCTCCTTCGTGATCGTCTGGCTCCGCACAGTCGTGACGATGCCAGTACAAGTATGCTCCCCCCATTCCCCCTCATATCCGCCAGTCTCCGAGTCCTGTACTGTACCATGAACTTACTCGCCAGTGCTAGCTCGACAGCGCGCGTGGATGGCCCGGGATGTGACGAAGCACTCACTCACTTCACATCCCAATGACTGGCTAGGCGCGGACGGCGGTGATCGAGCAGCTCCACCGCTCAAACCAATTCAGTATGGTCCGACTTTTCATTTGCTCTGCATTCTTTCCACCGTTCATTAGCCCAGTTGTTGATGCCGAGGGTGATGGTGAGTGGGAGGGTGAGGGCTGAGGCTAAGCGAAGTCACGCCGCTGAAAGGCAGTTTCTTCGCACATGATTTGCATCTTCACAGCTCGTCGTCTTAGTACGGTAGCTTACATCTTATGTTAGTGCCGACAGCCTGGTGTTCGTTCGCGGCCGGAGAAAAGCCAGTCCCCTTTGATACGGGGGGCTGCCCGCGATAGTCGTTCGGTCACTGCCTCCCGGGCTCTGCTCTCCGCCAACCCAAGATTCCGTTTAACAGCGGCCCAACAAAAGTCGAGAACAAAGCCTCCTCCGCTGGCGACATGAGAACTCAGATTTTGGGTTAACCATATCGAATCAGCGTTTGCTCTCTTCTTTCATTCATCCTCTCAACTGCTGCCGGAGTAGCTTTGGTCTGTCGCCATGCCCAAGCAAAGAATCGCACCCATATGTGCTGTATAGTACCCGTCGAGTTCTTGTTACCCACTCTGGGCTGGTCGGTCGTCCAGAGGCGTGTCGTAATTGGGTTGCTATCGCGGAAACTTGGCATGGTTTGAGGTTTTCTTCTCTCCCACCTCAAACGCAGAGCGGCCACCTAGCGACTCCTCTTTCTGCCTCTCGCAAACGGGCAGCCAGTGGTCCACTCGGAACCATATTCCCGCTGCCTGTCGCCGTCCATGGGCTGCTGCAGACGTGCTCCGAAGGGCATTCTTGCAGTTGGCAAAGTTACCCCCCTTTGGCCGAACAGTGCGACTAGAAGACGGGGCCCGTTGCAACATATTCACCACCAGCTCAGCAAGCAGATTGCATTTGCTTCGTGCAGCATTTCGGGCACTTTGCGTCTACGTCGGGGACTCTCATACGTCGTCTACCAGGTCTGATAAGCGATGTGCGTCGTGTCGTGTAAGGACAGATCATCATCCCTCATGGCGCGCAAACGACGAGAGATACGTTACGGAGTTGGTGGCCCACAACCCACCTCCACTTTCTCGGAAACATCGACGCATCGCATTGTCCCTGGCGCCGTATCCAACCTCCGCCGCGTCTCTGCATCCGGTGGCAAGCTTGAGCTCGCTGGCTGTCTTGCCTTCAGTCCGAACCGCTGCCTGCTACCTCTCCTCTCCGTCCTCGTCGTTGGCATATAAAGAAGTCTCCTGGCCGCGCGTCGTAGTTGGGAGTCTTCAGGGACTGCAACAACGCATCCAGCGAGAGCAATGATACTTTCAAATACGCCAGGAGACATGATGTTTGACACATCAACTGCCATGCCGGAAGACATGATGCCAAAGCTTCCGGCTGCCCTCAAAGGCCCGCTAGCCTGGTCAGGGGCTGACTTCGAGGATGAAGAGAAATACACCCTGCAGCTTCGTGACGAGGATACCGAAGAGATTGATGCGGCACTCCAAAGCTTCAAGTGTAAGGGGGCTCTCCCGAATCGACCTCATCGACGAGAGGAATAGGCGAAACTGACATGGCTGGGCAGCTCTTGGCCTCGATGGAAATGAAGTTGACCAAGACAACTTCCGCCTTCCCAACCTTGGGGCTCGGCTTGCGCAATGTGCCCAAGTGATTCATGAGCAACACGGCTTCTTTGTTCTCAGGGGCCTTGGAGGATCAGAGTATTCGGTCGAAGATAGCATCACAATCTACCTGGGCATAGCAAGCTACATTGCCGATCAGAGGGGTTTTCAAGATCGAAAGGGCAATGTCCTGTGTAAGACATCCACTTACCTATGAGGCGGACAATGTGGATTCTGATATCAACCACAGCCCACATCATCAATTCGAAGCTCTGGAAGGTACCGGTTGAGGAGCGCCATGGCATCCACTCCAGCCAAGCCCTGGTAAGCCACCGAACACATTTCTTCATTCTTTCCCTTGATTCCTCATACGAACTCCATGCGACCTGGACTAATTCAAACAGCCTTACCACAATGACATGGGTTGCGATGTCCTAGCTCTTCAAGTCCGCGATATGGCAGAAAAGGGGGGCTACACCTACCTGAGTTCGGTCACCACCGCATTCAACGAGCTTCTTTCTGAAGCTCCCTGGGCGGCAAAGGCTTTGTTGACGCCTGATTGGCCTGTGCAAATGTAAGGACTCTGTTCTCCTCGACTCTCCACGGTTGACATCGAAGCATTGGCTGAGATAAGCGTTGTCTTGATAGCTCGGGGCGTGGAGCAAAGTGCTACTTAGCGCCCGCACTCGCCATCCACGACGGCAGATTGATGGCTAGCATGGATCCGAATCGATTTGGACCTCATCCGTCCAGCGGGCCAACCGATATCCCGCCTCTGACGGCCACGCAGCTGTCTGCTCTTGAAAGAATATCAAAGGCCGCCTACCGCTCGGAGCTGCGACTCCATCTCAAGACGGGGGACCTGCTCTTTTTCAACAACTGGGCGCTGCTCCACCGACGTGACTCGTACACGGACAGCGATGAGACATCCCGCCACATGGTAAGGCTGTGGCTACGCAACTCGAAGCTAGGCTGGTCGGTCCCTGAGTCGATGCTTCCACCTTGGTATGCGGCTTACGGAGATAATGGGGTTCGGGACCGGCTCTATCCCTTGTTTCCCATGCCCGACTACACGGTGCCCAAATACTCGGCTGGCTCTGCCGCATTCGTCATCGAGGATAGTGATGCCTCTGAGGATGAAGATGTCCTCCCCTGAACTAGCTGGAGGGATGATATACGCCAAAGGGGGGCTGCGTGGTTGGGAAGGAAGACGGAATGCTGTCATTGCTCCTGTTCTGCGTCAATGTCTTGGACTTGGTTTCATGATTCACTCGCTATGTCTACAGCTGCTTTTTCTTTCAGTGCCCAAAATTGACTCTTGTCTACTTCTGGCTCGAATTCGCTCGCCATCTGTTCGCCTAAACGGCAATGCATCTCCTACTTACTGCCCCAGACCCTGATCGCCGCTATAGCCTCAGCGACGCGCCACAAACTGAATCTGCCAGGCGTAAAGGAGGCTAAGGGCCCACAAAGCGGCTCCCCGTCTTCCTTCGCGCCGTTGCTCGCATCTCTTTTACTATCCACAACTGCCGCCAACAAGGTTTTAGGCTGGAAATGCGGCGGTTAAGACGAGCAGCTGACTCTGCCGGGCACGTTGGGCCCCTTTGCCGGCGTTTGGAGGCGTGTTGGTGAGTGAGGAAACCAACACCTTCGGTGAATCCGCAGCCAAACCCCCTGGGGAGTTCTTCAATCCCGCATTTCGCGCATTGCTGACCGCAATCAGACGTCCAACAAGCCATGGAGCTTCCCTATACAGAATCTGGTGCAGGAGGCGATTTGCATATCTCGAAAGTGGTACGCCTCTCGTCAACTGTCATATGCTGTGTGTATGTTACGACGATTGCTTGCTCAAGAGAAGGATGCCTGGATCTTTTGGAGTGTGACGTGTATTATTCCCGCCTTGGCCCTGGAGAAAACTAGATCTCGCCTGGTATGTAGGGCATGTACCTATCTACCCAGTCGCAAGCCATAGAGATTGTCTTGCCCCGGAAATGCACAGGGCCACTTAAATTCTATTGGGCTTGATGAGGGCGTTAACGCGTAGGTGCGTGACTGGTGAATGTGCGGGAGAGCGGCAGTCAGCCGACTGCTGCCACGTTGTTGGCCATGTCACGGCATTCGTGGGCCACTACTGCTGCTCGATATCCCTCGGCGTCCGCTCGGCTGTTGTTGTTTTCTCCTTTCGAGAGGGAGGGGAGGGGGGGAGGGGACTGGAAAGAGGAGGGTATACTTGAGACATTGTATCCCCAAGGGAGGGAATTTTACAGGGATCATCTCTTTGCTCCTTGTCAGTCCGCCCACTTGGATCTTGGAGTTGATTTCAAAATATCGGCACGTGGGACGATTGCCTGCATGTAGAGACTCCATAGTATGTATTCAGAGTCAGTGGAGGTTGTCTCGGGCCTTTTGCAGGAATTGCGAGCCGACAATCTGCAGCATGGGAGAGAGGCGTAGATCCCTTTCTCCGCCGTTATTTGACGATTCGTGCTAGAATATATATGCCGCTTGTCAAGCCCAAGCGTCTTGACGAATCGGGTTTGTGATGGAGGCACATGGATATGATACATATATGAAGGGGGTAATTCTAGCCTCGCTGAGTTTTTCCTGCGGAATTGCTCCTGGCATGATGCTTGTGATGCTACTTTGTATGGTAGATTAAATGATTTACGACTCACGGGGAGAATGCAACTTCTTATTGCTTTACTCTGGTTCATATGCTTGTCCCAAAAATGCGGTTGTCAATATAGCCGACGTAAGTTGGGCGGCGGAAAGGGGGGCGGATTCGAGCATATGATCTCTACCTTTCTACCTTTCCCTTGGCGGTTTCGTATGAGAAAAGGGTAAATACACTATGCAATATCGTGCGGTAAGGTGGGGGAACGTTGATGTGATAGGACCTTGACACCATGCCCTCTCCATCATTGATGGGCTGCCTCCCTGTGAAGCCGTTGAGGAGCAAAAGGTGAGTTGAAAAAAAGGTGTCATGACTGCTTCTGTGGAGTATGACGAGCATTTGGCGCTTCCGAAGAGCACCTAGGGGAATGGGGGCCCTCCGGGGAGAGATGGGAGGGGCACCGGCTTGGGATCCGTAGTTCCCCGACTCTAGGCAGATTTCGCTTGTGCAGAGCCCAGAAGCATCCATTCTTGATTCTCTTTGCTGTGGCTGCGACTGATGGACGTGATTGTTGCATGAGGGGCAGAGAACATGGGACTATTGGACGGTAGCTGGGAGGTTGAGGGAGAAGATGGCTTCAGGGGATGGGAATGGGGGGGACGGAATGGGTGGATGTGTATGGGTTCTGGGTGGGTTGTTGGTTGGGAGTTGAAGGTTCTGGAGATCAGACTTAGGTAGACTGGCACTTGCGAGCATCATGCAATGTTTGACGATGTCGGGTTCCAAATGTGGACACCAAGGCGAGATGGAAGGACTCTTGGGGGCCGTGAACATTGAGAGGGAGCGGATTGGTTGCCCGGACATTACTCTGCGCTGGATATAGAACAGCTGGATACTTGGAAGATGCTGTTTAGCAGTCAAAAGCGGGTTCTGCCCCAATAATAATTGCTTTCTCAGAGGTCGAGATGTATTGCCAAGTCGTCCTGCATCTTTCAGTTGCTCTTTTGCCACCTGGGGGGGCTCTATGTTATGTACAAGTATCCGTGCCCGAGCCGGGAGTGGATATGCATCGTGCGTGGACTAGCAGAGCTACAGCTAAGGATAAACACAGACGGAAGCCCACATGCCCATCAACTTGTGGGGGAGATGGATATCGGAACGTGTGCATACAGTACATATCTCCAGCCAGAGGGATAGGGGTCCATGTGCCCCTTGTCAAGCATTCATGGCCACGGCCCCCCCTGGAACGGAAGAGACACGTTGATGGACTCCAAAGGATAGATGGAGATGCAAGAGCTCGCGTTTACCGAACAGCCGAAAGTCAATGACATGCTGATGGCGTATGGCATCAATGTTGAGGGCCCCAGGGGGTGCTCGACACAGCACAGTATGCGCGATTACACGGTACAATACGCGTGGTTGAGCTCATGACTGAGGGAAATTACGCATTAATCGCTTCTCTAGACAAATAGCAAATGGTGAATAAAGGTGGTATCAAAAAGCAAAGCAAGACGGCATTCTCCCCGTGGACGCAACCGGGTGATGGTGTAGCATCCGGATGCAGTCACCCCTTGGATCTCATGTCATCCAATTCCTCGTCCTCTTTCGAACGACAACATGGTGGCTTCAAGACACGCCCCATCTGACAGAACCCGCAACACGCCCCTCTCTCTTCTCGAGATGGCCCGTAAGAAAACAAAGAATGGAGTAGGGAGGAAACAGGAGGTATGGATTTGCACGCACACACAACGGGTACAGATGCAGAAAATGACAGGACTCGAGGGCGAAAAACAAAATAAAGACTCGCTGCTCGCGATCTGATTTGTGCCTGGGAGGGCCGTGCCGGAGAATATTTTCCTACTTCCTGGACGATTTAATCTCTGAACCTTCTTCTCGCCAAAGCGGAGCCCTTCTTTTCCCCCTGTTCACGAACGGTGGTTGGATGAAGAGCGAAGAGCCTTGTCGACACGGAAGCGAGCCGAAGAGACACGCGGCTGGAGCGTTGTGGAGGCTGCCTGCCTGTCTGACTTTCCTGGGGGGTTGCGTTGCGTTACCCGAGGGGGGCCACTGGATTGGGAAGATCGAATCGAAAGGGAGAGGTTTGTTCCGACGGGAGAAGTAGAGATTGGCGAGGTTGGTCCCCCCCGCCTTTCCAATTCATTCAAGCGTGATTTTGATTGGAAAAGACAAAGATAAAGAACGAAAAAGACCCCTTCCGAGCGTTGGTTGGGCTCTCTTGGGCGTCTAGCAGTAAGTGATCTGTTGGGAGGAAAGCAGACTGATACACTTTTCAGGCCAGGACGGCAAATAACGCGGCTGCGGCAGCGAAGACGCGGGTGTTTGTGCTGTGGAGGGGGGCTGCTGCTCCTGTGACGACGGGCGGGCTTTCGTTTGCTGTTGATGTTCCTGTTGGGGACTCGGTTTCTGTGTCTGTTTCCGTTGTCGTGGGCGTTGACGTTGTTGTTGATGGCGGTGCTGATGAAGTTGTTGACGTCGAGGCCGGGGCGCGTCCTTCGTCTTTGGACGAGGACGGGAGGGGATACGCAGTTAGAGCAGGCGTCCAGGTTATTGTTGTCACAGGACCGCCCGACGACGAGCATCCACTTGCATATTTCGAAGGACCGCCCGACGCGGCGCCCGCACACGGATCCGAAGCAGACCCCGACTCTGTCTCCGTCACCGACGTCGCCACCGTCACCGTCCCGCCCTCGGCCGAGCCGTCATAGTCCGTCAGCGTCGAGTAGTACGTTTCGAGGAGTATACTTGTGATTGTGGTCGAGCGGGATACTACCCACGTCGTGGTTCGAACGGTTACGATTGCTGAATAAGACGGATGAGGTGGTGTTGAGGGCTCGGTGGCGGTGGGGAGGGGATACCATGTCTCGTCTGAGTACGGGTCTGGCTCCGGGATAGAGTATTCGTCGTCGTCCCAGGAGGGCGTTGTGGTGGGCGTTTCGTAGATGTTGCTGGGGGGGAGGACGGCTGAGCCTCGCCACGGGGGAGCTGGGAGGATGAGGCTTGACCTATGTTGTGGAAGGTTGTTAGTGTTGAAGGGGCTGGTAAAGGTAGGCTTTTTTTTTTTTTTTTTTTTTGTTCTCTCTGCTTGTCCTCTTGATGGGCTGGCGAGGGATGCTTTCGTCGTTGATATGTTGGACACACTCTCGTAGAGGATGATACCTTTTGTCAATGTCGTTCGGAACAGCGTTCGCAAAGGCTGCTAGAACAAGCCCAGCGAGGAATGATTTCCAGACCATTTCCATTCTCAGCTTCTGATTCGATGTATATCCAATGAAGTGCTATTAGATGAACGATTTAATAACAAGAGTACAAGGGTAGATAAAGAGGTCTCGGCACATCAAGCTCATATCAGGCTTTCAAGTCTGCTCGAAACCGGCCAAGCCCATCTTCAAGTAGTCTAACGACCGAGTCATGGCATCACAGAATCACTGCCGCAAACACAGAATGTTTCCTTCTTTTTGGGTCTGCTTGCGTGTGCCGGTGTTTCCATGTCACGGAGCGGCGCAGTTTGTGTGATGGAGTTTTATGCAGGTTTCTCTGCGTATCTGGTAAGTGACGGGCTGCCCGATTACTGTGGCAGCTTATGGGCAAGGGAGTCAGTTTGGGGTGGTCTAATGTTGTGCATGTTTGTGTGCTTTGAATGTGATATGTGAGTTTGTTTTGGTCGTGTGAGGTGTGGTTTGCGACGAGATGATGCTGTGGTTGATGGTTGAAATTGTGAAGCAGGGACGATGTTATAGTTCGATTGGGGAGGCATTGTACGGTTGGAGTCATTGGAGGCTCGACTGTATTGCTTTTAGATGGCTTTTATTGAGTCTGAAATAAGTTGAGGCAGTATAGATGGCGTTGCTGCTTATTGGCTCTCTCTCCATTTCCAACGTATAGTTCCCCCTCTGGTAGATGGCCGCAGACGTGAGCTCCAAATAAGGTAGCCTCAAAGAGCGAACCTTTGGGTGAAACTAAGTCTGTTGCATTTCCTTGCTTGGAGCTCGAGAAGTCTTACTTTGGTCAGATATAACAGTCATTCACAGGTCGATCGTGCCAACATCGCACACAGCTGACTCCATCAGGAGTCATGGGGCTCTCACAGCTGTCAATATGCTTGACAATCTATGTCTTTGAGTCTTTTGTTTGTGTTGATTGGCATGTTTGGCAACCATGATTCAAGTTTCTAAGCTCAAAGTGTTTGCCACCGAGCTGTCTGATGCTGAGATGTTTGGGGAAAAGGTAGCACAAATCTCGCTAGTGACGAGGGCAAGCAAGTCCCAACTTTTTCTGGCTATCATCTTCTTGAAGAGGATCAAGTGCGAGATGATATGTGCGGGCATATACATCGCCGGCCAACCCGTGCAGATCAACGCCGCCAACTACTCCTTGGCCTCACCTGATGCCGACTAGGTAAACAGAACCAGGAATGCTTGAATATCTCAACGTCTCAGACAGATCTCAGATCCATCTCGAAGCCATTCTATATCAGGCTCTTCAGGGCGAACCGACAATGGGTTCCAAGACACGACGATGAACCATTGCCCCAATCTGTAGCGAACTGCGATTCTAATTAGCGAGAACACAATGCCTTCAACACACTGTCTCTGAAATGCCGAAAAAAGGTCCCCCTCCTTCTCGTCAAGCTGACTCTGACGAGATGAAGGCTTGCGCTGTGTCATCCCATGAGTTGGAACTCTGCGTCATCCCCATGTCTAGATGGTGTCTATGCTCGGCGACATCCGGACAAGGTCCTTGTTGCCGTGCCGCCTGGGGCTGTGACACACAATGCTTGTGGAAGAAAGAGCAGATGAATTGCTACGCAAGTGATCTCGGCTGTCTGGTCCAATGGGTGTAGGTTTGGGTTGAACAGCTGGAGGAGGATTGTGGAACAACCATGTGAGATTCGTGAATCGGGTCGGCAGCACAGGAAATGCAAGGCTCATCAAAGGCTCGAGGGTATTGCTGTCGTTCTTTTCGCTTCGAACTGTCAGATTCAACGCAGGCGATCGTTTTATCGAGCATCAGGTGCATCGATTCTCGCGTCTGGTTCTAGTCTTGTTCAAGAGACTGGTGATAGTTGATGGGATATAGTCGCTAGTGCCTATGGTTCTCAATAGATTGGACTGCCTGTTCGCTGCCATCATGAATCCTGCAAATGAGGTCCTAGGGAGATGAAGGCCTAGCCTGAATAGAGATTGGAAGCCTTGATCGACCACCTTTGGTGTGCGAGGTTGGTGGATCGCCTACCCTGAAAAATTGAATGGAATCTGCTCATGGTCAGGGACGTGCGTCTTGGTTACGAGTTACACATGATATGAGAGCATCACATGCCTCTCGAGCAGAATGTATCACGAAATGAAGGCGTCGAGACGATGCAATGCACAAGTAGTCCTTCCATCTCCTCCGGACGGCCCCACTTACCCCGGACGTCGTCCGCAAGCATCGGAGGCGATCCGCTTCTACTCCGTAGAAGGAAGCGGGCTTATAGATGTCAACAACAGCGCATTGGCCCGGATGTGGAATGAGATTTTGAATTGAAAGATGGCCTCACAAGGCGCAGACGATTACGCCTCCCACTGTCGTGACAATTCCTTGCCGACACCATATAGACCCGCTGTCTGGAGATGAATTACAACTGCCCAATCTCGTGATGCGAGACCAGGTCAGTGGGGAGGTTTTTTGTCAAAAGAGCGATGCTGTGGGCCAGGACAAGTAAGCACTCGTTGTCCAGTCAACAGGATATGTGTTTTCCGAAGGCGCTAGAAAGCTCTGCTGTGCTGGCCATTTGAAGCGAAATAACCAAGGACATTCGCCTTGGATGCGGTGACTGATCTCGATGACACGTACTAGTCAAGGATAAGACTTGGTGATGGGAAATACTAGTCATACAAATGCTCCGTAGCGTTCTTCGTTGGCCATGGCAGGGCGGATGTTGTGTAGTCCACCTGGTGAATGCTGACTTGCGGAAGCCGTGAGATGGATGTTTTTAGACTTGTATGTGACAGAGTGAAATGTTTTAATCGTAAGTGCGAGTCCATGAAGCTGAAGAGCGTCGACTGCTTGT
The DNA here is from genome assembly GCF_004382785.1 of Trichoderma ghanense. Taxonomy (NCBI): domain Eukaryota; kingdom Fungi; phylum Ascomycota; class Sordariomycetes; order Hypocreales; family Hypocreaceae; genus Trichoderma; species Trichoderma ghanense. The sequence goes on along the minus strand of NW_027395674.1, from coordinate 771,574 downwards.
CATTCTTCAATACGTTTCTAGTCGCAGTGGATATTCATACAATAGACGCCACACAGATCGGACAGTGGTGATGGATCTCATCTCCTCGTGCCTGAAGAGCATAAGCGAGATCGTTAGCAAAGCTGTCGCACTTGGCTTAACCAGGGCGTTCATCTCACCGCATAGGTACTCGTATCTGATCTACAAGTGTGTGCACGAGACGATAACGAGATACTGCCATGATCTATATGGCAAGGCACGACTAGTCAAATCCAACGTCTACGAGCCCGAAGGTGGACGTTGCCGGACCCAGTGAAAAGCCCCAGATCTCTCCTTCCCCTGAGATGACTACCACGCTGCCATGTGCCAGCACATCTCAGACCCACGAACAGCAAAGCAGAAGAAAAAGCATAACTTGGGACAAGGCACCAAAAATGCGATTTGTGATCCATCATCGTGACCAGTCGTCGTGACATGGTCCGAGGGCACTCCGCTAGTACATAGTGTCGGTCTGCTTAGCGCTTTTTGTGCGACGCAGTCGGTGAGGATATGACGCAGTTGGCGGGCGGCACAGACCAGGAGGCGGGATGCATGTGGTTGTTTTTGGCTGATGCTGTTGGGACGTGGGGAGGGGGGGCATAGGATCGGGTGAGCTGGAGTGAGGAGATGCTGAGGCGTTGCTGGTGTTGTTGGGGTCGAGAGCCGAGGCGGAGGTTGTGGATGGCTCACGTGAGGACGTGAGGACGTGATGGACGCAGTTTGAAGCATTAATGGTTATTACACGGAGCAGTAGGTCTATATGCTGCAGATTGGATGCGTATAGAATGCAAATGGCCATGTCAGTACCCCTTGCAGCATGGCCCATGCTTGAAGAGAAACAAACGGAGAGCTGCATTACAAGATAGATCGTCATGCATTCTAGGTCCAAACATGTTACGGAGTCCTTTCAAGTAAGCAGCGAAACAAGACAAGGGCCGTGGTTGGCGCAAATAAGCTGCTTGCCGGCCCCCCCCTTTTCTGTCTGCTGCGTATTGTAGCGGGGGACCCTAGTATGCAACGTTGTCTTTGGCCCTCAGCCTTGCAGAACAAAGCAGCCTCTTCGGCCCGACTCGAGAGAAGCCCGCATTTTGGAGTCCTACGGTTTCGCACGAGAGAGCCTTCAAAATGCCGGTACTGAGGTAGAGTAGAAGCCCTCTGGGGTTCGCCGACGAGAAGAGCCGGGTATCTGGAGAAAGGCTGAGCTGAACTGACCCTGCTCAGCCAAAGGCGCAGCCGTTGAACAAAGAAGCTGGACTTGGTGTACGGTTGAGTTTCGCAAGGCGTGGCGCTTGCGGTGTGCGCGTATGTCTGCCATTCGACGCCTCTTTCTCCTCTTGAGATCCAGAACGACGAACAATGAGATCCAGCCAATGCGATGGCTTGACGCTGAGGTTCTTCCCCGCGGGATGGAAGCATATTGGAAGCCATGCTAATAAACTTGGATCTGGACTGGCCTCGTCCAGTCAGCCAAGTTGCCGAGGTTAGCGTGAAGGGAAAAATAAGAGAAATCATAAAATGAATTCATTTTTTTCGACTGTCATCGGGTGGCACACTGTGAGATTGGGCCTTGTCCGGAAGGGGACACAGTGGCCGGCCTGACGAGTGGTCAAGTCGAGGGGAAAGATGAATCCAGCGGGTGCCCGAGATGAAACGGATCGCGGCTGTCAAATCGTGAATCAGATTGGGGGATGTGACGAGTCTTTTTGTTCCGTGGCTGCCGAGGCTGAGGGTTTTTTTTTTTTTTTTTTTTTTTTTTTTTTTTTTTTTTTTTTTTTTTTTTTTTTTTTTTTGGGCTTTTTTTTTTCGCGAGTATTTGCTTTGCTTCACAGCCTCTTGGAGCGGCTGCTATTTCTGTCGTGTCGTGCATCGTGGGTGAGATGCCTTTGGTGACAGGCAGCCGCTGCGCCGTTTCTGGAACCGGGAAAATGGCCTGAGTGGCTTTTCTTTTTCTCACGTTGTGCCGTGGTCTGCTCGTCTCTGGGGATGCTGCCAGCCGGCTGTGATTGGTGGACAGCCACGACGAATGAGCAGAAACAGGGCTAGAAGGGATGGATGCATGAGCGAGATTCTCATGGCCAAGATTATGGTTGCCAGTGATTGGTGGAGGGCTCACCAGTTTCCACCGTTCAGGAGCCGGGAGGGATCAGACACCCAAAGACGGCGTTGGTGGTTGTGCCCAAATCCGGGGTACAACGCAGCGGATTGTCGCATGTTGGTGGGAGCTCTTATGATGATGATTGACAGACGGCGTCATGGGTTCGTTCTCTCTCATGATCGCTGTACCTACCGTGATACTTACTGCAGAGTGCGGTAGTATCTGTATGTATCCTCGACGCGTGCTGCCCTGAGTCGCGTCTTGTCTCGTCTTGTTCTGCCTGGAAGAATACCTGCGAGTCCTCGGCTGGCATGCTTGCTCCAGGCGGGTAAAAGGGCGCTGACAGCAACCGCATCCCTCCCCAGTCGCCGTCGCTCTGCTCTCGTCCCAGTCTGGTAGGTGACATGCCGTGCCGTCTCTGCAACTGACAAGCCAGGAATAGCATCGGCTGTCGGACGCCCCCTTGCACTGCGCGACGTCTGGCGATGGTCGTGCCAGCCATGCCACCGGCGTGAGTTGATGGCGGCCAGTTCAGTTCATCTCGAGTTGAGCATCAGATTCGACATGGGACCGCTGCCGTCAGTACCTTCAGTCGATCAGTCACGCAGTCAGCAGAACGTACATACGAGTACTTTCCTACAGTACAGCCTCCGGAAACTCGGACTTCATGGTTGCTGCGGGCATGATTCGCCACAGACGTATGAAACGAGGTGCTTCGTCTCCGTTAGTGCGCCTCCTCCGCTTAGTTGGCGAGTCCAATTGAATCCAGGCACGTCCAGCGCGGTAGAAGCCAGTCCAGAACGACCTGCACAGTATGTACAGACGCAGCTGGGACCGGGCAGTTGTCTCGTGATACCCTCGCCATGTCGGCGCTGCAGCGAGGGCAGATGGAGAGCAGCGTTTTACCTGTGCCTGTGCCTGTGCCTGCGCCTGGGTCTGCGATCAGTACTCGAGGACCAGCGGTATCGAGTGGCCGCCTTCGATGCGTCCGTCGCAGCGCAGGTTCCTGGGGAAGAAGATCAACCCGCGCAATTTGTCGATTGGATGTGACCCTGCGGCCTGCCAAGTGTACACGTACCGGTACGCGCAGTCCCTGCTGGACATCACGACAGGCAGCTCGTGAGACACGCAACCCTCGAAGCGGCAGCCCACTGTTTGGCCACGACCGGGTGAGATGGACGTCGGAACTGTGTACCGGTACCTGCCTGCCTCTCGCATCATCCACGTCCTTCGTACTCCGTGCCGTGCGATGCCATTGATGGATTCTGGCTTCTGGCTTCTGGCTTCTGGCTCCTGGGCGGCATGACCGAGAGCGCTTTTGCATAGCCTGGCGCGTGTCGCTGCGAATTTAGCCTCGACGCCGTCAACAGGCGTGCGGGCGGGCATGCATCTGCACTGTACAAGACCATGGAAACCGCGGAGAGCTTACAGTGCAGCTCAACGCAGCTAATGGTACGCACTAGACCACACGCAGTCAAGCGTCAGCCACGGCTTCCGCCAGCTTGTGCCACTGCTCCCCGATGCCTGCAGGCGCGCTGAAGAAAAAAAATCCATGGCAGTCGTAGCCGATGCAGGCCAGCGACACAGTGCGGGGCTTGCGTGGCTGCGCCCACAGAAACCCACGGCTGGGGACAACGACAGGCGGTGATGCTGGCCAAGTTCCAGCGGTCCTCCAGCGCTGAGCCCGCTTCTCCGGGCCGTCGCACGGTGCCGAATGCTCTCCCATCGCACGGCTCATTTCGTCGACGCGAGCCTGTCTCCGCCCCCGCCTAAACCCCAAGGAGCAGCACCCCAACAGCCCGCCAGTCCGTTTCCCATCTGCCTCAGCCCTGGCCCCAGCCCAATTTCTGCCCCCCCCGGGGCTGTTCCCTGTTCCCTGCTCCCATTATCACCCATGCTCCCTCCTCTGTTCCCCCTGTTCCCTTCATTCCAAAGCCCACTGTGTGTTCAGGTTGTTTTTACGTACTGGCGCCCCCCAAAACTGCCTGAATCCCCATGGCCCGTCCTGTTCGCTTCCCTCTCCATTCCCTCTTTCGCTGCTGACTGACCCGCGGCCCATTTCTTTTCCTCCTCCATACTCGTGCCTCTTCGTCTCCAGCGAGACAATCGCGCAGAACCACCAGAATCGCTCCTCGATCGCCGCGTCTACGGCCTCACTCTCGCGGCGCTCGTCCAGCGTCTCTGCTGCTCAATCGCCCTCGTGAGCCCTCCAGCGCTCGCCGCCCGACTCCCTGGCTTCGACCCCAGACTCCGCCTAATAAGCGACTCTCCCCGCGTTTTTTTTTTCCTGGCCCGCATTCGAAAGGGCCGAATATCGTACATAGACGTACATACAGTACGCTCAACTCAACCAAGACTTGACCTCGACTTTCCTTCCTGTCCGCAACCAGACCAGGCCAGACCAAAGGCCGCCCTAATCAACCACCTGGCTCTGCACCAGCCGCTGCGAATCGGCGCTTCGCCGTTCTTGTTCCCCGCAAACGAAAGGGAGCGACTTTGCTCGACGGCTCGTCCCGGAGGCCCGACCAATTCCTTGCTCGCCTTTTCATAAGGGCGACGTCTGCTCAGATCGCGCCGCTTCCTCCTTTCCATTTCCTCTCTCTCACACGGTTTGTCTCTCACCTCCCGCCATCATGACGTCGGCCGTCAAGCGGGCGTGTGACGCCTGTCACCGGCGCAAGGTCAAGTGCGATGGCATCAACCCGTGCCGCAACTGCTCGACCGCCCAGCTCTCGTGCACCTACAACGCCATCCCCCAGAAAAAGGGCCCCAAGGGCTCGCGCGCCAAGATCATCAGCGAGCTGCGCGAGAACCAGCGCCAGACGAGCCTCGCCGCCAAGGTCCACAACCGCATCAACAGCGCCGCCGGCACGCCTCCCGACCCGAGCTCCGCGCCCACCCTCGGCATGCTGACCAGCGAATTGGTCAAGGAATGCCTCACCTTCTTCTTCGACAACATGAACGCTCAGGCGCCCATCCTCGACCGCGCACTCGTCGAGCAGCAGGTCCTCTACATGGAGCAGAACCGCGACGCCTACTGCCTGATGGCGTCCCTGTGTGCCTTTGTCCTGCTGCAGCCCGGCATGTCCCTGCCCTCTGGTGAACCCTACAACCTGGAGCTGGTCCCTGGCGCCAACATTGTGGCCTCCCAGCTCCTGGCCGAAGAGGCTCTGCGAGTCCGCAAAGGATACGACTATCTGGACCAGATCACCGCCAACGCGCTGGCGACTAACTACTTCCTCTTTGGCTGCTGCTACGCTCAGGAGATGCACGAAAAGGCCTGGTTCTATCTCCGGGAGGCTACCACCATGATTCAGATGGCTGGCATGAACATGGATAGCTACTACCAGAGCTTTGACGTGGCCGAGGCAGCTCGTCTGCGCCGCATGTACTGGCTGTTTTTCGTCATTGAGAGGTTTGTTGCTCCAATTGATGCATGTCTTGCATGGCCAGCTGACCAATGGGAACAGAGCATATGCGATTCAGCGACAACGTCCCCTTACCCTGCAGGCCACCATCACTCTCCCTAGCCCTGCAGATGACCCCCATGACCCCCTGGCCCATCAGCTCAGCGGCTTCATTCTCCTGGTGAATCTGTTTCAGCCCTTTGACGACGCCTTCACCAACGCCTGGAACAAGACCCGCGGCCACCTGTCGCCCCAGTACATTAGCAAGCTCCAGAAGGAGCACAACGAGCTGATCCAGGGCTACATGTGCCGCGACCCGTCGTGGGACAATGTTGCCACAAATCAGGAGTGGCTGAAGAACACCGTGTGGCAGCTGACCAACAGGGTCGTCGGCAACAACGCTGAGCAGCCCTTTGGCTTCCAGCACCCCGTCAACATGTCTAGGGAGATGCTCATGAACATGGCCTCGCACTTCCCTGGCCAGGGCATGGAGCTCCTCAAGTCGGGGCTCATCGAGAAGCTCATCGAGTGTGCCTACTCCATGACGGAGTATCTCGGCATGCAGGCGCCCTCCCGGGATCCGTTCGCCGTGGGACCCCAGCAGTACCTGGCTCAGATCATCGCCATTGTGGCCGCCGCAAGGGGCGACGACTACCGCTTCCTGCCGCTTCTCATGAGCAAGGCTAGCGAGATCCTCCCCCGCCTGGTGGACCCCATGCTCCGTGACGCACCCGAGACAATCCCCATGGCCAACCTCGATATCTTTGACGGGTTCGGCAACGCCGGCATGGCCCAGCCTCCCCAGATGCCGCTGATGGACGCCGAATTTGAGCGCAAGTACTCCGTCGAGGAGTATGACAAGAAGTTCGCCATGGACATGAGCGGAGGCTTGGATCCTCACGGCAACCCGAGCTCGGCGCCCGTGGCCCGCCAGCCATCGGAAATGGCCGCGTCCTTTGTCAGCTCCCCGCCGATGATGTCTCCCACCCTGGAGTATCCTCACGGCATGAACGGCTATGCCTGCACGCCCATGTCCGGCATGGTCATGAGTCCCATGGGGAACCAGCCGCATCAGCACATGGGCCAGCCATCGCCCAACCACTGTCCCGACCCCATGGGCCAACAGCACATGAACATGGTGACGCCGCCCAACATGGCTTCACCGCCGAGCATGGTGTCGCCCAACTTGGCGTCGCCGCAGCACATGGGCGCCGGGCAGAACATGCGGCCAGGCATGCAGCCGAGTCTCCACATGGGCAACATGGTCAATATGCGGCAGCCGGCGCAGCGGCAAGGGAGCTTTGCCATGCCGGGCCAGCCGCAGCAGCAGCAGCACTTTCACAACATGAATGCGATGACGGGCGAGCTCAACTTTAACACACTACGGTAGCCTCCGTGGCAGCCTTTGCTCCTTGCTCGACCATTGTATTAATACTCTCTCCTTTGTTTGGCCTCTCTTTTTTCTTTCTTGCTCACAAGCTTGCCTTGCTTCAATTCTCTGTCTTTACTTCTTTTTGCTTTCCTTCTGCCTTTATTCCCTTTGTTCAAAGAATTTGACCCGTGGAAAGCGGGATCAAACATGTGATGACGACTACTGAACAAAATGCAAAAGGGGCTTTGACTTTAATGGACGGCGTTTTTGGAGGGTTAATGCAGGCATTGGGCACACGGGATTTGGGTATGGTGAGGCGTTGTAGCTTTATGCTTTTCCGCTTCGATTCGTTTCTGGGGGATTGTCGTTTGAGACAAGTACAGCTTGGATACAAGCAGTTTAGTAGATGAAGACACTGGTTGGCTTATACCTGGTTCAATTCTCCGCGATGTGATGTAGTATGTGCGTCTGAGACTCTCCAAACCCTTGAGGCCAAGCTGTGGTGTACGTTGATCGACATATGTGTATACTTTGAATATCCGAGGTGATGGTCGAATGACAAAACATGGGATTCTGCTGAAAGAGAAGCCAAGCTGCTGTATCAGAATGTACCTAGGCGACTTCAGGTCGCGTTCATGTCAGCTCACACCACGCCGGTGATGAAGCTGAGCAATGTCCGTATCCCTCCTCTTTACCCGTACCCTATCTTTTCGTGGACAACCCATTGCCTTGTCCATGCATAGCCCTCATTCCCGGAAGAACAATCCAAAATAAAAAAGAAGAACAGAAACAAAAAAAAAAAAACATTTCCCCATCAAGGCAAAAGCCGCCTAAGAGGATGCGCCTCAGTGTTAAACACCCACTCATCCAGACTGACCTCGTCCCAGTCCGCAAACACGAGATAGAAATACTTGAGCGTCTCGCCCATCCAAAACGACTCCATCGAGTCCGCCATGCCCGCATCCTTATCCATGGGCAGGGTGACGTCCCAGACGGCCGAGTTGGCCAGGCGGGTGCTCGTCGTGGCGTTGATGGCGGTGAACATGTCCCACGCGGCCTCGACGAGGGACGGGTCTGCCGTGGCGCGGTACGAGACGAAGACGCTTTCGATGGCTTCGGGGCGGAGGATGTAGCGCCTGTCGGGGATGGAGGTGAAGCCCTTTGGGAGGCGGTCGCGCGCGATGACGGCGTCTGCGTCCGGTAGTGAAGCCTCGTCGGCGTTCTTCTTTGCGCGGTCGAGGACGCCCTTTTTCCAGGACTGTTCGTCCCAGGCGCATGTTGACGAGGGACAGGGCAGCATGTAGAACGTCTCGGGCATGATGCCGCGCGGAAGAGCCTTGTACGTCCACACGCAGCCGTCGACGAGCCTGCGCGCGGCATCGAGGTCCTGCTGTCTGCCGAAGAGCTTTCCACCAAGCGTGAGCAGGCCGCCTAGGAAGCAGACGAGGTGCTGGCCCTGGGGGTCGAGCGTGACGACTCCGTTTTCGGCTTTCACGGATCCGGAGACGAGGATGTCTTCGTTGGTGGGCGTCATGGGGCGGAAGAGGTTGTGCTTGAGGGCGGCGGCCATGGCGGCCTCGTACATTTCGCGGTAGATGGGGAGTTGGCCGCCGGTCAGGGCGGACATCTTGGGGAGGTACTCGTATACGCTGTCGGCCATGGCGCCGAGGGTGAATGCGTCGCCGACGTTGAAGACTTGGTCCTGGGCGCTGACGACGAGGGGCCATAGGCCGGGGAGGGCGGTGGAGTTTTGCTGCGACGCCATGCCCTCTGTGATGTGCTGCACGGCGTCGAACCACTTGGGGTCGCGGGTGAGCATCGAGAGGCGCGTGAATTCCATGGACAGGCTGCCTATCTCTGCGACGAGGAGGCCGGCCGGGGCGACCTGCTTCTTGCCGGCCATGGCGGCGTGGATGTCCCAGCGGGTGATGGGCATGCGGTTGGGCGTGTCAAAGGCGCGGTAGAGCATCTCGCCGACCTCGACGGCCTTGCGCAGCAGGCGCGCGTCGCCGCTGAGGTCGTGCGCGGAGAGGAAGCCGCCGAGGTAGCGGATCGTCGTCTCGAAGACGTTGACCTCGGCTAGGTCCGTCGTGGTGAAGTCGATGGAGGAGGCGGCTGCCACGGCCTCGTCGAACTCGGGCTTCATGCCCATGAGCCAGAGGGTGTCAAGGGAGTCGACGAGGGTGGCTGCCCAGCCGCCGAAGGGGTTCTTGCGGCTGCCTGAGACGGGGGCGAGTTCGTCTGCTTTCCATGCGTGGCGCTTATATGATGCCCAGCATTTTGAAAAGACGGATTTGATGGCTGCTTGGCGGGAGAGACGTGTTTTGAGGGCTGAGGGGGATTCGGACGGCGGAGGGGATTGGATCTTGGGGAATTTGAGGGGGGAGGATGTGGGCAGTGGGCGGATTTCTTTGGGGGGATAGTTTATGGGGAGGGTGGTCCAGAAGTACGATTCGTAGTCGGGAGTGCGCCAGAGGGGTGGTGAGGGAGTGGTTGGGGAGGTGATTGAGGTTGAGGAGGTCCAGAGGTAGACGAGGAGGAGGAGGATGGTGATGAGGGCGATGCCGGCGGAGCTTCGGGGGCGGATGAGGGGCATCGTTGCGTTGTTACGGCATGGACGCGTTGAGTGAGGGAGGAGGATGAGATGAAGATGAGGACGAAGATGAGACGAGTGAGTGTGAGTGATTGTACGATGTATGAGGTGGATGAAAGATTATCGAGGTGGGGTGGCGACGATGCCGAAGCTGCCCCTGATGGCGGCTGAGATTTGCAGAAGGTCGGAGGATTGACGTCAACGTACAGCAACGACGGCGTTTCACAAGCGCTGGAAGAAGACGCTCACAAGGCTGACGGCCGCTGTTTGCACGAGTAACTACAAGACCATCTGTTACAGTGATAGGTTGATGAGAGAGGGCATCGAGAGGGGTTGGGCTTGACGGATTTGGTGTTTTTGCTGTTGGTTCGGTTCTACACACATGTGCTAACATGGCCGTGTTTTGAAGCTGGGACGCGTTTTTGCTGTTGGGTGTGGACTTGGGCTACGCCGAAATGACCATTGCTTTATTAGAACCAGGCGTTTGCGTGCCAAAGTCCGCTTTTAGAGCTGCGGGTTGATGTGGTTCCTTCGGCGCCTATTTCCAGCCCCCAGGATTGCTGTTTGCTGTAGCCGCCTCTCTGTATGGGCAGGCGTTTGAAACTTGAATGGAATCCTCCTTGCACAAACCCGATATTGTATATCCGGGTCCCTGGGTGCCGCTGGGATTTGGACAACTTACACTCTGGGCCTTTGAAGGTGCCATTTCCATGCCAGAAATAGAAGAAAGCAGAGCCTTGATAACCGGTTGCGCGCATGTTTGCTTCAGTTGCCTTCAGTTTTGCAACTGGACGTCGGACCATGTATTACAACCCCGGCGCAACCAAATAAAGCAACGACAGCTCACCGGCCCCAGTCAACCTGGCCCTAGACACCCCTACCGAGCCAGCTTGCCAGGTATTAATTGGCTTGTCCTTACTGTAGTCGTTGTTTGCTGTTCCGCTCCTTGGCATGATGCCCACTTATAGTAAGACGAACCCATGTTCTGCCGGAGGGCAATGGAGATTGTGAGGCTCTGTTGCCCCAGAAGCATGTAGTTTCGCAACGATTAGACGTTATGGGGTTGGATCCTTCTATCATGCGTAGACGGCCAGTTAAAGAAGCTTGGCGAAGCTCGGGAGCGGCCTTGTGTTTACACCGATTTCCATGGCTCAAGTCTCGCGAGTGCGAGTGGCTGGGTTGGGCTGCTCTGGTTGGACTCACCTCCTGTTCTTCTGCACCTCTCGTCTTCCCTCCTCTGATCTTCCATCTTTCTTCTCCTTTTGTTTGGCCGTGGCGTGTTCCTTGCGTTGTGTTCCTTTTACTTGCTTGTTTCCACTCTTTTCATTACCCGGGCTGGGCTCAGTATGCCATTGAAGTCACAGTCATACACGTGGAGGCCCATCAACTCATAGCGCAACCAGTGATCGACTGTGACCGATACCCCCAAAACATGGCCATCTTCAGCAAAATCCTCCCCCTATCCTTCCTCACCCTCCTCCTCTCCTCCCAGGCAACCTCCCTCTGCTACTACCCCGACGGCACGCCCGCCCCGGGCGACGTCCCCTGCACCGACAGCACCGCCAACTCAGTCTGCTGCGGCACGGGCTACGCGTGCCTCTCCAACGGCATCTGCCAGGCCACGGGCGACGAGCTCAAGAAGCCCGGCGCGACCGAGTTCGTCCGCGGCAGCTGCACCGACAAGACGTACAGGAGCTCCTCGTGCCCGTCGTTTTGCGGGACGCCCGACCAGGACAATGTCAGTGGCGGAGAGGGCATGGCCAAGTGTACGGATACGAAGCAGGATCTGTATTGGTGCATCAATGCGGCGAATATTGCGTTGCAGGAGACGGAGGATCCGTGTGGTGATCAGGATGCTGTGGTGTTCTTTCCGGGTATGTATGGGGATATGACTTTGATGAGGGATTGCCTGGTTTTGTTTTGGTTCAAGGGGGGCAAGGCGTGGCTGACTGGTGATAGGAACGCCGACTGTTATCACAACGATCAATGTTGCTCCAAAGCAGACCGGCACGAGCACAACTTCGACCCCGACAACCATGGCGACATCAACGTCTTCATCGTCGGCATCTTCCAGAAACACCGGCAGCTCAGACACAGCATCGAGCACATCAGCGCCGACCCCAACCTCGACATCACCAGCAACGGAGCAAAAGAAGTCTTCCAACGCAGGCGTCATCGGTGGCGCGGTAGGAGGTTCCATAGGCGGACTCGCCGCCATCGGCCTCCTCGCATTCTTGTTCTTGCGCAGACGGAGACGAGGCAGCTCGAATGCGGCGATCCACGAGATGGACTACACGCCCGTGGAGCACAAGCCCTCGCCTTCAGTTTCTGTTGATCCGATGGCGGCGCATGGAGGGGGGGTTGTTCATGAGGCGCCTGGATCGTATTACGAGCCTGCGAAGGGGCATGTGCAGGAACCGCCCATGGAGTTGCCGGCTTGAGGCTGGATGGCTGGGGGGGAAATGTTGATGAGAGGGGGGATTTGGGAGTTGGATTGCTATGGTTTCTGGGAGTTTGAGTTGTTGTGTGCTGTATATGTTGGATATGTGCTTGTTCATCTAATAACGTCTATGAATATATACCCTGCCGATTCTTTTCAGCTATGTTTACTGCAGATGTCTGCTGCCTGCCATGCGTGAAAGTGCAGTGCTCCAGGAAGCTTCAACCACTCGACCTGGCGACTTGCAATGACCACTGCGACAACTCCAGTAACTCGAGGGCGCCCCCAGCAAACCCACGAAGCCAATATCACTCCACTTGTGATGGCCCAGCGGCACGCAGCACCCTAGCTTGGTCGTATGATGCCGCTACGGCTGGGCAGCGCCCCCTGCATATAGGATTGATTAGCCGATACGCTTTGAAGGCGTTGAAGACGGAAACGAGCTGTTGCATGGTGTCTCTATATCCAATGGTGGAACCACTAGAGTGGAGTAGTCTTAGGAAGCATGGTAGAAGGGCCAGGGTTTTGGATCGCTTCGGTCGAGGTGTTGTTGTTGGCGCTTAGAAGAATTCGACGAGGGAGCCAAGACTCTCTGTCGACGAGCTGCGCCACTAGCTGTACTGTTATTGTAGCCAAAGGGAATAGCTCAAGGAGGATACAGATGAGTTACTATTTGCTCTTAGTCTGGATCGAGTCAGGTATAGAAAAGTTTGACCGCACGAGAAGTTGATGTCTTATCGTGGGGACTTTTGTAGCTCTTTGTGGATGATCTATATTTGGACTTGCTATCCTCCTGCGGGGCTGAGTCGGTTGAAGTGAAGAATGATGGAATACAGCAAGTCAGTGTTCAGTTGCTTGTTTACTCAAAACTCGGATATGCCTGACAGGTGCAGTCAGTCACTACAGATATATTAAGAGGCAAGTACTGCCCTGGTGTGATGGTGATGCTCTACCTAGTTCCTCGGTGGAGTTGTATAAGTATTTAGGAAGATATGAAGGTGGTGAATGTGACTGGGCTTGGATTGGCTGGCAGTGATTAATTGAGCGACTTTTCCGTACTCTGAGAGTCAATCTTGGTGATAAGCCAACGCTCCATCAATTGAGTATCTATAGTTTTCGTTCTACCGCCAGATACATACACATCGTGATCATAATATGTACCTGACAGCATCAAAGCACCAACCCATAGTCTCAACGGCTATCCCACCCCCAAGCACAATTACGTTCAACATGTAGAGTCTGGCCTATGAACCGCTCCAGAAATCCTAGCAAGAAGCGATCCGAGGGTTTGGTCTCCTAAGTTGCTTCATGCCTCAGATAAGGTCGTAGATTAGCCACGCTACTTACTGTTTAGCTCTGCCAATAGATTGGTCCGCCGGTGGAACGGACGGGGAGGCTTCGAATGGCTTGTTCTCCATTTCAGCAATTTACTCGATTAGGCAGGTTCTGGAAGCATGGCGGCGGGCAAAAGTGGGAATGGCGTCCCTTGGTTGAGGCGTGGTGAACTACAAAGCACTCCCCCCTTTTTTTGTACTGACGCTATGTGAACTCGGAAATGACGACTGTTCAGATGCTTCGCATATTACATCCCAATTGAGAAAGTATTTAACAGACTCCATGCTTAAGGCCGCCTTTTTTTTCTCGACAGATGTCAATGTCAGCTCCCTCGCCGAAGAACTCCTGCAGCTTAGGCGCCATGATTCACTCAATCCTCGTCTTATACACGGCGGTCCAGGAACGCTACGGCATTTGCCAAGTCGAGCCAGGAACCAAGTGATATTACACGGAGTTTAGCGGTGGGCGCTGAGGTGTCGACTGGCGTATGCTCTTGCGATGAATGACGACGAGCTTGATTTGAGGCTATTTACGGTTTTGGCGACAGGAGCGGCAACTGATGCTATTAGGAGCTGTATTTGATGGAGGTTTGACTTGAAGGATGTGCTTTCAAATGTTACTTGGTGACATCCTTGGACAGGTTGGGAATATATTTCGGCGACCAAATGGATATCACATCGTAAACGAGGCTAGAGATAACGACAGACTATATTGAACGACGCCAAACTTCCGCTTTATGTAATGACTCCCTGAACCAAACTCCAACAAGAGATCCAGTCTCTTCTTGAAATGAGCAGCAACAAGGGCGTATCCACCGCAGTTCGCTACGGACCAGATAAGAAGGCTTTCTCTCAGAGTCTCCAGATCTTCGATTGCAATTCACCTTGACTTGTCATTGTTCATGTGAACTAGGGCCGCTACAGCAGATATAATCAGGAGATGCCACTACTTCTTCGAATAGCCGGAGCTGGAGAAAGCGCTCGCCCCGACAGGCGCGAAAGAAGCCGTCGAGGGCTTGGAAGTGGTAGAAGAGGCCGTGCCAGGTGAACCGTTGGACTTGGAGTCCTTCGAATCGACAGCCGCATTCGACATGGCAGTGCTAGAGCCTCGATTCTGGGCAACGTACTCCTTCCGAGCTACAAGAGGGTGAGGACTGTTAGAGTCAGCAATAGGACTATCGCTACCTTGATCAGGGGACTCAGAGTCGGGAGTAGCAGCCCGAGAGCCAAAAGAGCTGGGAGCCCCGCAAGAGGAGCCGCATCCGAAAAAGGGGTCGTATTCGGACGAGTTTTCAAGCGAGCTGTCATAGCCAGGAGCGCTTTCGTAGCCAGAGCAGGTGTCGTATTCGGAGGAGTCACTGGGGTCTGATGCGGGCTCTTGTTTGGAGGTTTGGATGAAGTGGCGCGAGTTGACGTAGTTGTTGTCGTCTCGGCGCTGGGCTCGAGCTCGGTGGTGGTTTTGCTTGGGGAGGCGGTTTGATTTGGTCATGATGGAGGATGGAATGGGCAGATTTGGAACCGGGCTTGATGGGAATAGTTTGATAGTGTTTCGGAGTTGTAATTGATGGTTTTGGTGGTGATTTGTTGATGGGCTTCTTACGGAGATCATGGCCGGATTTTATCTCCATGGAAAAACATGAAGCTCGCCAAAGTCGTGATGTTTACTCCAATGACGGTTGAACATACTTGCGCGTGGAAAAGCATGTTCGCTGCTGTCTTGTCTACGGAGCCACTCTACGATTGAGTCTGAATGCATTTTGCGTTCGACAGAGAAGTCTTTCTGAGTACACTTGGGTTGAACGCCCGATGTGTAGATCAAAGGTCCGAAATGGTTCAAAGATGAAATATGTTCAGAGTGTTGATAGAAGAGACTGGACAGCGAATAGGAAAAGGTACAGTAAGATGCAAGTATATGCACGCTTTCTTTGTTCAGACGACCTGCCAGGGCTTGATGATAAACCGGCCACACACTGACCAATGATCTCGTGTTCGCATCAAGCCCTTCGAACACGTAGTCCATGGTTGTTGGTTCAAAGAGACAGCCTCAAAGAAGACGGCGGCACATGATCCTGCATGTTCCCGCGTATGGACTCAACGACTGTAAGCCTCAAAACAATAGACGCTTCCTCGTCCACTACACTCGAAATAGGCACGGATAGCTGCCTGTGGTTTTTGCCTCTTCTGCCTTGTCTGCCTTGTTTCTAACTGAACGGCTATGGCACAGTTCACCTGCGTGTTCGATGTGCTGCCTGTTAGGCGCCGAGTGAACTGCTTGTATGTACGTAGCCGTCTGAAAAACGCCTCGTGTAGACAAACATTTGTTCATACACTCATCATGGAGAGTACCCTTTTATAGATATCTCGTACTGATGCCATCTGTGTAACACCACGAGGCCTCTCTGGTGTCACTTGATGGCTCGAGTATGATGGCGAGCCTCCCAGCAGCATCTGACTCTCGCGAGACTCATAGCAGAGCAGAGCTGACAAGTGTAGTGAAGGCAATGTCGATTCACGCTCGAGCGCCAACGCGCAAAACGGATTGACAAGATGGCATTAAAACTCAAAAAGTAAATACAGATAGCAAACTGCAAAAAGAGAGTGACGAAAAAAAAACATGCAAAACATAGGCAGTCGTGAACACAATCATCGTAAAGTAAACACCAAATGCCCCCACCCCCCTTTCCATGTGTACCGAGGACCCAACTTCTCGAGCTATCCAGAGACTACGCCGCTGCACCCAGCCCTACCAGGATAACGACCATGTCAAAGGATCTAGCCATGCCGTGAGCAATTGCATTGTCTGGCTACGCCGCTGCCTCCGACCCTGTCAGATTAACGACCATGCCGGAGACAATGCAGATGCATCACGAACGACTACCAGTTGGCGATACTCAAAGGCTGTCCGCTGCCCCCGGCCCTGCCAGGTTAACGGATATGCCATCGAGTCAACTGAGACTCAGAACCTGGATCCTCATCAGTAGTTTACCTCTTGTTGACACTGCATGTTGCAACGCCATCATCGCCGAGATACCACAGTTCACACTTGCCGCCTCGTCTGGAAGAGCGCGTAGAGCGTAAAAAGCCTTGCAAGGATTTGGCCTCAGGGCCGGACTCCTGAGCTGTACGGTGGCTGTTGTTCTTTTGCTTCTTATTTTTCTTCTCGAGGGGTGACGTTCGTTTCTCAGGAGACTGCGGTGCTTGACGTCTCTCAATACCCGAGCGAGTGGCGGGAGCTTTCCCCATGTTGATTCGATGGAGGTTTGTAAATGGTCCCCTAGACCAGGGAGGGGAAGCCGGTGCCCTTGTCGATGCAGACGGCTGCCCTAGCGTGGGATGGATGGATGTGTGTCTGGTGCTGCTCCCGCTTGCATGCCCGGCCATAGGCTCGCGACTGTCCGGCTCGTTGTGGCCCGCGGCCCCCTCTGGTTGAGGTGCAGGTCGAGGAATGGATATGAGATGGTGTGTTCCCGGGGCGTTGGCGGCAGGTTGCTGAACAGCATCTCCATCCACGGAAGAGCCTGGGCTCGGCAGTCCGTTTCGTTCTCGCTCGACTTCCGAGTCCGTCTCTGGATATGCAGCAAAGAGTCCATGGACTTCTCTGGGAGCATTTCGAACCGCCCTTTGAAGCGGAGTCGGCGGCGGTCGCGGTTTGTAGACGTGCTCTTTCCACTGAAAGTTGAACTTGGGCGGACTCTTTCCACGGCCGCGGGCTTCAAACGCTTCCAAGTCGAAGTTGTCCCAGTCTATCTCGACTCGTTTCTTCTTTGGCTCACGAGCCTGGCTCGACTCGGCATCGTCCGCCGCCTTGCGCTTGTTGGGACGCTCGGAAGCTGGGGCGCAAGGAGCGTCATGAGCTTTTGAGGTTCCAGCGTTGGAAGAGACAGGATCAAAAACAGAAGCAGAGGCAGAGGCAGAGGCTTTTGGAGCTGCCGAGGACGATGGGATTGAAGATGCGGTGCCAGCGTCGAGCGCTTGAGCATCATCAGGAGCATCATCGAGCGTCTTCAGCTTGAGCTTCTTGCACGGCTGAGCCTGCTCGCCATCAACAACAGACTTTCTTTTGTTCATGTTGACAGTGGTTTGGGGACGTGTCTTGGAAAACAACTTCGGCACTCTCGCTCTCTTGGTGTTGTAGCGCTTTTTGACTTGAAGTACCATCAATGACGGAGGAGAGTTGGGGGAGCAGCCCTCAAGGTGATTTGGCTCCCCTTTTCTTTGCTCAGATGCTGCCATCGTCAGTCGTTGCACAAAGAACCGCCACGTGATGGTTGCGACTGCACTTATCCAATGCTCGACCAACAACAGAGAATAACAGCCAACGACTTTACCAACAGATTCAACTTTTGCAACCTGTACGACGGACAAACAACAGACTTGGGGCTGTATCTCGACTGATTGATACTGTGAATAGGGGCATTGGACGTGGCTCGTACTACCTCACGTCTGTCTGCCTAGCAGTGTTTGCGCTTGTATTACTTTGTATCTGAATATAGCAATTCCAAGATGTCCTTCCATCACTTCGCATCTAATTTGGCTTGCTGAAGGCAGGCCTGGAGGCTAGTCGGGCATTCGTCTACATAAGTCTCCAACCGTCTCGATGAATTATTCGATCCTTCTCCCCTTATTCTACAATCTTCAGCTACTCCAAGAACCATCGACACCTTCCTTGGAAACAAAAGACACAGACCCAAAGATCAAGAACTTCAACAATGGCTGACACAAACGCTTCCGATGCACCCTCGAGCATCATTCATGCCCGCAGCCCGATGCCCTTTGTCGTATTCGCTGGTGCCAATGCCGCGGCGAACCACCTCCTGGAACTCGTCCGGGTGACAACATCACTCCCGTCCCTTCAAACCTCTGGTGAACAAGCACGCTATGCTTTACCGGTTCCCGTGTGGTCGACCGAGAAAGGCAGCGGCGTCACCAAATGGATGATCGGCAGCGGAGCGCCTCCGGGGCCCGCGGAGGATGATGATGACCTGTCTGCCGCCAAACCGGACATTCTCCTCTGTCCGCCTGGAGCATCATCCAGCGCCGCGTCCGCTCGCCAGGACATCCATCCTCTACACGCTGCCCTCTACTTTCATCCTCGCTCTGGTGGGCTGATCTTCGAAAACCGATCTGGGAACGTCATCGTCTACGAGCGAGGTGACAAGAACGGGCAGGACTTGACGCTTACGAAACGCACGACTGTGCAGACTCTCCTTTGGAAGCAGAAGAATTATCTTCAGTTCGGGGAGCATCGTTTTCTCATTTCCTTCGTCGCCGAGAGCCCCGACGAGGATTACATCGGCCAGCAATTCAACGAGATCATCGGCCGCCTCTATGGATCTCTTCCTCCATCGACTCTGTTCAACTTCGCCCCGAAGACTCATGCCTACCTCAACTGGCACATCGCAGTGCATAAGCCGTTTCCAAGCTTACTACTAACTGCCGGTATTGATGCTCGCACGGGACAGCCACTCGTCGTCAAGAGGGTGCCGAAAAGGGAACCCCTGGCCCGACAGCAGATCGTCACTCGACTGCAAGCCATTTACAGGACCGATATTGGGCCGCAAGAGGGCATCATGAAAGCCCTCGATGTATGGTGCAAGCTTGGAAGGCTGTCTCACAATCTTCATCACGAGCAAGGCGGACCATGCCACTGTGGGTATATCGAATATTCCATGCCCATCGCTGAGCACAGCTTCCAGGACATGCCCTGGCACGAAGTGACGGCCGACGATCGCATCCGTTATTTCAGGCAAACTCTGCTCGGGCTTGCCAAGTTGCATGAAATGGGCATCACCCACGGCCATATCTCGCCCACGTCCTTGCTGCTTCTCACCGAGGATGGGCGCGAGATATCCCCTTTCGACGAAAATTCGGTCAAGGAGCTGAAGGCTGTTCTATCGGTTTGCATGCGGCCGACCAAGTTGCGGACACAGAGTCTGTGCATGGCGCCTGAGCTCTCGGATGGGTTCCTCCTACAGTTCCTGGATGAGATGACATGCAACGAAACTGGAGCACAGGGCACGGGTGGGAACGAGACTGTTGGTTCGGCGGCTCACAGAAATGCAAGCGTGGCTCTGGAAGACTTCAACGACCAGGGAATGGAATCATTGCATGCATCACCCAACAACACGGCCGCCTCAGTCCCAGAAGCCCTGAGCAACGACGCAGCCGAGCTGGTCTCGTGGGTGTTTAACGACGCCGGCGGAACGCTCGGTGACGTGTTTGATGGCGACGGATGGCAGCCAGCTGATGACACGCAAGCCCTGGATGGAACGGAGGCTGATGTCTGGGCTCTCGCCATGTCCTGGCTGTCCACCCTGATCGCCCTTCCAGCCGAGGCCACGATTACCAAGGACATGCACAGCCGCCTCCTGGACGATCTGGACGCGAAGACCAACAGCAGTTCCTCCACGAATGAAAGGATCATGGCTCTGATTATCCGCGACATGCTCTGCTGGGATCCGCGGGCTCGGCCAAGGGCAGCTGTTGCTCTTCAGCATGCCGCTTGGTCTGTCATCATGATGAGACTGGCCAATGAGGAGGACAGGAAGCGGAAGCGAGGTGGCATCAGCCGGCAGGGTAGTCAGGGTGAGTTGCGAGGAGACAAGAGGGCCAAGGTCGTCTCGCTGGACGAGTGATGGGGGATGATCTGGCGGTGGGCCACTGGTACACGATCGGGATGGTATGATGAGGGCATGTTTGCAGATATTTTCGAGTGCTGATTCCTGAGTAGTGATTTGAGTTATAAAGCAATGTTTGTCTTTCTATCCATACCCGCATCTTCTCATCGCTCGTGATGGTCCATGGACCTTTGAACATCTGCGAAAGTAACATGGCCTTAGTCCTTCCTGTGAACGACAATTATTACATTCTGAAGCCAAAGTCATATCCATAATACTTCACATAACGTGAGTCTTTATTACTACCGCAACTGGACAAGCACACCCACTCATCACGTCGTCGTCAAATCCCACAAACTATCCACCGTCACCCCCTCAACCCACTTCCCCCCCGTCGTATCCTCCTGCACAGTAAACCCAACCTCCTTCTTCTCCCCCGGCCTCAAGACAAACGCATTATCATCGAAGAAGCCCAAGACGCCCGCCGGATGCGTCAGCCATGTATACAGCGACACGCCCGCCGTGGCTTCCACCGTAAACTTCTCCGTTGATTTGTTGTAGGAGAGCTTCAGCTTGGGGTCTGTTACCTTGGCCTGGTTGGGCCAGACGGGGAGGAAGTGGTTGTGGTGCGTAAACGTCGTAATCTTTCTGTTGGAGGCGTTGGGCAGTTTGCCCTTGGCTGTGAGTTGGATGATGAGGACAGCGTCTTGAGGATCTGGGATCTTGAGATCGGAGGATATGTTGGTTGAGATGATCTGAGTGGTGTTGATGGCGCCCACATGGAAGTCAACAGACTTGGGCATGCCGGCATTGTTCTCAATGGGTTCGCCCTTGAGGTCGACCCAGGTAAGAGACACTTGGCCGGACGCAGGCTCCCAGAGGTCAGACGTAACCCAAATCTCCAAATCATTAGCAGTATAGTTCCAGAAAGCAGACGCAATGACGTGCTCATACGTCCTGCGAGAAACATACGGCAAGACTTTCCAGCGTCCGTCATACTCGAGACCAGCCCAGGTGGGAGCCTGCCAGATGTCGTTGAGCTGCCAGTACAGAGACCCGAGCTGTCTCTCCGGCAAACCGCTGCCCCGTCTGTAGAACTGAATCTCAGACTTGTACATGTCCGCCTGGAAGAGTTGCGTGGCGTGACACCAGGAGGAAAAGTTGGCCACTGGGTCGGTCTTGTCGGGGGTGGGATAGTATCGCTCTACAGCGAGCGTCATTTCAACTTGTCCCAGAGTGCTGTTGTGAATGTTCCTTGTTAGGCCGCCGGCAGGGTAATGATGGTTTCGTAGAATGACTGTTGTGGAGTTGAACGACAGATCTTCGGGGTCGACGGCCTGCTGCCACGTCTGGATGCTGGGCATGCTGATGAAGCCAAATTCGTTGGCGAACCGACCGACCGGGTACGCAGAGGTATCAAATGACACAGAAGTATCGTAGTTGTAAAAGTCAGTGTCGCCGTAGATGTGTCCGCTGGTGGTGTTGTAGTACCGTTCGACGATGGGCACAGGGAGATCGAGATCAATCTCCATCCATCCATTGTTGGCGCTGCAGGGGCTGTACGAGATGGAATGACTGTTGGCGGCAATGATGTTGAACATTGTCTTGATGAAGAGATCCTCGTATTGTCCCAGGACATAGGGGTACGTTTCGGGATCCGCGCCCTGAGCAATCGGCAGCATCAGATTCTCAAACTCGTTGCCGCCCATCCAGCACGCCAAAGAAGCATGGTGATTCAGGCGACGGACATTGTACGTGATTTCTCCAGCCACGTTCTCTTTGAAATCAGGACTGTCTGGATACAGAGTATCGCTGAACTGGAACTCGCTCCATAGCAATACGCCGCGTTCATCAGCAATGTCGTAGATCCAGTCCGGCAGATATGTGCCCGAGGACCACACTCGGAGCATGTTGAAATTCTGTGCTTCAACAGAGTCGAACAGGCGGTTCATCCTATCCGAGGTGACTCGCGGCCAGAAGGCATCCGGAGGAATCAGATTGGCCCCCTTGGCGTAGAATTCGTGGCCGTTGATCTCAAAGTGCCAGTTGTTTCCTGGAGTAATACCGCTCGCGATTTGTGCATCCGTGATGTTTCCCGAGCTGAACAAAATGGTACGGAAACCAACGCGGCGCGAAGAGACGAGCAGAGGCGTCTCAGACCCTGGACTACTAACAGAGACTGTGATGTTGTACAGCTGCTGGTCGCCCATGTCTCGAGGCCACCACAACTTGGGCTTCTCGGCATCGATGGTCACGGACCCAGTGACCGTCATGTCAGACTGCGCGACGCCCTCCAGTTTCCCAGAGTACAGCACAGAGCGGCTGTCCTTTGCATCTGTAATGAGCACCGACATGGAAGCATGTTTTGGCAGGGTTCCCACGAAATCGAGACTCGCATTGACCACCCAGGGTGCAGTCTGGTCAGGCGCAAAGTTGTTGAACTGGCCTTTCCGGAAGACGTCAATGGCAGTGTTGAGAGAATACAATTCGCCTCCCTTGCTGAGCTGGACGATGCGTCCGGGTTGCCAGGGCCCTACGGGGGAAAAGGCCGGGCCCCAGTCCCAGCCGAAGTCGTTTTGTTCCTTGCGAACCCATTGGCGATTAGGATACTCGAAGGGGTAGACGACCGAGGCGGGCCAGTCTGGAGGAAAGCGAGGTCAGTTACAAGGCCTCACGGTCAATGTCAGAGTACGAGAATTCTTACGCTGAACGTCATCGCTTGCGTTGATGGCATTGATGATGCGAGGCACACTCCCAAAGTTGATGCTCAGAACGGGATCGCTCTTGCAGCTCGCGAGGAGGGAAGAGACGTCGTAGAACCATTGCCTGAACTGGTTGTCTGGCGTTCCAACAATGTGGTCGCAGAACTTGACGGTTGCGTACGTATCCAAGCCATCAAAGACCAGCCAGGTAGATGTGTCTGCGTGTTTGTTGCTGGTCTCCCATTAGTATGACAGATTCACCTGGAAAATCGATGCGCACACTTACAGTCCGCTGATGGGCTTGCTGGTATAAGTCCAATTCTGGGCCGCGATCCATCGCAGGTCAAAGTCGTTCAGGCCGTGGTATCTGCATCTCGTCAGTTTCACCTTGAACCAAAGTTCAAGTCAATGTTGGCGAAAGCCATCTTACGGATCATCTGCGAATCCTTGGTTAGCTGACTCTCTGGTCACTCTGGGTTGTCAGTGACTCACTGATGACACCCGCCGCGTGAAGATCGAGATGTGCCTGCGACGGGAACTTGCCCGGCACGGTAATGTTGCCGTATTCGTTCGTCACTGTCCATTCCTGCAGGCCGAGGTCGTGAATCGCGGCTTTCCCAACATGCTCGGTAGTTGCTACTGCGACGCTCGCACAGATGCCGAGCGCGGCGAGCAAAGGCCTGATGCGGCCCATGGCTGAGGTCCGATGGCTCCTCTCCTCGGTGATGCTTATATATACTTGACTATAGGTAGTTGTTCAGGCAAAGAGACGTGATGAGAGGTTCGTAATCATGTACAGACGGGATTCATGTGTTGTTGTCCAGGGGCCACGGACGTGACTTGTAGGCGCCGTCTCACAGTCATCCCTTCCCATTGCGTCCCTTGCAGCTTTTATACCTACCCAATACTATCTTCACTCATGACTGCAACACTCCGTAAGACATCAATGAGGGGTCCGGAATAAAGCTCGGCCATTGTTGCACAGCTCGTGTTCTGGATAGCATCGAATGGAGCCATGCTCATGCCGATCACCCACCATTCATGCAGTGATATGTGGTGCTCATCGTAGGCACACAGGGCCCATGTAACTTGCCCCTACTGGAAGAGATGGGAATGACTTCATCGGCGCGGAAAACCAAGGCATTAACCCCGGATTCTTTTGGTCGTATTGCCGATTCAGCCGGTACGTGGTTTCCGGCAGATGTCGGTTTCCCCACGATTTTGGCCTGTCACCAATCGCGATCGTGCGTTGGGTGAAGGATTGTGGGAGGTGCATGAGGTCTTTGGAGGAAAGAATCGGTTCCCCTGTTAGAGCTAGACTGAAAGATGAAGCGCTCCAACTGGAGATGATGCCGGAAATGCTGATGTCGATACGTTGGTGTGTATGAGTATTATGCAACTGATTTTCTAATCGGATTGCGCTGAACGATGACAGAAGATGCCCAAAGAGCAAGGGAGATCTGTAATTCGAGAGGGGTCACCTACCCGGATGTTCAATAATCGGGACGTGTAAGAGACTGGATGGAACGATACGTCGGTTGCTACTATGCATGCAGGAAGAAATGCTAAGAAGAACTTTCGTTCAGACGTCAAGATCAGCAGAAAGATATCTGAGTGTGTTGCATATGTTCTGTTTCAAGGTAAGGTACGCATAGATGCAGGTACGGGAACAAGATCAAGCTCTCCTGTAAGCTTAAATCGACGGAGTGAGCATCACTTGTTAGCAGATGAGCGTTCCCTCTGCACGGTTATGACATGCTTGATGGGTTATTAAAGAGAAGAGAGTACTTCTAGTCTATATAAGTTGTATGTAGCCATCTTGAGTAGTGTGTCATAATAACCAAGTCAGTACCATATCTGGTCATCAGTGCTACATGTCAATCAGCTAGCTCTCGAACTGTATCAGACATTGAAGTACATCATCATCGAACCAGTGAAAGAGCCATCATAATCATCGTTCAACTACCACATCAAAGAACTTGAATCATCTGCCTAGATCAAATGTCCAAAGCCACAATCTTGCCGCCCTCACTAAACGTGCCATTGACAGGACTCAGCGACCCACCAACAGTAACAACATAGAGAACATGCTTATCCTTCCACGTCCGTCCCAAAGCCACCGAGGTGTCGCCCGCAACAAGGCTCGAGTTGAGGTTTCCAGCAATGACCTTGCTCTCCCCGGTTGCCAGGTCCAGTTTGGTGACCACGTTGGTCGGGTTCCCTGCGATATAAGCCACCTGTGGCGTGACTGCAAAGTCGTCGCCGACGATGCCCGTCGCGACTGTCTCGTAGCTTCCGGCAGCGTAGCCCGACTTGTTGACGCGGACGCGGCCGAAGAAAGCCTTGAAGGAATTCGTGTAGTAGACGTAATGGTCGAGATAGCGGATGCCGTTGATGCCAATGGGCAGCTCAGCGTCCGCCGCGGGCTTGAACGTCTCGTCGTCGAGAACCACCTTGTAGCTTCCTGTGCGGGTGTTCACGCTATAGACCACGCCCGCGGTCGAGTCGGCAGCGAGGATAGTGTTGGGAGAGGACGCGAGAGTGGTCATGCCGTTGAGGGACAGGGCCTCAGGGATGTCGACGACTTTGGACACTTTTGGCTGGTCCTTGTGGAAAGCGACCTGCCATACCGCCCACGATCCTTCTGTTGGGCCGGTTGTGGCGGAAAAGTTGCCCGCGTTGAGGGTGAATACGTCGGGGGAGACTTCTGTGATGCCCACGAGGCCGAGGTATCCTGGGAAGTGATGGACGAGCTTTGCGGTCTTGGGGACGAAGGGATTGACTTCGTAGAGCTCTGGCCTGTCGGTTAGGGTGACGAGGAGGTTGCCGTTGGACCGGATGGCAATGTTTTCGATTGTCGTTCCGTTGGCGAACTGGTAGACGAGACGGGAAGAGTCGTGAGGTGGCTGGGGGTATGCGTTTCTGGGGTTGAGCACGGCGCCGGTGACGGAAGCTACGAGAGCGGAAAATGTGAGGAAGATGTTGGAATGCATGATGAAGATGGTTAGACAACAGACATTAATCAATTGGTATGCAGACTGAAGAGAAATATCTTGAGAATCGGAAAATCAAGACGACATGCGAGGCACTGTTATATATACCAAGATCTACAGACTCATCAAGTCAAGCCGAACGTCGACCTGAAGGAGGCAACTCCTTCGAAATCCCCAACGGCTCTTACTGCAGAATTCCTCTCGCCAAGGCGCCCCCAATCCTCCTGTTGACGACATACACATACGTGTTCCTGGATTGCCTGATCGTCACCGGCGAGGCATAACGATCCAGACCTGAGAAGCTGAATATGAAGAATTCGTTTGAGACATCATCGATTGAGATGGATTGCGCTGGGTCATCGTTGCAGTAGTGTCCTGCAAGGGGTCCGTAGTGAGCTTGGACTCCGAATATCCGGCGTTATGTTTCGCTATGCGTCGTTCATCTGATCTGATGAGATCGCGTTCATTTCCTAAAAGGAAGTTATTTCATATGGCTTACGCACCGCGCTATGGCGGATGCAATCGTAGCTGATGCCGTTATTGTTGCTTTCCATGGCAGTTACACAGAGCGGCCATGATCCAGCCTTGCCAGCCTTTCCGGCAGAGGATTGGCATGATCGCCACAAGTGAGTCGGTTCAACGATCCATTGCTGTTTTCATTGGCTCAATGACCGCTGATCCTGCCATCCTTCCCTCCTTCATCCTTGCATCAGGGGCTCAGCCTCACGCTCAGCCGAGGATGCTTTCGCCAACATGCGTCTTTCCCTCCAAGCACTGCCTTGACAGCTGAGACGTGTATATCCCAGACATCAACTCACGTCTACCTGGTCCAGCTTATCGTAGATCTCCCTCTTCAACGCCTCATCCGCCCAACTCATGTCGACTGCATTCCTCGCCAGCTGCACCATCTCCTGCTTCGTCAGGCCCCCATAATGATACGCCTTTTCCATGTTGCCATCGATCCAGACATCGTGCATATACACCGGATCATCGCTATTGATGCAAAATTTGACGCCTCTGTCGAGCAACTGCCGCAGCTTCGGAAATAGAACCTCGGTTGCCGTCCGCCGGTGGTAAGCGTGTGGGCAGAGAGTCAGGCCAATACCCCGTTCGACAAGGCCTGCTATCAGCTCATCTCGATCAAGCGCATCAAGGCCGTGGTCAATTCTTTCGGTTTGAACCTCAAAGATGGCCTGCCGGATGTGTTCGTGCGTGTCCTTTTGTCCAAAGTCGCAGTGCATCGTGATGTGATGCCCGTCTGCCCTGGCCCGCTCAAACGCCTTCTTGAACAGCGAAGGGGGCCGCTCATAAGCGTTGCTGGCAAGTCCAACGGCGTGGAAGAGGCCGTGTCCGGACTTGCCCCATGGCAGGGCTTCCAAATACGCGGCTTCACCGTCTTCGACCGGTTCGTCACGGATGAAGCAGAATATCCAGTTTGATCGCACGCCGTATTTCGCTGCGCCATCGCGCTGAGCTCGAAGATAGCCATTCAGCACATTCTCCGCAGGGACACCGCGGCGTGTATGTGCCTGGATGTCAAAGAAGGGCTCGGCATAGCAAACATTCATCTGCTGACATCGCGATAGATAGTCCATGCCGAGGTCGTAAAAGTCGTCTTCCTGGAGCAGGACCTCGCAGCCCGCGAAATAGGCCTCTAGAAAGGTCGGCACATCTCTGCGCCCGCCCAGCTCGGGACGGTGGTTGTAGGTGACGTTGTAGGAGGCGACGAGTTGTTCGTATGTGTGGTATTCTTGGGATTTGAAGCGCAGTGGGATGTTGTTGCGTTGGGCGAGGTTCCAGCGGAGGGATGGCCGGAGGGTGCCTTCGATGTGGACGTGGAGCTCGACTTTGGGGAGGGAGGCGATGAAGGGGGAGATTGTTAGTCCATTCATGGTTCAAGATGGTTTGATCCCAGTCCTATGTTATCGTAGATGGGCGAAGAGGAGCATAGATGTGCGCGGGCGTAAGATGAAGGCCTCTTGGCTGCTTCTCTTGAACGCTGCTTATCGCCTCCGTCGGCCAACTCTCTGTTCTATCGCGGGAGACGCCAGCTATCGTTTTGAATCTAGATAATGGGTAGGACTTGAGGGACGAGGTTCGGCGACGAGAATGATAAACCAGAGCTGCTCCACAGACCGTGTAAGCGGGTAAAGCTGCTGCTCCGCACTCTGTAAGTGGCGATCCGACGGCGAGCTTGACAACTCGAGTAAGGCATTGAAGCTTCGCTCAAGTTCCGAAGAGTCTCATGCTCGTGTGCTCCATATCATCTTCGTTCGTGTACTAGCATGGTCATGTTATCAAGTCGAGGAGACAAGGCTAATACATGCTAGAATATAACACCATCCGTATCAGTTCCACTCGGTTCAACCGCTCTTCCCAGAATAGCGGGCTTGCGCAGCGTCTACTGTAGGCTTTTAGCCGGTCCTTGGCCCCCCCCCCCTCATTCTCTCCCTTAACAAAGGGCCGGTCTCGGGCAACTAACAACCTCGCGCATGGCCTCTACCAGCTTCGCATATCTCGCCGCTATCTCGTCGTCTCGTCCAAGATAAACAATTCAAGATAAGCGTGAGGGGAAACGCATCCCGCAGAGAGATTGACGCTTGGGGGTTTGCATCTCCCTGCTGTCCTACCATTCTCGGGGTGCATATTAAATACGCGTTCGCGGCCCTGCATTCGATGAGCCGCCAACATGCATCCGCATCCCGCGAATCTGAGCCGTTGCTGGGCCACTCTATTGACCCCGTCGGCGAGATGGCTTCTCCTGCTGAGGCTGCGGCTCCTGTAGAGACGGGCGCGGATGCCGCTGTTGCGCGTCGCGTGGTGAGCAAGATTGATCGGGTCATTATCCCGCTGCTGTTTGTCACGTACATGTTGAACTTCATGGACAAGGTCATCTTGTCGAGTGCCGCTGTGTTTGGTCTGCGCGAGGACACGGTAAGACATCATCAAACCCTTCTAGAGCAGACAGATTTCAAATATCTAACACCACGATGTGTTGCAGCACCTTGTCGGACAGCAGTACAGCTGGGTCAGCAGCATCTTCTACTTTGGCTACCTCATCTGGGAGTATCCCACCACCATCCTCATCGCCCGCCTTCCCACGGCAAAGTACCTCTCCTTCAACACCCTCGCCTGGGGCGCCGTCGTCGCCCTGACGGCGGCATGCACCAACTTTGGCGGCCTCATGGCCGTCCGCTTCCTGCTGGGCATGGCCGAAGCCACCATCACGCCGGCCTTCATGTTCCTGACGTCGACCTGGTACACGCGCGACGAGATGCCGGTACGGGTGGGCATCTGGTTTGCCGGAAACTCCATCGGCGGCATCCTCTCGAGTCTGATTGCCTTTGGGCTCGGTCACGTCGAGGACAACGTCCATCCGTGGCGGTGGATGTACATCGTCCTCGGCGTTGCCACGTTCCTCTGGAGCATCCCCATGTTCTTCCTCCTGCCGGACAGCATCTCCAAGGCCAAGTTCCTGACGCCCGAGGAGCGACAGATTGCTGCTGACCGCACCGTCATTGCCGGGACTGGGCGCACGGAGAACACCCACTGGAAATGGGATCAGGTTGTCGAGTGCCTCATCGACCCCAAGACTTGGCTCATCTTCCTCATCGAGCTTGTCAGCCAGATCCCCAACAGCGGCACGCAGAGCTTCTCCAACATCATCATCTCCTCCTTCAACTTCACCTCGCTGCAGTCCACCCTCATCAACATTCCCTACTCAGTCATCACAGCAGGCATCATTGCCGGAGCCGGATGGCTCGCCGGCCGATACCGCACGCTCAACTGTCTGCTCATCGTCGTCGTCCTCATTCCCTGCGTCGTAGGTTCCGCCGTCATCTACCGCCGCGACAGCGTGCCGCATGGCGTGCAACTGTTTGCTTACTTCCTCCTCTCTCCTGCTCCCGCCGCGATGCCTCTCAACATGGCCCTCGTCCAGTCCAATTACCGCGGCGTGACCAAGAAGATGACCGTGACGGCCATGCTCTTCCTGGCGTACTGTGCCGGCAACATCTCCGGGCCGCAGTTCTTTCGCGCAAATGAGGCGCCGACCTATCAGACTGCCTTTAAGACAATCATGATTTGCTACTGCATCGTCATTGTTCTGGCGGTGACTTTGAGGTGCTACTTGCAGTGGTTTAATGCGAAGCGGACGAGGGAGGAAGGCTTTGCTGGGAACGCTGGTTCGGCTGGTGCGGTGGCTGATGGAAAGGTGTCCGATGTGCTGGATGGCAAGGATGTTGCTGAGGCGGTGACAGAGGTTCAGCTGAGGCCGGAGGACTATGAGGATGTGACGGACTGGAAGACGGTGGGCTTTCGGTATAGGCTGTAGACTGCAACGGTGCTATTCGCGCATCTGCACCCATGAGGATAATCATACAAGTGTCCAAACGATCCATCCGTTTCCCCTAGGGATGCGTGTGTGGAATCACACGTCTGCCCCTACTCTGCGTTCAATGACTCTTCTCCACTAAAGTCAATGAGAGCTTCTCCCCCGGCAACAACATGATGAACGTTGCCCAAAGTCACCATAGCCGTCTCCTTGCTCTTGTCGAGAAAGTTGTACTCATCCGGAGCAATCACATTGACGTAGTAAGGGTCGTCAAAAGCACTCATATAGTGCTCCATGCTCGCAATCTCCCATATCACAGCGCCGTCATAGTCCATGACAGTAACGGGGAGCGGCGTTACAGTCAACGACTGCCGAAGGACGTTGGAGGTGTGGACCTGAGTATGCACATGAGTCCCTTGGGTCAAAGCCACGGAGAATCCTAGGATGAAGATGCTAACCTGCGTGTAGCCGGTGATTCCGTGCTTCTTGGCCCAGTATGCAATCTTGGGGGCGTGGACATTTCGCCAGTAGGTGTAGAATTGCTCTTGGGTGAGGTCGGGGCGACGCTTGACGAAGCCAACCAAATACAGTGATGAGCTCATGTTCTCCTGAGTATCTATACCTTAACCACAACGCAATAAGAACGTTCTCTGAGGTTGAAGAGGTTCGAGTGCCAATTGTTTGGATCTGTCATGGTTTCTTTGACAGCTACAGAAGCCACACATTCACTTCTACACGATCAACTCTCATCAAGCAGATCTTCAACCGACCCTCGGCCGAACACCACATGCATCGACGTGGAAAATTCAAGAAAGAACAATAATAAAACAGCTCTCATTAAGCTGAGTGTTGATGGATCAATAGAAGTCAGTTCAGTTCCGTGGTTGCACCTCAGCGTCTCAATCCCAGTTCGGCCGAGCTCGGCCGAAATTCACAAGCAAAGGTACCACGGCAATTGATGAGGTCGCAACTGCGTAACGGCATCTTTGTCAAATACGGAATACGACGTTGAACCCCATTGGTCAGTTCGCTTTCTTGGGGAGTGATGCCGTATTCATTATCGCGTGTGGAGAGCCTTGTTCTGCTTGCTCTTGATCATACCTACCTATGGAAGCCCGTGCCTTTAGCTGCTGCTGCTACTTTGGGTAGCATCAAGGATCGCGGAATACTTCACTCTTCCGTCGGCGTCCTTCAGGGAAATGCGTGCATCACTTTGGTTGGGGGCCAGAGGCTGGAACATACATCAAATACGCGCACAAGGCTCGTTTCCGTCCCCCCCGGAATGCGGAAATGGCTGGCCCAAGGAAACATGACCAAGAGATCGTGCCTTTTCCCACCCCTCGCCTGAAAACGCAGGTTATTCACCCTGTCCGGGAAGATTTAAGGCAAGATATCGGCGATTATTACTATTAGGGAGCACATTTGTCCATCTGGTACGAATCACAGGTGATGACACTCGTCTTCCGGCTTACATCTCCCCCACTAGGGAATCTTCAGATGTCCGCGTCTAATGCATGTTGCGAGTTGAAGGATTGCGAGTTGAAGGAATGACGGAAACAAGTTTTACGTGCAACTAATGCAAGCACCTTCATGTAAGCAGGCCATGGATTCTCTTTAAAAGTTCCCAGCCCCCGTAGAAGACGTGCGACAGCCCAGGCTGGACAAAGCCTGAGAGTCACCGCTTGATGAGGTC
The DNA here is from genome assembly GCF_004382785.1 of Trichoderma ghanense. Classification (NCBI taxonomy): domain Eukaryota; kingdom Fungi; phylum Ascomycota; class Sordariomycetes; order Hypocreales; family Hypocreaceae; genus Trichoderma; species Trichoderma ghanense. The sequence continues at coordinate 739,977 of NW_027395674.1, read as the reverse complement.
AAAGCCGGTTCCCATGGCTCGCCTTCCTCTGCCAACATCTACTTGACTGTGAGCATTTAACGCGGGTGCTCAGCGCCAAATCCTTCAATGGCAGTCAAGCTCAGCAAGACAGTTTGCAGCCCCTTGGTGCATGCGAAGGCTAGAATGGGCTCGGGGCAATGGTTGGAAAAGTCTCCGACGAGTTGTTATCAACATAGCCTGTGCTCTGCCATGACACTTCAATCAGCGGGGACGTACATGACGGGACACGCCCTCGGTCATGGTCTGACATGGACGGGCGAATGATGAAGCCGGCACATGGACGTGTTGTGCCGCATATCACATTGGCAGATTGTATCTTCCTTTAAAGCGATAGTAAATGTGAGCTATTCCGATATTACTATGTACCAGGAGTCATTGGCTAGGCACTAATACTCAAATATTACCCGAGCCGTGAGTGTTCGTTCAAGGACAGGTAAGGATTGACCCGCCCAGAGATCTGCGGAGTAGGAATATCGCCAGGAAGGACAGAGAGGGACAGCCTGTTCTGACAATGTCACCGAGCCAATCCCTTCCTCACGGGCTGGTTGGTACTCGGTCATACCTATTTGGTTGCTCAACTCCTAGGTTACAAACTCTGAAGGCTACCCTGCCCATTCTTAGGCCCCTTGCGAGTAGTATGAAGAGACCGAACATGCATCCAATGCGCTCGGGTTTGGCCGAACTACGGGATTGGGGGTTCTCCATGGTAAACCACGACCCCGATCTCCCGATGCGGGTATCCTACCCATCTTTACAGAAGACCCTGCCTTCTTCTCTCACGTTTAATACAAGACAAGGCTCCGTCTGTGTGACGAGAGGACGCCCAGGCCGCCTCTGTGTAGAAAGTAGTTCGTATTACTACTGCTACCTTGGCTGCTATAAGCCGAGGTCCCCAAGACCATTTCCTTGCCCTTTGCTACGCTCACCCCTCCTTTTCCATCAATGACCAGTATGGAGAAGGGATACCATCCGCTTTCCGTCCTTGTCCCGTGTGCTTTTCGTTTGTGTGTTGCTTACATGCATGCTTGTTGAGTGCTTGGGCTCTCTTCAATCGATGAAGACAGGCTGGTCTCACGCAGCAAGCTGGTGGGGCATTGCATACATAGGGCATGGAAATGTTCCTTTGTTAGTCTCACGCAGTAGCCGAGGTGTGGCTCACGGTGTCTGCTCAAGTGTCCTGGTGGAATATACGGATATACCAAGGGTCCTTGAGCCTGGTTCGGTTCGAACCTCGAGGGGCTTATTTAATCGTCTAATGTGATGGATTGTTGCGGACTTTGTTGAACCGGAAGTTGGGAGAAGCCTCGTTCTTACACGGGTTGTTTATCGACTCTTTCAACAGTATAGATATTCTCTCCATCAACCGCTTCAAGTATACACGGCCTTGTGGTTGAATAATGAGTCGATCGTCGGCGCATCAAAAGGCAGAGTCCGCCATGTCGCCGCCTCAGCTCCGAAGGGTCCGTAAGGGGACGCGCAGCTGTTGGGAATGTACGTCCAGAACAGTAACCCAGCCCACAAGCCATCGCAATCTTCCTCGTCCTCTTCTTCTCTTCCCTCTTTGCGTGCCTATTGGCTCCCCTGCCGTCTGAGTTCCTAACCGGGAAGATGGATCAATTTAGGTAGACGTCGCAAGATTAGGTGCTCGTTCCAACCAGGAAACCCGGCGACTTGCACGCGGTGCATCTCCCACAACCTAGTCTGTGTCAGCCAGCGCTTCCGAGATGAGGCGAGCGATGCCTCGCGCAACGAGAGCATGGAGGAGAGGATGATGCGGATGGAGGACTTGCTGGGACGGGTTCTCGAAAAGCTGGAGGCTGCAAGCACGCATCCTTCCCATCCGACAAAGGAGTCTCCGGGACGTCCAGAAACCGCCGACGACGGGATCGGGATCGACGTCGTCAACGCGCGCTCTACCATTTCGAATCTTTCTTCAACTTCTGCCGTGGTTTCCATCTTCAAAAACACATCTGTAGGGACAAAGCTTACAAAACCGCACTATGGGCAAATCACATACTGATCAATCCCTCTAGTTTATGTCGGAGATTGGAGGAGAGAAGCCCTCTTCAACGCCTACTCCAACCACAGTACCCGATATCAACCAGCCCACTATCCGCAGCGATGATCTCATGTGGCCGAAATTGACGAGAGTCTCTCGCATACTGCTGGAGATGATGCCGTCTCGTTCCACAATGGAGCTTCTCGACCACCAGAGCTCGCCTTGGATCTGTCAATTACTGGGCCCCCTCCCCTCACTCAAACACGTGAACAAGTTCTCGCTGTTAAAAATGATGCCGCTCGAATCATCAACTCCAAGCCATCCTACGTTCATTGCGAGAGCGTTGATGTGTATCGTGATATGCTTACAGCAGCTTCCCCCGAGTGTCGACTCCTCGCAGCTTCGGTTACCATCTGCACGAACCGAATACATGCAGTCTCTGACCTCGGTCATCATCTCCTTGGTCACCTCCGATGACGAGATTATTGCCACGCAAGAGGGCCTCGAGTGCCTCTTGCTTCTCTCCATCTACTTTGTCAACTCGGGCAGACCTCGCCGGGCGTGGCTCAACAACCGAAGAGCCACGGCAATCGCACAGTTGATGGACTTGCACAGGATACGCGACGACGACGACAACGACGGCGACGAGCTTGAAGGCAGAAGCGAGACAGAATCCAACTTGGCTGACCTGTGGCCTCACATCGTTCATCACGACCGTTATCTCTCCCAGATTCTAGGATTCCCTTGTGGAGTAGCGGATTCATACGAGCCCTTTGTTCCGAGCAACCTCAAGCTCATGCAGCATCTCGACGAAAGGAAGCAGGACGCCATCTATCAAGCACATCTCGACCGCATCGCCGCACTCTTAATCGAGCGGGAGCAGCGCGCTTCGACCGCCGGCACGGCCATTACCCAGACCATTGACAATGCGCTTGTGAACCTGGCCGCGTCGATGCCCTCGTCCTGGTGGCATCCCTTCGACAGGCTCTCGGGCACGCAAGAGGAGGCAATGGACATGCTCTACGGCCGCTACAACATCCAGCTATGGCACCACCAGCTCGAAATGTCCAACCATCTACCATTCATGCTCGACGCAGCCGAGGAGACACGGAGCGAGTACAGCCGGATCGCCTGTCTCAAAGCCGCGCGACAGCTCATCAAGGTCTATCTCCCGCTACGCACAACCTTTGGCATGTTCTCATGCTGCGTCACAAACTTCCAGGCGTTTACGGCAGCCGTGGTTCTCATCTTCAACATGTTTCTCCGGACCCCTGCCGCCGAGCTTGAGGCACTGTCGGGCCGAAGAGAAAGAGACTGGGAGCTCATCGCGGATGTCGTGGGCGCCCTCGATGCCGCAGTTGAGCGGTTCGAGGACAGAGTCGCTCTGCAGGCGCGGGACGTGTTGCGGCTGCTTCAGGCTATCGAGACGGATCCCAGAACGCTGCAGGGCGACAGGTTTCACTTTACGATTCCCTACTTTGGCATTATTTCCATTGCGCGAAAGACGGGAGAGAAGGGCGACGGCAGTCACGGCGGAGACAACAACCAGCAGATGCCCGGCAATGGCGGTGATCATCACCAACTGGCTTCTGCAGGGGCGGAGTTGTATGTCAACTACTCGCCCACGTTTATGACGACCATTGACTTCATGGGGCCCAGCACGGCGGCGGACGTCGATGAGCTGATGCAGCAGTGGCTGGTTGAAAACGAATGACGGCGTCACCTCGCCACGACTATATTACAGCATGCTATCTATATCCCGCATGAGACACAACCGGGATTCGCCTCGCAACATACAATATCACCAGGACCCGGAGGGAAGGAAACTCCATGTCCTCATATATATATATATACGAGTAAGCAGGTTGACTCACGTCCGGCATTACTTTTCGGGCGTCGAGGGCCTGCGAAGTCCATGTGTGCATGCGTCTATACATACACTGTCAACCCATGAAGCCCTCTTTTTACGATGCTTATTAGTTTGTCCGCACTGGCTTGTTTATGTTTCCGCTGATGGGATCAGTCGGCGCTTTTCTGTTTGGGTCAAGCAGCCAATAGACTCATGAAGCATGAACAGGACAGCGTTGTTTATGTGTATCTATTAATATGTACCATTACAGCCTAATGATCACCGCTTATGGGCTTTGGCAGTTCTTCTCAGTGGCCTTGATGTACATTGTTAGATGTAAGGAGCATGACGGCATCCCCAGACCCCATGTCCCTTCCATTTCATCAGGAGACTTGAAGTTTCCATCAGTACATAGGGATCGCCCACAGCATGGGGGCCGGAAAAGCCAGGTCAATAGCCGGCCGTTACGGACTTTTATAAAGTCCTAGCTCATGTGCTCCAAGTGCGCGGAGTATGCACTGCAATTCCAAGCAAGAGAAACCACATTCGGCAAAGCAATGCGCCATGCGGATGGGTGTATGCAACCATCCGAACGGTGTTCGTGCATACCAAGATTCCGGTCCCATGGGCTTCGTGCTTCTTAGTTCCATGTCCACTTCCGAGCCAGTCCGTATCATGAAGAACAACACAATGTCACCCTCGATAGAGGGAAGCAAGACACCATGAAGTCATATTGGCGAAAAAGCCATACAACTAATACGAAGTAGCCTATGTGAAGACGGATGCCTGAGAATTGGCCAACGCGGAATCTGTGAGGGCACGGGATTTTGGCTGGATTCCCGAGCCTAGGGTATAAGGCCATGGAATATTACTCTGCATGTGCAGATCCGTGGTGTCCAAGTCGGGTTATTACAAGCACCCTTTTTGTCTAAATCTACCGCCACGCCATTCTGGTACTGGAAGGGTAAGTCAACAGTAATCGCTTTCCCGGGTTCAAGAGAAAGAGGCGAACCACGAAGGATTTGGATGGTGGTGGTAAGGGATTCCTTGAACGAAGCACATCACGTTCATCTTTGCCTTGTTCAGTGATTTCTCAAGTGAGATTCGCCCATCATTCTCTTAGTAGGTATTTGTAGTTTGCAATATAAAAGAGGTAGGAGACATGAACAAAATTATAAAGTACAATGAAGGAAAGCGGTGGGCTGCCACGGTTTTTGTGTCCTGAGATCACTTTCCGCCGGGACCAATTGCAAGTACGAGGTACACTATAAAGCAAGAAGTCCAGTAATACCATTTTCTTTTCTCATTCGTCGAACAGAGAACACGGCTCTCACTGCCGGCATGGAACAAGAACCCCACAGAGGACTCACTTCCTGGCTCTCGGAGACAAAAGGGCTGACAAGGACAAAGACTTGGCGCCGAAAGAAAGCACCAAAGTTGGGGCATTGTCAAACCTTGAGATCTCACTGGCCTTGGCCTGGTTTGGATGCTGCGATCGGATAGGTTCTGCAGACGGCCCTCATTGCCTGATTCACACGAGCCTCTATCCGAGGCACATACTTCTTCTACATATTCCGCAACACCACCAGTAATTGCATGTTCTTTTGAAGAGGAACTGAGTCGTCACTCAGATAAGATAAAGTCCTCGGGCGAAGTTCCGCGAAGCCCTTGGAGACAGCCACGCCTATCGCGGTTGATATGCCCCGCTCAACCAACAGTTCATCTCGCCTCGCCAGGTTCTTTCCATCCCCATGTTGCCATTGACTCCTCTATCCCTCATCTTGATACCCATTCTGGTCGTCAAAGGTGCAAGGACATGGGGATGCCCGACGGAAAAGAGACGGGGACACGGCTTCCCGGGCCACCTGATGAACAGCAAACACATGAACCCAGCTGTCCTTCGGCGTTTTTCTGTCTGTCTCAACCGCACGTTATATCCGACAGCCTCAAGACATAAACCCCCCCCCCCCGAACATCAACAGTACACGTGATGTCTTTCAGCGGCGCCATGGAAATGGAAAAATTGAATCCAGGCCGGAATTTCTATCCCTTATTCCGGGGACCTGGTTGTATCCATATATCCCGCCGCCGAGGTTCTGCTACTGGGGTTACTCCCCCACCCGTCATCACGCGCCAGAGGATGAAAGACGGGAGATTCTATCAAGCAAAATTCAGCCTCAACCCTTATTAGCCCCGTGTCAGCGCTTGAAAAGCCCACATCAAAACAACAAGGGGTTTCGAGCTTTCAAGGTGTTTTAGCAGCATCTGCTGGAGAACAGTATGACTAGACGGCAGCCATCGGCCGAGCCCGTCCAGGACCAACGCCGGCCTTGCCCCTGTCTCATACAAATTAGCACGGCAACTAGCTGCTTAGTCTTGCCTAACAATAGAAGCCTATGAAGCTCAAAGCAGACTCCCCGAGTGCCGATCGGTGTCCACCCGGTGAGACGTAGAACAGAGGAGCCTATCATAGGGCTCGTTCGGTTTTCATTTCCCAGATATTCTCATCTGAGCAACAGAGGAGATGATCTAGCCCTACCTACTGCTGATCCCAGCTTGCTGAGAATAAGAGCTTGATGCAACTGTGGATATCAGGTCAGGAACCAGCGGGCAAAAAAAGGCACCCAGGGCAGTCCATATGCCAGACCCGGTGCCGCCCCGTTCATCACGGAGCTCTGCCATTACGGGCAAGTTTGGCCTTTTTGCTGTCAGAGATCAGCGGATACCAAGCAAACAAGTTCCTGCGACGATCTTCGGAGGTGGCCTCCATAATAGCCTTTATAGGCAGGACCTGAAGGAAAAAGGAAATACTAGAATGTATGATGGCTCTGGAGCAGTATAAATGCTACTAGTAGTACTGCAGCTGCTAGCATGTGTGTCTCCATCGGCCCGATGGGGGCATTGACGATGGTGACTGGGCTGAGCGAGGAGAAAGGCATGGTGGTGAAGCGGTAAGACGAGGGCGAGCGAGCGAGGACCATGTTCTTTATATAGATGGCGATGCATGGTTCTGGGGTTTCGCTTCTTAAAAATCCCTTTCATCGAGCGATTAGGTGACCGTAGCGAGCACTCAGGGTGTTGATCGCTTTTTTCCCTTAATAACACGAGCATCGTCTCGGTATCCATTCCTTTCTTCTATATCGTTCCCTTTTGACGACAAGCCCTCGCTTTGCTCGTCTTCCACTCCTTCCACCATGATGAAGTCGCTGGCCGTCGCGGCCGCCCTCGTCGGGCTCGTCACGGCCTCGCCCGCCGCCGTCCGCAACCAGACGCGCATCCAGGCCCATGTCGAAGCAAGCAGCAGCACCTCCTTCTGGTACGCCGCCATGGACCACACGGGCCAATACAAGGGCTACGCGCCTCACGCCCCGAGCCCGGACTCGTACAGCGTCTTCGTGGCCGTCAACGCCGGCGACGGCGCCTCGCTCCAGCAGGCCGTCGACTCGGCCGGCAGCGGCAGCCGCCAGAACGAGTGGCTGGCGTCGCAGCCCCGGGTCGTGTACATCCCGCCGGGCACTTACACGCTGTCGAACACGCTCAACATGCGCACCGACACGATCCTCATGGGCGACGCCACCAACCCGCCCGTGATCAAGGCGGCGGCCGGCTTCAGCGGGAACTACCTCGTCAACGGCCAGGATCCCTCCACGGGCGTGTCCGGCGAGCTCTCGTTTGCCGTCGGCCTCAAGAACGTCGTCCTGGACACCACGGCCGTCAGCGCAACGTCTAGCATCTCTGCCCTGTACTGGGGCGTTGCCCAGGCCGCCCAGCTGCAGAACGTCAAGATTGTCCTCGCGCCGTCAAGCGGCGGAAAGGGTCACACCGGTATCCAGCTCGGCCGAGGATCGACTCTCGGCCTGGCCGACGTGAGAATCGAAAACGGCCAGACGGGCATCTGGCACAACGGACACCAGCAGGCGCTGTACAAGAGCATCTACTTCTACCGCAACACGGTGGGCATGCTCGTCAGCGGCGGCAACACAATCACCCTGCTGAACCCGACCTTTGACACCGTCGGCACCGGCGTGTCCAACACGGGCGGCAGCCCCTTTATCGGCATCGTCGACGCCACGTCCATCAACTCGGGCGTCACCTTCAGCACCACCGTCTACCCCTCCATCGTCATCGACAACCTGACCAAGGACACCTCCTCCGACGTCGTCGTCCTGCGCGGCTCGACGGCCCTCGGCGCGTCGTCCCACGTCGTCAACTACAGCTACGGCAACACCGTCGGCCGCAACCCCATCTACGGCGCCGTCACGGGCACCACCGCCCGGCCCGCCGCCGTCGCCCCCGGCGGCCGCATCCCGGCCGTGGCCGCGCCCAACTTTGCGCAGAACCCCGTCACGGACTTTGTCAACGTCAAGGACCCCAGCCAGAACGGCGGACAGACCGTCAAGGGCGACGGCTCGACCGACGACTCTGCTGCCCTGAACAAGGTGCTGCAGTTTGCTGCCTCCAACAACAAGATTGCGTATTTCCCCTTTGGCGACTACCGCGTGCTCTCGACCCTCGTGGTCCCCGTCGGCTCGAGGCTGGTTGGTGAGGCTTGGGCGACGATTTCCGGTGGCGGCAACCTCTTCAAGGACGCCTCCAACCCGAAGCCCATCGTGCAGGTCGGGAACGCGGGCGACGTCGGCGTTGCCCAGATCCAGGACATGCGGTTCACCGTCTCCGACGTCCTGCCCGGCGCCATCATCGTCCAGTTCAACGCCGCCGGCTCCAAGCCCGGTGACGTCGCGCTCTTCAACTCCCTCGTCACCGTCGGAGGAACCCGTGGCGCGGACGGCCTGACCAACACCTGCACCAAGGCCAACAGCGAGTGCAAGGCTGCCTTTATCGGGCTGCACTTCACCGAGAGCTCGTCCGCCTACGTCGAGAACACCTGGAACTGGGTTGCCGACCACATCACCGAGGGCTTCAGCGGCGGCTCCAACATTGCCGCCAAGGGAGGTGCCCTTGTTGAGTCCACCAAGGGAACTTGGCTGCACGGCCTGGGCAGCGAGCACTGGTGGCTGTACCAGCTTAACCTAAAGTCCGCCAGCAACGTCGTCGTCTCTCTCCTGCAGAGCGAGACCAACTACGACCAGGGCGACAACACGCAGCAGGTGCCCCCTGCGCCGTGGACTGTTGATGTTCAGGGCTGGGGAGATCCCGACTTTTCGTGGTGCGACAGCTCTGCTCGTTGCCACATGGGTCTGGCCAACTATGTGCAGGGCGGATCCAACATCTACTACTTTGGTTCTGCTTCGTGGGCTTTCTTCAGCGGTCCTGGATATCAGGGCTGTGCTTCTGGTGGTTACCAGTGCCAGGGTAAGTCAATTGTTCTCGTAGACAGCAGACAAATGACATGTAAGGGGTTTTTACTGACAAGATGATAGACTACATGCACGTTGTCAAGACGACGCCCACAAACCTCCAGATGTACGGCATGTGCTCCAAGGACACCAAGGTTGCTCTCCGGCTGGGCAACGGCACCGACATTAATGCCCAGGACGGCTTCACGGGAGGCTGGAGCCCTGGTGGTGACGTTGGTCGCTACACCACCTAAGCATCGACAGATGGAGGTTTACTTTCGATAGTAAAGACTATAATGTGTATATTCGCTCTGAATACTTGGACATAATAGAGCTCAACCAATGAACTAGATATAATGTTTTGTCTATCTAACATATGCCATGAAGCAGGTAACTTGCGAGACAAGGACTGATAACAAGACAGGTAACCATTTCTGCACCGACTTCTGTTCCACTATTGCTCAGTGTAGCCAGTAGATATTTAGTGAATCATCAAAACATTTGATTAAGGAGTATGCCGCGATAACCCTGCGAGCTGCAATTTGGTTGACTGTATATGTAGTGTGAAGCGGCGTTCTCGTGCCCCGGCCGTCCAAGACGAAGAGTCCCATTTCTTTTCTCCTTTGAACAGATTTTAGCAGCTTTTCATATTGTGTAGATTCAACCATGGTGACAACTTCGTTTTCGACTCTTGAAGACATTACAAAATCGTGATTTACGCGAAGGATGGAACTTGCGCCGAGCCTGACTTTGAGGAAATCGTTGGTTTGGCTGGCGGGGAAGAGGGGGATTTGGGTTATAAGATACAAACAGGTCAATGGCTGGAAATTGACCACACGCAGTCTCCTTTATTTGCACTGACGGTTGACAGATGAATCTCATTCACAAACTTGGATGGCGAGAGCCATAATAAACTCCTATTTAGAAGACTTTCTTTGCGAGCCATGATGAAAGCCGTCGAAGCATACCTAGCTACATGTACGTGGATCAACACCACATACTCACCCTAGACTCATCGTAACCATGAAGAATCTCTGAAAGAATCCAACCATTTAGTTAATACGCTTGCACGTTATCTAGCGCCGAGCTGCTGGCCTGCTAGCATATGTCGCATGTGCCTTTTCATAAAGTGTCTCGGGATCTAAACACATCGCATGACTGCAAGCTGCTGACAGAAATGTCCTAAGCTGGGGGCATGTGAATTTGTCAGCTGATGCTATTCCAAGACGAAGCCGCAGTTGAACGTCCATCGTTGTCTCAACTTGACGGGACGCTTTAAATACATCAAGTTCAAAGCTTTCCAAATTCTTTCAACGATCTTGAAACTAGGGCAACACTGCTTGATTCCCAGAAACACCAACGGCATAAGCATGGACCAAACGGGCATCATCGAGCGGCGCCTCCCCAACGCCGTCATCTACAACCTCAGCCAGCCAAACCAAGTCACAATCACGCTCCCTCCCAAATCAACATGGTCAAGCGGCCTCCACTGGCACGAAACCCACACCGAGTACCTCAAGGTCCTCAAAGGCAGCATCAAAGTCCGCCTAGGAGACGTCGAGCAAATCATCACCGCGAGCAGGACCAACCAGCCCGAGGTTACGGTCGAGCGATACGTCTGGCACGAATGGCAGCGCGCGGAATTAGGCGGCGAGGAAGTCGTCGTGGTTGAGAGGACGGATCCGGAAGATGGTGAAAAGGCGCTGTTCTTTTGGAACTTGAACGGGGTCATATTGAGTGCTGGGGGGGTTGTTGGGACGAACGTGCCTGGGTTCGCGTTCTTCCCTTCCAAGATTAAGGATCTCATCGTCGATTTCTGGATCACGTTTAACCTCTTTATCGTGTTTCACTCGCTGGACAACTTTCCTGTTATTCTGAGCACGACGAAGTTCTGGAGGGGAAAGGCCTCGCGCGGCTTCTCGGCGGATTGGTTGGTGGCTCATTTGCTGCTGTCGCTTGCGGCTCTGGCAGGCCGTGTCTTTGGGCTGAGGGCCGTGAGATCGGAGTATACGCCTGCTCCGCAATACAACCGCTGGAAAGAGCATCATTATCTCGGAAAGTCAACATAGACCCTGGTAAATGATGATTTGTTATGTCGTGGATGTAAAGTACGGCTCATGTGGCCGGGTTATCATCGTGTGTCTCGTTCATATACTCCGTACAAAGATCTAAGCTCAACCCCGTATAACACGCTCAACCCCGTATAACACGCACCTGATCCAGAACGGAGCAGATCCTCCCAAAGTGTTCAGGCATCCATATGTCATAGACGTTCTTCACAAACTTGTATGCAGTCCACTTCTCTCTGCCATTGTTCGCCGTAAACGAAAAGTCTTTGATGAGATGACGGTAGTACTTTTTATCCCTTCCATCTATGACGGGGTAATGTCCATATATCCTAACAGACGTGTCATCGTGTGAAATAGAAAAGGCGAGTATCTGTCGGTGAAGCTCTTGTTCACGCCCTAGTATATAAAAGAGCAATGTCACGCCCCGCACCGCGAGGCTCATGCTGTGTGCGTTTTGACGATCTGCAACGTCGAGAGGAGCTGTTTCGCAGGATAGAAATGGGAGGTACACATGAGGCGTGGCCTTGAACAAGGACAGGCCAGACGAGTCCGTGTTGAGCCACGATAGCACCGTACGTTGTGAGTCTGAAAAAGCATCCAACCGGAATCCAACAGAGTAATCTGGCTGCGGAGTAGCGACCCCAGGCACGGCGCACGAGCACTTCCAGCTTTCGTTGACGCTTTCTGCCAGGACATCGAGGTGCTTGGTTCCGTATATTGCGAGAGTCTCTGCCGAGGGGACAATGAGCGGAGAGATGTCGCGGATGATACGGGCGTGGTTCCAGTTCCGAAGCCTCTGACACGTTTCTTGGAAAAAGCCATCGTGGAAGAGCGACTTTTCAGGAACCGACTGCTTCGTCTCCAGCAGGATCTGGCAGAGTCTCCTGCTTGGGGTCGCCACGCCCAATTGCGATGGAGTCATGAAGCTGCTGCCCTGGGTGGCGAGCAGTGTCTCGCATTGCTGGTCTCGATACTGGGCGTCTTTGTCCTCGCGAGGCCCCCGGTCGATTGGCGTTGGGGACCGATCAGGGCTCGCTCGCTTCCGCTTGCCGAGGGCAGACGACGACTCCTCTTGCTTGATCGAGGCCTGCGCGTGCTCCGGGACAGGATCGACGCCTTCGCGCGCCCGTTGCCATTCTGTCCTCCAGGTGTTGATGCGGTGGTGGGCGTCGTCGGCAGATGTTGTTTCCCCGCCAGGTGAATCCTCTTCAACATCATGGAGGGGAATTCGCCGGCCACCAAGCATGGGCACCCATAGTTGATTAGGACCAAGCAGGTCGTTGCGCTGCCTCTTGGGCGCTCTCTCGGCTGGTGACTGGGGCATTATGGTCTCGAGAAGTTGGACGAGGTGGGAGAGGGACAAGGTCGCTACATTTGATGCAAGCTGTGAAGAAGCGGTCATGTATTCACTCGTACTACTGCTGATGGACAGCGGCCTGATGTGACACTAAGACCATCCAATAGATGAATAGTATCCCCGAGGAAGAGAGAATTCTGCCTTGCCTGTACTTCTATCTCAGTTGATGGCTTGCTTTTAAAAGAGTTGTCTTCATTGAGTTTCCTAATCATTTGCCCTTTTCACGGTTCTCACCATTTACCAGGTTCCAGTACCTACCTACCTAGGTAACTATCTTTATCTCGATCCGCTTCATCTGCTGTCCAGCACACCTCAGGCCCCCTACAAAAGTACCCCATGCCCGCTGTAGCTTTACCTAGCCTTACAGGGCATGAGGGCCGCAGAGCTCGGACAAGCTGCCACCGGCCGCCAATCAGCGCGTCCGCCTCGACCAGCAGCTCCATCAATGACACCACAGCTTCGTCGTACCTTGCCTTATCGTCTCCAGCTCCAGACGAGGCGCATCATTTGATCCTTCAATCTTCAGCCCGCCAGCCATCTTGTTTCTTCTCTCTTCTTTTCTTCTTCCCCCCTCCTCCATTCCCATCTTCACAGCTCAGCTTCACCAGAGGCGCTGGCTGAGATGCCGCATGTAATCTGACCGCGACATTTGTTATACCCTAGTCATCTTAGCAACTGCTGCGACATCCTGATTCCCGCCTCTTGCGCCGCTCGATCGCAATCGGATTTGCGACTTGCAATTGATCCTCGCCCTCGCCCTGCTTCATCCCATGATCGCGCCCTCATCAGCCTTTGCCGACGTCACCGCCTGATCGCGAGGCCACCATGAAGCTCCCCAATCCGTTCAGCTTCCGGCCGGGGCCCGTCACCTTCTGGACCACGGCCGTCTACCTCGCCCTCGTCATACCGCTGATTTACGTCCACGAAACCGTGCCGCCTGCGCCATCGGGCCACTCTCTTAAGCAGGGCTTGGACCTGGACGAGGCGTGGCTCGACCTGCAGCTCATGACGAGACAGTACCATCCGTACAACAGTCGAGCAAACACCCAAGTTCGCGAGTTTCTCATCAAGCGCTCTCACGAAATCCTCGACCGCAATGGCGTGCCATACAAGACAGAGAAGACTGGAGGAGTGATTTGGGATGCCAGGTTTGTCCAGTGACACCAAACAGTCGTTTCTTGATTGCTGACAGTAAATAGTCTCAACGTATCTACTGTTACCACGCCCAATGACGAGTCGAGAGCCAAGCGAGCGCCGGGTGCCACCATCTTCGACGACCGCATCTCCAACGTGACCTGGACCGTCGATTCGCTGCTGCAGAGCACCAAGGGCGGCCCCAAGACGTGGCAGGGTTACTACTTTGAAGGCGACAACTTTTACATTTACATCCACGGCCGGGAAGACCCCGAAGGCGACTGGTGGACCTCGCAGGCCGGCGCGGCGAGCTACAGCCGGACTGGAGGCGTTCTCGTCAACTGCCACTTTGACTCGTAGGTCTTGATGCAGCTCATGGCATAGGTGAACAACTGAAATGCTGACATTCCCAGCGTCTCGACTGGCTACGGCGCCACCGACGATGGCATGGCTTGTGTGAGCATGCTGCAGCTCTTGAGCTACTTCACCACCGAGGGACACCAGCCGAAACACGGCGTCGTGCTGCTCTTCAACAATGCCGAGGAAGATGGCCTGCTGGGCGCCCGTGCTTTCGGCTACAGCCCGCTGCTCAAGTTCTGCCACACCTTTGTCAACCTGGAGGGAGCTGGTGCTGGCGGCCGTGCTATGCTGTTCCGGACCACGGATCTCGAGGCTGCCAAGGCCTACTCCAAGAGCCCTCACCCCTTTGGATCGGTCGTCGCGGCGAACGCGTTTGAGCGAGGAGTCATCAAGAGCGGAACCGACTTTGAAGTGTTTGCGCCAGACTTTGGACAGCGCGGTGTGGACATTGCCTTCTACCAGCCGCGAGCACGCTACCATACCGAGGACGACGACGCGCGCCACACTTCGGTCCGCAGCATCTGGCACATGCTGTCTGCCGCTCTGGCGACCGCGGAGAGATTCTCGGAGCTTACCGACACGGTCTTCAGCGGCGCGCGGCGCGACGGCGACAAAAGACTGGTGCAGAACGGCAAGCCGACCGAGGGCGTCTACTTTGACTGGTATGGCAGCGGCTGGTCGGCGTTCCCGCTTCGAGGGCTCTTTGCGTGGTCCCTCACTCTGCTCCTGGTGACGCCTCTGGTCCTGATCGTCGTCACCTATTTGCTCATCCGCAAGGACAAGTACTACTTCTTTGCCAAGGACGTCGAGCTGGAGAACTCTGAGCCCCACGACGACCCGATTGCTCTCGGTGGTTGGCGCGGCTTCTTCCGATATCCTCTGGCCCTCATCTTCGCCGTGGGCTTGACACTGGGAGCGGTCTTGCTCGTCGCCAAGGTCAATCCGCTCATCATCTACAGCAGCGGATATGCAGTGTGAGTCTATCCCTCTCCGGTTGCCCTTGTACAAGTGTCCTTGGACTAACAATGCTTAGCTGGGCCATGACCATCTCCTTGTTTTACATCTCCTTCTTCATGATCATGAGAGGCGCCAACTTTGTTAGACCGTCCGCTCTGCACCGCGGATTTGCCCTCATCTGGCTCTTCATTCTCTCGTGGATCGTCCAAGTCTTTGCCGCGGTCGCCGAGGATCGCATGCACATTGGCGGTCTCTACTTCACAGCCTTCTTCCACACAGCCGTCTTTGTGTCGCTCTTCATCTCGCTGGTCGAGCTGTTTGCTCTGCCCGGAAAGGAAGATTTCGCGAACCAGTTCCAAGACGACCCGACGGCGGCGCATGTCCGGGTGACCAGCTCCGACAACACGATTACCGGCAACGAAGACGACCAAGATGACGCTACGGAGACGACGCCGTTGAGGGCTGGAGGGCGCAGCTACGGATCGAGCGACCAACCGACGTTTGCCAGCACCTATCGACGATCGGCTCATTTGGACGAGCCTGCGCCCTCGGACCTGATCAGCTTCCCTCCGTACGAGCACGAGCAAGCGTGGTCAGGGCGGCTGCCGACGTGGACTTGGATCGTTCAATTCCTCCTGCTTGCGCCTATCCACATCATCCTCGTTGGCAATCTGGCATTGGTGCAGACGTCCGCAATGGCCATGAATGGTGCCGACGGCGGCAGTCTCTTGCCTCCCATCATGGGCGTTGGGCTGATGACGATCCTGCTTCTGCTCCCGCTAACGCCTTTTATGCACCGCATCACTCGCCACGTGCCGCAGTTCCTTTTCGCCGTCTTCGTCGCCACCTTCATCTGGAACCTTGCCGCTTTCCCCTTTTCCAACAACGCCCGGTACAAGCTGTACTTCCAGGAGGTCATTGATGTGGATGCGGGGACAAACGTGGCTACTCTGACCGGCATCCCAGAGTATCTCCACAAAGTCATTGACTCCATCCCGTCTGCTACCGGCCAGGAGGTGGAATGCAGGGCTGCCACGCGTGTAGGCCTCACCACCTGCGAATACGATGCGTCATCTCTCCCGCCGTATCTCGCCAACGGCACAGACCCGAAGGACCTGATCACTGTGGCGAGCTCAAAGTCATCCGACGGCAAGGCGACGAATCTCAGGGTAGACGCCTTGGACACCAAGGTGTGCATTCTGAACCTGAGCCAGCCGGTGTTTGGATTCACGATCAATGGCGGCGCTCCCCCGGACACGCGATTTGGCACGGTCCCGCGAGGTGGTCTGCGGACGATTACCCTCTTCAGGCGAGAATTCGAGGGGCCTTGGGACCTTGACCTGCAGCTGACGGAGGAGGGCCACGTGCTGGACGAGGACGCGCTGGAGGTGACGGTCAAGTGCGCGTACAGCGACATGAATGACGACAAGACGATACCGGTGCTGCGCGAGCTATACCAGTACATGCCAAAGTGGGCCGTCATCAGCAAGACGGCGGTTGCCCTTGTGGAAGTCAGGAAGAAGTTTACCATCTAATGAAGGAGCTTTGGAGTTGATTGGTTCGTCATTGTTTGACGTGGATATTCAGAGCTGGGTATCATGATTGTCGCGGCCTGTTTGGCTTAGTATGTACAGAGTAGGAGCCTGCTTTGGTTTTTGTGAGCTACCTGTGTCTTATGAAGAAATTGACTTGGAAATCATCTTGATGTGTCGTTTCTGAACTCGTCTTGGACATTTGAATGCCTAGTTTGGGGTGAACTGGGTGTGGCCCTCGAAGATATACCAGCTCTGGGTCGGCGTGTTGCAGCTTGAAGCTGAGACTGAACCACATTCAGCCATGTTCAAGCCAGACACAACAGAGGGCCGCACATGGGATCTACTTTGCAAAAGAAAAAAAGAGATTTATAGCCATCTCGTGTAGTCGACATGAATTAAGGGACGTCTATTATCTAGATACAAATGCAGGCGGACACCTTCTCACATGCCAGAAGCTCCATGTCGGCACGACCCACCGCCAGCTGTCGTCGCCACCGCCGCAACTGAAGAACTTCCAAATCTGCTCCTCATCACCACCAACTGCAGAATCGTCAATCCATCACCAGGACCCATACGAACACGACAAACAAACTCACCAACGCTTAACCAATCGCCTCGATTTCTAACACGACAAACCACAGCCATGCCCCCAACAATATCCCTCCCCTCCAAGCCCCGCCGCGACGACCCCCGTCCAGCCCAGCGCCACGGGCTCATCTACTTCATCTGCGGCAACCCCGGGCTCGTGCACTACTACACCGTCTTTCTAGAGTGTCTGCGCGGAATGCTGGATGCGTTGCAGGATGAGTCGGAGGGCAGAAGCAGCAGGACGGTGTATGACATTTACGGACGGAATCTCTTGGGTTTCAGCGATGATGATCACGAGCCGTTTGTGCGTGGGAGCAACGAGCCGTGGGATTTGAATGGTCAGATTGAGGGCATTTACAGAGACGTTGCTGCTCAGAGAGTCCCGTCATCTCACCACCGAGATGGAACACACGAGCAAGAGGGCAGGCCATACGACCTTGTTATTCTCATGGGCCACTCCGTCGGCGCCTACATCTCCCTCGAAATCTTCCACCTCCACACCAAGAACCCAATCCTCAACCCTTATCTCCATCTCCGCCACGGCTTCCTCCTCTTCCCTACCCTCACGCACATTGCCGCCTCGCCCAGCGGCCGGCAGGTCTCCCTCCTGCGCAGCATCATCCCCCGCGTCGACGACAATGCGCATCTCCTCGCAAAGTTCCTGCTCAACTGTCTTCCGTACGGGGTTGTGCTGTGGATTGTGAAGAATGTAATGGGGTTTACGGAGCAGACGGCGAGGGTTACAGCGGACTGGTTGAAGAGTCGGGATGGGGTTTGGCAGGCGATTCACTTAGGGGTGTCGGAGTTGAGGACGATTTGTGAGGAGAAGTGGGAGGAGGAGCTGTGGAGGGGTACCACGGTGGAGGATGGGGATGAGGATGAGGATGACGAGGAGGAGTATCATCAGGGAGATGATGATGCCGGCGATGGTGTGGGAGGAAGGGGGAGGCACGTTGCAAAGTTTTTTATATTCTATGGGAAAAATGATCATTGGGTTGCGAATCATTTGCGGGACGCGTTTATTGAGCGGCGGAGGGAGCATGTCAAGGAGGGGCATACGAGGATTTTGGTGGATGAGGGGGATCTTCCGCATGCGTTTTGCGTAAAGGAGCGTGAGTGCTGGATCTGTCATTGTTGGGAGTGATTCGTGAAGAGACAAAGTGCTAATTTGCAGGTTTAGATACGAGCTTTGTGGTTGCGAAAAAGGTGTTTGAGTGGGTGAGGGAGATTGAAGGGTTGTGATGTGCGGTGGTTTAGATGGCGGAGGGAGGGAGTTGATGGACAAGAGATCGGTTCGCTGTGGTTGCTCTGCACGTTGCCGACCAAAATCATTATACTCTTGAATCTCTTATTAGACGACCTCGTCTCTCGAGTGTTGGATGGACATGGAGGTATTCAGCGGCCAACGTACTCTTGTATCTCCGACATGTCGTGTCAGCGGCTGAAAGAAACGGCACGGAATAGGGACTTTTGTACATGAGATGCCCCGCTTTCAGCTCAAGGCAACGAACGACTCCTCGCAGCATCAGACTCGCAAAGAACAAGAACAACTCCATCACCTCATCGTGAACACATCCGTCAAGCACACAAAAGATGGGAGAGTTGCAGCCCGAAGTTGACAAGGCGTAAGACACCTCATGAATAAAGGTTGGAAACAAGCGTCTGACTGTGTTTAGCAAGTTGCCTGGCCTTCTCGATGCCACGCTCGACGAGCTCGCCGAGGGGTTGAAAGCCGGCCACTTCACCAGTCTTCAGCTCACCAAGGTATGTATTCATATCCTCCCTCAGTAGAAGAACACATTGCTCACCGTATCGCAAGGCATACCTCAGGCGCATCGAGCAAGTCAACGATGCGGTCCACGCCGTCGTCGAGACAAACCCCGATGCGCTCGCCATTGCCCGTAGCCTCGACGAGGAGCGAGCATCCGGCTCCGTCCGAGGGTAACTACTCATCAACACACATCATATACAGCCTCAAGCTCACCCCATCCAGGCCCCTCCACGGAATCCCCATCCTCGTCAAAAACAACATTGCCACAAAAGACAAACTCAACACAACAGGTACAGCCCCCCCTTTCTTCACCCACTTCTTACAACCTATCTTGTCACAACCAATCTCACACCAACACCTAGCCGGCTCCCATCTCCTCCTCCACGCCACCGTCCCCCACGACGCCTTCGTCATCCAGAAGCTCCGCCACGCAGGCGCCGTCATCCTCGGGAAAACCAACATGTCCCAGTGGGCCAACTACCGCGCCCGCGACTACAGCATCAACGGCTGGTCCTCCCACGGCGGCCAGACCCTCGCCGCGTACATTGCCAACCAGAACCCCTCGGGCAGCTCCAGCGGGAGCGCGGTGGCGGCCGACCTGGGGCTCGCGTGGGCGGCGCTGGGCACCGAGACGGACGGGTCGATTGTGTATCCGGCGCAGAGGAGCGGCGTCGTGGGCGTCAAGCCGACGGTTGGGCTGACGTCGCGAAGCCTCGTGGTGCCCATCTCGGAGCATCAGGATTCGGTTGGGCCGATGGCGAGGACGGTCAAGGATGCGGCGTATCTGCTTCAGGCCATTGCGGGAGAAGACCCGGATGACAAGTACACGGCTGAGATTCCAGGGAAGATACCAAACTACGTGGCTGCGTGCAGAGACACTCTGTTGGGAAGCCGGATAGGCGTCCCCTGGAAAGCCATCAAGGAAGGCCTCGAAAAGTACCCGCATCTTGCGTCGGAAGTCGAAGTCTTCAAAGATGCCGTCCTCTTCATGGAAATCGTCGGCGCATACGTCGACGAAGAGGTCGACTTCACCTCGACGACGGAAGACGTCCGCGACGCCGAAAAGACCATCATGAGGGCCGACTTCCTCGGAAACATTGCCTCGTACCTGTCCAAGCTCGAGTCTAACCCGGGCGCCATCCACACCCTCGCCGACATCCGCGAAGAGACGCAGAGGCACCCCTTGGAAGCCTATCCGCAGCGCGACACGGGCATCTGGGACGACATCCTCGAGCATCACAACTGGGACAACACCGACCCGCGGTTCGGCCCGGCGTACGAGCGCCTGCGCCAACTCGGCGGGCCGGGCGGGCTGGAGGGCTTGTTGACGAGCCACCAGCTCGACGCGGTGGCGATGCCGACGAGCCTGGCGGCCATGTGGGCCGCCGTCTCGGGGGCGCCGGTGGTGACGGTGCCGATGGGGCATCACGGCCCCGCGGAGCCGGTGCACGAGGACGGCGGCATGGTGGAGACGGGGCCGGGGGTGCCCATCGGGATGAGCTTCCTGGGAGCGCGGTGGTCCGAGAAGAAGCTGTTTGGGATGGCGTATGGGTTTGAGCAGAGGATGAGGGTGCGAGGGCGTGGGCCGGCGAGGGTGGTTGAGCCGACGGCGGAGATGGACACGGGCGTGTGAGGAGCTTGGCTCTCTTCGTTTAGGCCACTCCGTGGGAGCCGAGGGGAAGGTTCTAGAGGTGCTTTTTCTCTTGAAGGGGTTGGTGAACGGGTTGAGCCAGTCCGTATGCGGCGAGGGGGAGGGGCGAGTTAGTGCCGCATAGCGACGGTATTTGACGTCACTGAGTCTTTTGCGATGCTCTTTGCCCTCATTTGCATGGTGTATGTTGGATTCGATGGTGTTTGTCTTGTGGTTGTCATCGTGAAGGCTGATGGAGATGAATCGTTGACTGGCACTCACTTACACACACCCCCTGACACCTCGACGCATAATACCACCATGCAGGACGCCAAGCATACAGCATGTTTGGGTATGCATACATACATAGTACCTAGACTGGTACATGTAAACAGCCTGCACTGGTGAAAAGAAAACAAAATCCACGAGCTTGAAGCAAACTTGTCGAGTTTGTCGACGGCAACGGCAATGACTCGTCGATCATGATCCTGACAATCGCCATGTGCCATGTGCCCTGCCAAGGAAATCAAGGCATTGAGCCCTGTCCGAAACGCACTCGGCGGTTGAAGTAATAGACGGTTGTACAGGAGTAGTATGTGGAAGAGAACCATGGTTCATCTTTCCGTCCGACTGCAAGTCGCGACAGCAAGCAATTTCTTCAAAGTCAGGTTAACTTGACTCAGGCGTGTAAAGGAGGATGGATGCATTTCGTCCTACGTCATCATCACAGGGCAATTCCTGAGATGCAGAATCCGGGGAGTTGGCCTGGTCTACTTGATCAAATGATTATCCAGTCTAGTTTTGTTTTCTTGCCTCACTTCCTATCCAGCCGGTGATTCCGTCTGAAAGTTCTCCCTTCCCCCATATTATCAAAGATCCTTTTCCCAACGGACTCATCTCTTAGAGGGAAAAAAAAAAAAAAAAAAAAAAAAAAAAAAAAGTGCCCGTGGCTGTTCTCTTTGGAATGCAGCTCACACTACCGCCTTCACCCAATAGCCCGCCCCTCGTCCCCAAAACTCCTCGATCCTCCGTCACACTTACAAGTCATGAGCTGCTCGTCATTCCATCATCTCCCTTTTTCTTTTTGAGCATCCCATTCTCCTCCCGTGATATTGCAAGTAGTTTTTATGCAAAAGGCCATGCAATTTCCAATGCAACGATGCACTTCACGCATAACAAAGCCGCGTCATGAAGAAAAGCCTCTCCACACCACCAACACTGGCACTCGCAACAACCAGCAAAAAGTTCTCGTTTTCGCAAGTCCCTTGTACCTCGTATAACCTCATCTACACCTCGCAAAAGAAACCCAACCAACACTCGCAAAAGAACGCAAAAATTTCAGCATCTATCCAAGCTCCATCTTCCTCTCCACCACAATCACAAAAATCTCCCCGAATTCAAGTCTTCAACCAAAGGGCATTGAATAACAGAATTCTTTCTCCTCGTACAAACACATGTCAAGAGAAGTTGCTGTTCCCCAGCTTTTCACATACAAGTACATGTAACCTACCTCCGGACCCAATCCTAAAACAGCACTCCTCCGCTTGTAATACGAAGGAATGCCACCCTCCTTCTTCTCTGTCCATGGTAGCAAGCCACACCCAACCTCGTCAGTCTGTTATTCGTGCGCCACCAAGGCTCTATTTTAGACCGTAAGTACGGTCACTTCGAAGGATGTCAGTGATATGGTAGTATAGGTTTGTATGGATACAGAGGCGTATAACGCCCGCTTGTGTGTGTGTGTGCTGCTTCTTGCTTGGATCCAATAGTATGGCCGCAACGACTTACAAGCCCGTTCTGCGCCTCCGCCACAAGTTTGTTCTGGCTTTTTCTAGCCCTTGTTCTGCCGTGTTCTCGCCGTGTCTCGCTTCGTGGACTACCCTTAGTAACCGATGAGAAAGGGCTGGTGAAGCTGTCAGAGTAATCCCAATGATGATATGAGTAAGTCCTCGCAGTAAGATCAATCTCCATGTAAGTCAAGGAACCTCATTCCTGCAACAGCGCACGGCTACGTGTAATACATAGTCCCAGCCTCATGCCATCACACCCTCTTCACCCCGTCCTGCATCCCGTACCTCAATATGCCGCCCTAGCGCCCTGCAAGACGGCCACCTCCCCCAGGCCGCGATGCGTCATTCTGCAAAGCTGCAGCTCCCAAGCGCTACGACTCCAAGTTTTCTCGTATACTGTCCTTTTTTTAACCCAACGATGCATTCTATACTATTCTCATTCCATCCCATTCTTTATCCTGTGACCATTACTCTAGCACTGCATTCGACGAGGACTAAGCTTTGACTGCTAAACAGAAGCACATGGTGCAATGCCCACACCAGACGTCCTTCAGCCCGTCCTCGCCAACACGTTGCCTGCATCCCATCCACAGCCCCGTACAAGCCCCAAGCTCGCAGCATCACGATGCATCGCCAACCACCTTCCACCACGCATTGGCCACTACATCATGCATCATCCCCTCGTTTAACCTCTCTATGTTCATGCAAATGTACTTGGAACAGCTGCTCTACGCTGTAGCATACTCCATCCCCCATCCCCCGTAAGAAAATCATCTCTCCATCTCCAAGAAGAAACGACACCTTCACTACTTCACATTATACATACATCAGACCACCTCTCAAGCACCTACTCGACCGCAAGTCACTACAACCAGACAGGCCCCCTCACTGGGCACGCTTACGTCGAACCAGGATCTCATCTCCGCCGGTTTCTCTTAGTCAACTGCAATACTAAGCAAGACGCGGCCTCGCCCCTTTGGCCCATGTCTCGTCTCTCCTCGCTCTCGCGGAAGCTCGGATACAGCGGGTCCAGCAGGTTTTGTTGGTTCCTTCGAGTCCGTTCATGGTCATGGATGTTTGGCAATACTGCGACGGTACATGTAGGTGACCTGCTGGATGCAGTAAAACCGGCGGCAAGTGACTCCGAACGCGAGTACAAGTACGAGCGCAGTAACTGGAGGCATCTCGGCGACCGCCCGCGCTCTGCATCGGTTCGAGTCATCGTCAGCCCAGCCCAGCTCCATCCGAGTGAAGAAACGCACCCTTGGGGAGTTTTCTGGCATATTCCAACTAGATATCACAGACAGGTCAGAGATCACGGGAAATGGGAGAAAGAGTTATATCGTAAAGCGTCCGAAGACATTAGCATTAAGCCAGTAACCTGGTAATATATTTTGCGTATTACAGACCCTCGAAAGGGCACATGATCCAAATCCAACAAAAGTTGTCCGGGGCCAGCTCATTCATCATTCCATTAGCCTTCCAGCAAATAATATCCTCCGGGTATTGCCGTCTCTACCACACCGTTTTCGCTCCACGCTCGTCAAATAGCAAAGATTGAAAGGTCCCTTACAGAGCAAGGGCGCCAAGAGCGAGCATGGCCAGGCCGGGCAGGAGAGCAGAGCCGGCGTTGGTGGGAGCAGTGGGAGCGCCAGTGGTGGTGCGGTTGCCAGAGGGAGGGGGGACGACGCCAGTGCCAGAGCCAACGGGGCCAGCGGGGGTGGTGGTGGTGATGGTCTGGACGGGGGGAGAGCTGACAACGGAGCTGACAACAGTGGTCTGGGCAACGGTGGTCTGGGCAACAGTGGTGGTCTCCTGAGCGACAGTGGTGGTCTGCTGCTGGGCGGTGGTGCCGGCAGCAGAGGAAGAGCCGGAGCCGGAGCCGCCAGAGTTGGCAGCGCAGAGAGCCTGGGTGGCGGGCAGGACCTTGTCTGTGGCAAGGTGGTTAGCATCTGTGAGGCTATCCTCATCGGACGGGCTGCAACATACTGATGGCGACGTCAGTGCCGCACTTGGAGATGACGCAGCCGGTGGCGGCGCCCTGGACGGCGTCGAAGTTCTTGCAGATGCAGGCGTAGTCGGTGGTCGAGCACTTGGTGTTGGCCTTGACGGCGTCGTCGAGGCAGGGCAGAGCGCACGAGGGGATGTCGGCGCGGGTCTGGGCGGAAGCCAGAGCGGCGAGGGCAAGGGCAACAAAGGCGGTCTTCATCTTGGCGGTATTAAGAGGGTGGAATTGGAGTGTGAACTTGGTGATGTTTTTTTTTTGGGGGTTCTTTGTTTGGTGTTTGCTGACAACGAATGTAGCTGGACTGGTAAAGCGAGCGAGTGGATGGAGAAGGAAAAGAAGAGGAGAGGGAAAAGAGAGTTTGCGGATGGAGGGAAGGGCTCTTATGTACCCTGGCCGAGATCGAGGTAAGCCGCAATGGATCAACGGATGCCACTGGATGCCACTTGGATGGATGGAGGGAGTGAATCGAGGTGCCGTCTCCTTGTCGAGGAGCTCCGGCTGCCCACTTCCCTTGCCTTGGCCCGGCCCCGGCCAGTCCAGCGCCTGTTAGTGGCTGTTGCTGGGGGACTTGGTGCCCTGCTAGCTGGTGCAACCCGCCTGTGGCGCCCCTGGTCGGCCGGTCGCTGTCGCTGGTCTCAGCTGGGGCCGCACGCCCCTCCCCTAACGATCGTCGGGCCGGGGGTTGAAAATTGGAGGAGAGCCCAAGAGGCAACAAAAAGGTCCCAAGACAGCAGCAGCGCCGAAGGGAGCTCGAAAACAAGGACGAGGCCGTCGCGGTGACTTTCATGTTGCCAGTTGAGCACTGCTGAGTCCGGCAGCGGCGCTGGCTGTGGCAGTTCATCGGTCAAGGGAGGGAATTTCAGGTTGATGCCCATGGATCGGCTAAACACGCGGAACATCGGCGGATGTCGCGGAGTACCTCTGTCGCGTTGACCGTCGCCTTCACCAGGAGCGGTGTCCGCTAGCAGCTGCAAAGTACCGTCAAGCCCGCGAGTACCTCCTGCTGCAGCTTGTGCACTCAATCCCCGTTAGCGCGTGCGCACTGCGGAGCGCGACTTCTGTTCTGGGCAGCCACGCAGGTGGAGCTCGAGGGAACAGCGAAGGAAGGCGCTGGCAACGGCGGGTTACAGGGGATGCGATGTACCGATGACCTGAATGACGCTGCCTCTGTTGCTGATGAGGAGCAGTCACAGAGACTTTGTCGCTTCAGCGCCTGCCAGGCAGACGTTTGGTGACTTGAGCGTGGCAAGGCCATTGAACCATCGTCGGACCAAGGACCTGGCTGGCCTAACCCCATCTGCTACACACGGCCGAGCCGGGCACCGCACCGATCGACGCTCCATGGACGCTGGAATATGGGGGATGACAGATGGCTGCAGCTTCGCCTTCGTCAGACGCAGTCGAATGGACTCTGACGGCGGGTTGCAGGTACGCTGCCTGACGCGGCCGCTGCTGGTGATGTCAGGTTCCTGCTACCGCTGCCGCTGTATCTCGACGCTATGTTCTGGAGTCCAACAGCAAACATGTGAAGGTTCACTTCTCGCTGCTACCGCGGGCTGGCATCCTGGTTTCCGCAGAAATGAACCCTCATCCTCCTCTCAGCCCCAGACAGACAAACCAGCTAAGACTCCAGGGCGACCAGCACGGAGATGCCGCACGACGACCCGACGAGCCAGCCGGCACAAGCAGCAGCAGCAGCACCGCTCCCCATTGGACTCGTGCCAGAAATTACCAGAGAATCGACACAGTCCAATTGCTGTCCTCGCGAGCCCGCACATGGTCGCCATTGGCCCAGCCCCTCTGTCAATCTGGCCATGGGGCTTGGCTGCTGCTCCCTGCCATTCGACTTTTGCATCCGCAGATCTGGGGTTCCCAAGGTGCGAGCGTGGTTGGCCGGCTGTCCTGCCGCTACTGTGCCATCTGCTGCGGCCGTCATTTGCCTCCGCTTCATGGGCGAGCCAGTGTGTGTGTGGGTGGGTGAGGGTGACGGTTTGGTTGCAGACGCCCACGTAACCTTGCATGTCGGCTGTGGCTGGGCTGTCGACAAAGTTTTTCTGAGACGACGCGGTGCCACGATGATGGCATCGAGGTTCTGCTGCGACCGCGGGCGGCGAGATGATGGGCTTGTACGACGATGCCCGCAGCCATCGCCCGTCATGTCTCAAAATGACAGGTTCCAGGAGCATCGCCTGTGTTCGTTCGGCTCAGATTCGGCCGAATTCCGCGTTCGTCCTGCTTCCTGCTGCTCCAGGTGCTACAGCGTCCGTTCGATGAGTTTCCAGGCGGCCTTCAGCGCGTCCAACTGCCTGTGGCAATCGGCTCCAGCGACCACGGGCCCTGCCCGGCCGCTGTAACATCGGCCCCTGCCTCCGTGTACTGACGATGTATTACCTCGTGCGCAGAATCACGGTCGATGGATGCCGTCTTTTCGTCAGCGTCGTGTCATGGAGCTCCCAATGCTCCCTTTCCCCATCTACGGAGTCCTACAGCGTCCGGAGAGATGCTCGGCGGCGTCATGAGTCTACCAGAACGATACCAGCGGGATACGTCCTCGACGACGCTGGGCTATGCCCGTCGAGTCACCCCAGAGCTGGCGCCTTGCTCGATTCTGCAGGCACACACACGCTCTTCAGCCTGTTTTCATCGAATGGCGCGGGTGCGACGAACCTGCGGAGAAATTGAGGCGCCCATTTTCTGCTTCTCCTTTTCCCCTTGCCTGGTCGATTCGCAGACTTGGTAGCTTAGTAGGGGGCGATCGCCGGGCTCTCGTCGTGGCCCATTCCATCACCGTCCGACTCTTCCGCCAAGGTTCGAGAAGCTAGGAGTTGAGGCAAAGGGAGGCTGAGAGGGTTGAATGAGGCAAACAATAATGCTAGGCTCCACGACTGGAATGGGGGAGCGGCTCCACCAGAGACAGGCGCCGCTTTGCCTCAGACACGACGGAAATGGATGGACTGAGGCAGCTTTGCCCTATGAGGATACGAAGAGAACAGAAGAGAAGATGCAGGAACACGACACCGGGCGCGCAGGAGCTGAGCGCCTCCAATGCTAGTCTGAAGGGCCTGCTGCTCTTTACCCGGAGCGTCAATGTCGCCCGCGAGAGTGGCGTGAAATTGCTGCCATCAACGATCTGGACAAGGCCGCCATGTCTCTCCCATCTCTCTCGCTGACGGAGATGATATCGGACCAAGATGCAGCTCAACTTCGTCGCCAAAAGCTCTACCAAAGTCCCTGGCCAACCCTTGCCCCTCCTCCTTGCCACTCGCTAACTCTAGCAGAGTGAATCGGGAACAAAAAGTCCGGGGAACCGGAGGGTCTGTGAGCGCCTGGACGACCAGCCTGAATCGCTCGTCCAGAGACGCGATTCCCTGGGTCTCCGTGATGCGTGGCTCTCCAACGCAATTTCCCCCGCAGCTTCCCCCCTGACGCCAGTTGCTTATCCCAGGCGCCTCATCCGATGGGATCTCCATAAGGTCCACGGCCCATCGGTTAGCTTGCTCTAGCCCTGGCCTTTCTGCAAGCTCCAGCATCATGTCAACAATGTGCGCCGACCAAGTTTTTCGTCCTTTTGCTTGCTGCTCGTCCTGCTTCCTCCCCCCCCCCCCCACCTCTTCCCCCTCTTCGCTCCGCTAGCCCTGATGGTACAGCTTCACCTCTCGAGCGCGCCGTGCCGAGGCCATTCGCGGCCACACAGCAATCCTTTCACCATGTGATATTGAGCGGCAAAGCGAACCCCTCGCTTGGCAGAGCCTCTCTATTGATCTTACCGAATGAATAGGGGCCGCCAATCTCCTTTGCTCTTGAACGTGGCAACTAGTCTGCAGGGGTGGCCGGACACTGATCAAAATCCGATCAAATTATGCTCCCTACCGCGTGCAGGACCGGCCCAGAATGAGAGGTGGATTCATGCGGGATTGTCCAGCAAGTCCACTGGTACTGTATGTACAAACGGAGGGCAAGCAAGTCAGATCTGCTGGTTCGGAGGACTTCCTTCAACGAGCATGGCTATTCTCTCTCCTCCCTCGGAGAAAAGTCCCCAGTCTGGCATGAGGCCTGACACAGGGCCCGGTGGGTAATTTGTGACTTGCTTGGATCCTTGCTACGAGACGACGAGGGCTGCCATCGGTTTGGCGAGTTCCGCAGATTGAACTGCATCCGGTAGAAGCTTGTCTTGTTCATTTTCTTCTCCTCTAGCTTCTCGCAGATGTGCCCAATGCTCCTCAGCCTCATGCTACTTTGTTCAATGGCCCCCGGTCCATTGTGCCAGAGTCAGGCCACCATTGTGTGCAGCCGGAGTCGGGTAATCCTCCGGACGAGCAAATTGACTCTTGACTTTCGATCGAGAGATGCCCTTGGTGGAAGCTGCAGGGTTTGGTTTTTTTTTTTTTGTGGGCGTCAAAGCTGTCCGGCATCATTTCCGGGCCTGTACGGGGCATCTGCAACTGTCTGATTTGGCTGACGGGCGGTGGTGCTGCTCGCTTGCCAACAGTAATATGCGGCCTTCTTCGTCTGTGCTTCCGCTACTCATACGTTATTTGTCGGCTTGCCTTGAGCTCGCTTGGTGGAGGCTGTCATCCATCATCACTCTGGGGGATCAGCAGTACGAGCCAGCCTGTCCATGATGGACAGACGCAATGCTGCTCTCGTGAGACTGTAGATCGCCTCGGCCGGTCTGTCTGCTGATGCTATTCTTGTTGCTCCTTGGATCATTAAAACTGCACTGCCGGCAACCACTACGCTGGAGGTCTCGGAGATTGAACATGCTCTACTTGATGCAGCCCGCCCGCAGCCATGGTCTCATGGCTTCCATTGGACGCTGCAAAAACTGGCCGAAGAAGGCATATCCTTGCAATACGCTGTGGGCCAGGGCGGCACGGCCCCGGTACTACTACGAGTACCACTTGGAGGAAGACACCTCGCGTGGAGTGCACTAAACTGTGCTGTGCCTCGGTCGGTGTTATGTGTTGCACAGAGGCCGGTATTACCTTGCGTTAGGGTACATGCAGCAGCATTACTCGTGCTGAGGCGGCGGTCACCTTGATGGTGATGAGGAGGGCAGTTGGGGAGCTTGAGCTGCCCGGCGCACCCATCTTCAAACCTCCCCCTTTCTGGTTTGTGACTGATGTTTGATGAGACTTCAGATACAGATTGAATCAAATCGTCCGAGCTACGAGAATCAGCATGGCTTATACGGCTACGCACCGAGACGGCTTCACATGCAGTGCAGCTGAGACGATACGGCCCAAGTCCTTCCGCCCACCTCTCTCAAAATAGATGCAGATTCCCCGAGAGGGGAGTGAGCTGTGCGAGGGGGGCTTTTCTTCCTGGTCACGACCGTCAATTCGTGCGCGTATTGATCAAGAGGTCTCGAACTCACGTCCCGAGCCTCCAGATTGCAAGATCCCATCCCCATCGAACGCAGTCAACCAGGAACTCGGATGGAAGATTGGCTAATGGCGGCTTGCCGTGGCGACGAACCACGATTCTGATGGCTCCCCCCTTGCAGATGAATGGGCGTTGCTAAGCTGGCCGATCCCTCCTTTTCCCCTGGACGGAGCAAACACGGCTCGCGGCCGACTCCAATCATACTTCACGCTGCATGTGGCCGGGCAAGCCACAGCTGAGACGATGCCTCTTGAGGGGTCGGCCACCGCCGGCTGTGCCTTGGGCTTGCTGCAGAACGATGACCGGCGCTACTGTATTGCCTGGCTGTTACAGTATCGAGATCCGAGGAGAAGGTGTGGGTGCAAAGTGCGCAGTTATGCACATGAAAGTGTACTCGTACACGGTCTCCGGAGCTGCAAGTAGCAGCAGCACACGAGCATCACCGCCTCAGCTGCCTCACCCACGGCTCCGATTGCACGTCGAGTTGGGTGGGACAAGTCGGAGCGGGAGTGCCACTTGATCGCCCCCGTTCCCTCCGAGGCGGCGACTGTGTGTCTCGCGTTGCGAAACATTGTTCCGTGTGAAATATAAGTTCGGGGGGTTTGAGGATGAGTCGATTTCCTTGATGTCTCAAATTTATTACTCCGTATATGAATCTTGGTTGCGTCATTGGTCTGCACGAAGATTTTCTTGTCTAACCACTGTATGAGTCCTTGTAGGTGAACATTCTATGGTTTTTGTGAGGAGAACGTCGAGTTTGCCTATCCAGCGTCCGTCTCTCAGCCTCCTCCCAGCCTCTTTTTCCAGCTGAGTTCTAGGGCGGCATGAAGTATGGACGTACGCAAGCCCACCGTGTATGCGGGAAGC
This sequence comes from Trichoderma ghanense, assembly GCF_004382785.1. Classification (NCBI taxonomy): domain Eukaryota; kingdom Fungi; phylum Ascomycota; class Sordariomycetes; order Hypocreales; family Hypocreaceae; genus Trichoderma; species Trichoderma ghanense. Next base: position 709,360 of record NW_027395674.1, on the reverse strand, counting down.
AAAGGCTATAGCCACACGCCCCCCTTTTTTGCAGGTGAATCCAAGACGCTGGGTTTGGTTGGGGGATTTGGGAGATGCTATTTTTGGGGGTGGCAAATTTGTTCCTACAGGACTCTAAGGGAGAGAAATAGGCCTGGATGGTGTTTGAGACATTATATGTACGGATCATGCACTGGAATGTGTGACATGGAGTCGATTTAATGCTTTGGGGTGTGAAAGGTCTGCTTGTTTCGGGAAAAGTATGTCCGCTTGCTTGTGAGTGTCACGTTTGCCCAGGCTTGATGATGAATAGGTGTGGATGAGTGACGGGATGGTTGGGGATTTCGGCTGTGAAACAGCAGAAGTTGTTAAAGGTAAATATCATGGGCTGTCTGATGAGGCATGAGCTTTTTCACACTTATCAAGCAAACTGGGGAGATGTTGCGTGTTGAGCCAGATTGCTGAAGCTCGTGTTCATGAAGTCGTACATCTGTATGACGAGCATGTTCATTGTTGTTCTACTGCCCTCGTAAACATTCAAGAGGTGAACAGGTACTTATCGGCAAGCTTTTTGACTACCTCACGCACTTGATGAAAGATGTAATTGAAAATGAAGAACAAGTTCTTGACTTACAGTGATGCTGGTCCAGTAGTCACCTGGTACTGGTCCACACTCCGAGAACACCGCATCGCGAGAAGACGCCCTGAACGGTGAAACTTTGGACGAGCACATGTGTGGTATAAAAGTCACTGTTAAAGGAGATTTGCGATGTGTGTCATATATCAGTCCTTGAGATGATGAAAGGATATAGGGTAGACCCGATTGCCCCTTTGGGGTTGGATGATTCATTTGTTTGTTTGTTCGATGCGGAGACTTCGTGCTGGAGCGGGAGGGAAGTCAATGAACCACGCTGCTGTCAAGTCCCTAGGACACGAGTAATAGGGGTTGTAAAGTCGTATGTAAGTTCCCTGGTTAGCATCTTTGTGGACGACGCTGCGAGGGCAGTAACAGAAGGGGTGAGGAGAAGATGCTGGTTTGAGAGAGTGCCGTGTACTAAGTGATGGGATTCTTTGGATGAGCTGACGATTAGTGTGTTTCTTTTCTCTTATTATCTGTCTTGATTCCTGGGAAGAAAAAGAAAGATGATGAAGAATGAGAATAGAAAAGGGGGGAAATGCAAAAAAAAAGAAAAGGCGGGACAGCCGCCGGTTATCAAGTCAATGCCTTCCTCGGCCGCCTGACCTCTAGCACAGCTCGATATTACCGTTCGACTGCCCCCCTGCTACACAGTTCCGAACTTTTCCTATATATACCTTACCTAAGCTATGGGATAGGCCGGCTGGCGGCAAGTGGCTGCTGTTGGGCTGGCCACGGATGGCGGTGAGTGGCACTCGGTCTGGCAGATGGCGCGGGATAGTTGGGTTTTGGCGAGTTGGAGGGCGGGATTTGTTACTGGTGTTGAGGTATCTCTTCTGCTTCGCTGCTCGGAATTGGTTAATGAACATGGGAACGAGTATCATCGATAGAATGTTGGCAGTAATGAGGAGAACGGCTGCGATAAACCTGTCTATCTATGCGTAGTATGTTTGGTCTTTGTGGAGGTGGTCGAAAAGGAGCTTGAGCTTCCAATTCGGCTGTGAAGTAAAGTCAAGTCTGAGAACAAATAGCTTTGGTGGATAGAACATGCCGGGGGCTTGCTAATAATGACAGTAAAGTCACTTAAATCTGATATCTGAGCTTCGTCCTTGCTGTTATTGGCTTTCCTGAGCTTGGCTTCTCAGGGACAGTCTCTCTCGACTCCTTTTATTGTGATACTGCATGAAATGGACGTAATAATGGTCGGTGGAGAGACGAGGCAACGCAAATCCGTGAGTTGACGTTGGTATGATGTTTCGCCTTGCCGTTTGATATCTAAGATGTAGCCTCGAGGCTTTGGCTCCTTTATGCCATGCGGGTAGTGAGCGGCCTTCAACCTAATGGGAGAAAAGGTTATACTAAAGATCATATTTTAAGAATATATATGGAGCTTGAATGTGGAGTAAAGCAAGATGATCTCAGATCCGATCTGACTCAGAACAACCATACGTGGGTAGCTGTAGTTGAGCTGTGACAAAGACTACACACCTGATATGTTCAGATATAAACCAAAGTTCTACCACATGATATCCCATGAAGTTTGAATGAAGACACCCTCTTTCGATGAGGCTTTGGATCATAAGTCATCATTGTCAGCGTGGTCCATCTGGCAGCCCTTAAAGGACATGGCACACTGAAACAACGTCAGTCCCGTCACAAGATGAATTGCCAATATCAAGCGAGGCAGAAGTGGCTGTTTTTGTGCGAGAGTCAATACACAAATGGTCCAAAGGACCTTCTTTGCTTGAATAGAGGGCGCGAAGGAACAAGAGCGGTCTGTCGAGACTTGGAATGAGTGGGATATTGAAGTAGATTCTGTATAAAGATTTGCCCCATTCAGTTTCATAGAGGGCCTCGTTTTGTATTACTTTTGGTAATTTCTGTGCTTTCATATTGAGTCGCTTCCTTGAAGAAATAATTGCACTGACTTCAGTAAATCGATGTACGGACCTGGGGATTTCTTCGCGTCTCATCTCTCCTCACCATGACAAGTCACGGTGGGTGTTGCGTTTCTGGTGGGCGTCGCATCTCATCAAAACCTCCACCATTCTTGAGTCGACGAGCTGACATCCCGCCATTAAAGGCGTCCATATGACCATGTCGTTCATTGCGATCCTTGTACCGTGCCATGGCTCATATACATGCTTGGGGCGATACCGGGATTGACGATGGATAACCGCTTTTCGATGCAATGCCCTGATGAATTCAACCAGAAGCGCAATGTGAGCCACTGTTCTTTTCTCTTGAGTTATCTGGCAATGTATGACTATATTGACCGCTGGATGGAGATTTGGACACTGGCTATGGATAAGGAAAAAGAGCCGCAGTACGTCATGTCGTGGCTTCTGAAAGCTATGGATGAGAAGAACCCTTCAGCACCTCCTAGCGAGCAATCTGTTGAAGAAGACGCTCGTCTGCTGATCATAACTGGCAGGTGTGTAACATGCCTCCCTAAACTTTACAGAAACTAGGAAGTTGACCGTTTGCCTTCTTGATTCTCAATAGCGATACATCGGCTGGTGTCTTGTCCAATGGGTGAGTCTTATAGAAGTTGTTATCTGGAGCTTATTTAACATTCCCGCAACTTATAGTCTCTATCTATTGGCAAACAACCCCCACTGTTGCTTTTAGCTACAGACAGAAGTTCAGAAGCGCTTCCCAAAAGCAATGTCACAATGAGCATACCAACAAGCAAAAGCAATGCCCTACATTGACCACGTCATCCACGAAACAATGCGTCTAAGACCCACCGTCGCGGGCGGAATGCCTCGAACCGTCCCCTCACAAGGCCTTCTCATCGACCGTTCCTTCATTCCAGGACAAGCAATCGCCGCGGGTCCGACTTACAAGATCCAGCGCGACGAGTGACACTGGGCAGACCCGCTTGCGTTCAAGCCCGAAAGGTGCGAGGGCTGTNACGGGGGGGGGCGGCGGTGGATGGCGTTCAGTCGAGAGCCTTGGGCGTGTCCGGGGAGGCATTTTGGCTATGATGGAGATGAGATGGTGTCGGGCCGGATTGCGTTGCAGTTTGATGTTGGGTTTGCGTTGGGGTGGATGGGTTTGAGAGGGATACGGTAGACAATATTTCGATGACGCTGCCTGAGTTGAGTCTCGTGTTACTCCTGGGTAGATAACTGTGCCAACAGGGTAAGCTGGCTATTAGATTTATGGCGGGCTCTAGGAGTCATGATACGCTGTGTTGGCTATCGATGATGTCTTTGAGACGCACTGTATCTCTTGTGTTATATCAATGCGAAAGTATTCGTGCCGAGTTTTGCCCACCTTATAGGTACATGTGATCTTGCCCAGCCATGTCATTACTATACAATCGGTCAGCAGCCTCGATAATTTCGCTATAGATCGTCGTGGCATCCTTTGACAGTGCCTCATAAGTCGACTTTGCGTTTCTATTCGACAATCATATCGGACCTAGAGTTGTCAAACCCTTCAGCGCCCCTACAAAGTCAGGACCTGCTTCTGATGGCGTTGTCATGGAGACTGGTCTGCTTCGCGATGTCAGAAGGAGGATGGATTTGCTGGAGTATGTCAAATGGATGCAGTGCCTCTCCAGTTTCGCATATCTATAGTCAGAAGAACTGCTCATATGAGGCCATAACATATCATAAGAGCTTGCGAAACGTCCACGCTCTCAACAGAGCATGCGAGTAGAGGCAAGCCAGACTCTGGAATGATAGAATTAAGTGAAAGTTGATGCTGGAGTTGAACAAGAAGCATAGGAGCTTCCATTGTCTTCTGGTACTCGTACTCGTATTAACTAGCCAAACTACACCCAGCTCGTTTCAATCACCATGAGCCCACGCAAAATCGACACAAGTCAGCCTTGTGCCTCGATTGAGGCATCGTCGCATGCTCCTCGTTGCAAAAGTATCCAACATCAACAAATATGCCTTGAACTTGATCAAATCGTGTGGATACCATCATCGCGGCTATGCTCCTGCGGTGATTGGTTTGACCCCTGCAAGTTGTACTTTTTGAGCCGCAACTGTGCCGTTGTAGACTTGCCCTGTATAGTCCGGAGCTCTCATGTAATATTCACACTGAGCCTCGTTTTACCGCCATCGACATTGCCAGAAATGGAAATGGCTCGTTTACCTGCAGATCTCACTGAGGGGATCATCTCGGATAATATGAGCTATGAGAAGCGGCTGTTCATGTTCTCGGAGAGCGCAGGAAAACGTGAGCCTTATTTTGCTGCATTCCAGGGCTTGCACCGACTCAATATTGCCCGGCTGCAGCTGGAGCTCACGCAGTTGAACAAGGCGATTGATGAGGCTAAAGAGCTTCCGAAGGCCAAGAACGAAGAGTTGACAATTCTTCTCCATGCCTACAGTAAGGATCACGAGATAATGAACGCAAACAACGTTGAGCTAACCTCTACTGTGTTCTTGAGCGTCTGCAGCCAATGCCATTCGCGACTATGATTATCTGAACGGACTGGTGCCAGCCACGGCTTATCAGGCTCGAAACCAGCGTCTCGACATTGAACAAGGCTTCACCGAGGCGGGAACTGTATCTGACCATCCTGGAGCCTATCGTCGACTTCCCGACAAATCAATACTGGCCAGCGATCCGCTCCGCGACATGTTAAAGGCGCTCTTGCCCAGGAATCTCACTTACACCAAGCGCGAGATAAGGCGCCACACATCCGAGTACCTAAAGGGCCTGCCACCCACAGAAGTGTCGCCGTTTGTGGACAGGACGGCGAGATTTATTGTTGCGTTTATAGGCGGTGCCGCGCTTCTTGTACCGATGCTCATCATGAGGCTGCCTCGCGTTACGTTGGCCAAGAGTTTGGTCACAGTGTCTGTTGCCGTCTTGCTGTTTGCTGCTTTTCTGTCGGTTTTTATGAGGGCGGGGAATACAGAGACGATGATTTCGACGGCGACGTATGCGGCTGTTTTGGTGGTTTTTGTTGGAACGACTTCATGATACAAGCCTACTGAGATTTTCAGAAGTTGGGTATAGTATGATTTTGGTAGGTAGCACTCGTTGAAAGTGTACTGACATCTATTTGCTTGGGTGTATAAGAAATACGTAACATTGCATATCAATCAAGTACGTAGGTAGCCCCCGGCTTACTACGTTTCGCTAGTGGTTCTTCATGAAAGACTATCCCAATGGAAATTGAACTTGATAGCCCTGAATAGGGCCTCTTTTATCAACCAATAGCCTAAACACTTACAAGTTTAGGGTAATTGTGTGACAATAAAAAACGGAACTGTTAGTTACCTAACAGCTAATTGTCCTCTACATCGTCACAAAGTGCCATTCGTCAAGACAGAGCCATTATGGAGTAGAGTGAAGTGCTTCTGCACTACCAAGACTACTAAGCACTCTCTACCATGAACCACTATGCATTACCAAGACTACGTAAATAAGGAGATCTTCAACACACTCATCAACCAAATATAATTACTCCGACAAATCTCCTTGAATTCTCCATCAACAGGCAATAACCAAGAAGGCGAAATAACCATCTCCAAGATGCTTAACCCCCGCTAAACCTACCCTGGAACCAACCCCAATTTTCCAGCGTCAGAAACAAACGTCATTCGATTCCGGGCGATTCATGCACAAGTGGGCAGGTGGGGAAGGAGGGGTTGGAGGGGTCACCACGGATGGACTTGCCTGCTCTAGACCAAAAGCCTCAGTGCGGCCGGAGTTGCCAGTGTTGAGCAATTGGCCTCGTATTATCGACTCGGAAATGCCATCGAAAGCATTACTGTCTGTCACTGTTGAATTGTAATTCACGATGAGGGCGAGAATTACAAGGAAATTGCATTAATAATGGCAACTGGGGTGGCGGAAAGCTAACTGAGCTGTTAAAAGAGGCTATAAGTCGAAAAGATATAAATACACATTGTCGTCTGCTTTGCTCCTTCCCGAGCTTGAAGCCAACCCACTAACTCTCTTCGTCTCTTCTTCAACTCGTCATCAATTTCTACTCCTTAGCATCACCATCTCCTTCTCATCAACAGCAGCATCATCATCATCACAATGGCCAGCAAGACATTCAACGTCGGCATCGTTGGCTACGGGTACGTCGCACAAACCCCAATTGTCTCCAATTCTTCAACAAACAACGAAACCAACTAACACCACCACCAACAGCCTCTCCGCCAAAGTCTTCCACATCCCCTTCGTCGCCTCAACCCCCGGCCTCAAGCTGCACGCCATCGTCCAGCGCTCGCCCAAGGCCAACGACTCCGCGCCCGCCGACCACCCCGACCTCAAGCACTACACCTCGTCCGACGACCTCATCGCCGACGCCGACGTCGACGTCATCATCGTCACCACGCCGCCCGACCACCACTTTGACCTGACCAAGAAGGCCCTCGAGGCCGGCAAGCACGTGCTGACCGAGAAGCCCTTTGTGCCCACCGCCGCCGAGGCCCAGAAGCTCGCCGACATCGCCAAGCAGAGCGGCAAGCTCATCTGCGTGTACCAGAACCGCCGCTGGGACGCCGACTTCCTGCTCGCCAAGCACCTCATCCAGACGGGCGCCCTCGGCCGCGTCCTCGAGTTCAACACCCACTTCGACCGCTACCGCGCCGACGCCCCCGCCAACTGGAAGGGCCAGCTCGGCATCTCCAAGGGCGGCAGCGCCCTCTTCGACCTCGGCACCCACCTCATCGACCAGGCCTACGTGCTCTTTGGCCTGCCCCAGTCCGTCCACGGCCGCCTGCTCAACCAGCGCGAGGGCCGCCCCGAGTTCGAGACGCCCGACGCCGTCGTCGCACAGCTCACCTACCCCAACGGCCTGCTCGTCAACGTCAACATCAGCGCCCTCAGCGCAGAGGTCGACCAGCTGCGCTACTGGATCCGCGGCACAAAGGGCAGCTTCCGCAAGGTCCACCTCGACCCCCAGGAGGACTTTTTGCGCGCCGGCGGCAAGCCTACCGATCCCGGCTACGGCATCGAGAGCACCGACAAGAGCAGCCTGACGGCCGTCGACGAGGCCACAGGCAAGGCCAGCCGCGTGCCCGTGCCCGAGCTCGAGCCCGAGACGTACCGCGCCTTCTTTGCCCAGTTTGCAAAGGCCCTGCAGACCGGCAAGGCCGAGGACGTGCCCGTCAAGGCCGAGGAGGCGAGGGACGTGTTGAGGATTATTGAGGCTGTTTTGGAGAGTGCAAAGACTGGCAAGGATGTTGTTCTTGCTTAGGTGATGTAAAAGCAGAGGTGGGCGTAAGAGCATGAGATTGGATGTACATGTTTTGTATATATGAAAATACCAGCTTCACGGGAGCAACAATATGGCAATGAATCAACGTCGAGTTTACGCATACATTGTTGATAACTGGTGATCACATGACGTATTACAAGAGAGGGATCGCGACACAAGATGGGAGTAAAGAAAAAGTCATGATTCTATACACGCTACCGCTATGCGCGAGTTATGTCCTATCCTATCCTATCCTAGTATCCAACCCAAGTATTATCCATCCATCCAAGAAGACAAGATAAAAGAAAAAAGGAGAAAAAAATCGAAAAAATATGTCAAACAAACCAGTGTCATATCCTTACATGAGCAAAACAGCACACACCACCGCCGCCAACGCCGTCACCAGCGTCGCCCCGCCGGCCGATCTCGCGCCCAAGCTCTCAATCTCAATCGGCGTGCTGAAAAAGGCCGGGTCGTACTGGCCGGGCGCCTGCTCCGCGAGGGTGCCGTTCCAGCAGTACTGCTGGAAGCACTTGCTGCAGGCGTCGGGCACGGGGGTGCGGGTGCGGTCGAAGCTGCGCGCGAGCATGGCGCAGCCGACGCAGACGGGCCAGTTGGCGTCGCGCGTCGAATTGCCCTGCGTGACCACGTCCCAGCCGTTGGTGACGATGGCGTCGCGCTCGTCCAGCTCCGTCGACATCTGGAACGTCGAGATGTTGGAGTGGAACTGGTAGGGATAGTTGGGCAGGTAGACGATCAGCGGCGACGACTCGCCCGTCACGTTGGTCGAGTTGCAGCCGAAGAAGACGGGCTTGCTGTTGAAGCCGAGGTTGAGGAACGTGTTGCGGCCCGGCACGTACGGGAAGCCCGTACCGTTGGAGATCTTGTCAATGGCTCGCTCGTACGTGGCAATGATGGACGCGCCGTCCGGCCAGCCGTTGTCCGTGTCGGCTGATGAGTCTACGGAGAAGACGACGTCCACCTTGCGCGCTCCTAGGATGTGCGGATGGTAGGGCACGTTCTGCAGGTCCTCGCCGCCGTCCACCAGCGTCAGCCGCTCGCTGCCGGCGCCCGGGTTGTTCTTTGGGTTCCAGCCCCTGAAGGGGTTGGGCGTCCAGTCGGCAATGTCGTTGTTGTCGTTGCCGAGCACCGTCAGGACGCCCGCCAGGATCTTGACGACAAAGTCGGGGACCCCCTTGGGCACATACTGGCTCCGGTCGTCCTTGAGGTACAGCACAATCTGGTTGAAAAGGGAGCTGGAGGTGCCCATGACGTAGCCAACATTGTCGAAGCCGACCATGCAGGACTCGTTGCTGGGCAGCGAGCCGTTTGCGAACCTGGATCCGGCGTACTTGAGCGGCACGTAGCCATTGAGCGTTGGGTCGGAAGAGCCCATCTCCCAGGGGTTGATGTCGAACACGGTCGAGTTGTTGGAGATGATGATTTGGCCTGGCGCACGGCCATCTGCAACCAGGAAGGGGAGAGGCGTTCTCGCGTTCTTGAAATCGGGGTCGTCGGCAATGGAGGAAAAGGTGAAGCCGGGACCGCCGTTGGTAGCATTGACGAGCTGGTACGACAGCATGCGGCCCCAGTAGTCCGTGATGGAGCGGTCGTAGCCGGCATCGTCCTTGGCGTCAACGTCGTCAAAGATGTCGTTGTAGTAGCTTAGCAAGCTATACTGCTCAGGTCCTGGAGTTTGAGTCAGTATCTGCGTTTCGGCATCTCATGGACTCGACCTACCCTCGAGGATGGAGTTTTGTGTCTGCCAGATGGTGCCCGAGTTGAGGGCAGCCTGAACCGTGGTGAAGTTGTTCGTATAGATGCTGCCAACCAGCCAGCCACCTCCAGACAGGCCCGAGAGGTAGGTTGCACTTTGGAGCAGACCACCGAGGCCGCCCGTGTCGTTGCTCCCAGGTGATCGAGAGTCCCATGCAGCGATGGCTCCCGCTCCGTTCAACATGGCACGGTAGCCACCTCCCGAGACCGCAAGGCCGATGTTGGGCAGGGCCTTTGGATCCTTCTCGACATTGGAAAGGTACCTATCGCTGTTGAAGCCCGGAATGGCAACACGCTTGAGAAAGTCGCGAATGGGCGCAACAGTGGCATTGCGTCTCCGGGGCAGCCACTCTTTCTCCTGAGGGCTCAGATCGGACCCGATACGAATCTCGGGACGATCATTTGGGCAATCGACGGCAGAGGGAGCGTAGCCTTTGGGCGACTGATCGGTGGCCCGGCCCTCGAGTGACCGGGGGAACTCTTGGAAATCGCGGTAGCGAATGTCTTGGGGAGGCACTGAGGAAGAGTGTTAGTCCGGTTTCCTTCAGGAGTTTCAGAAGCATGGGAGTGTGCAGTCGTTGATGGCATTTCGTGGTCACAAAAGGACGACGTCAGAGATGATTCAGTTTGCCAACTTTTGCAAAACTGTTCCACGAGACATCAACCCAAAGATGTACTCTTCTCTTCCTTCGCAACGGCATCGTGATTGTGGTTCTAAATCGAATCCGTACCTGCTGAAGCGCCGGCCGGCGCCAGGACAGCCGCCGCAGCGAGCAGAGCCGCAAGATGGCGGCTCATCGCCAAACGTCGAGAGCAAGATTCTAGTGAGCTAAGATGCGATCGCCAAAGTAAAGGCAACCAAGAAATCTAAGTATGAGGTGTGATCCGCGAAACAAGCTGAGAGACACGAGCGTGAAAGGTGACCGTGAGGGCGGAAAACAGCAAGTCGCTCGCCAGGGCAAAGGGATTAAGAGGACTGAGCAGGCTGGCAACAAAAAATAAAGAAATAATGGAACAAGATGAAAAATCAGCTCAGACCGTCCTGTGGCATGAACGCCGGGACCAGACGAGTGGTCAAAGAGCAAAGAGGGAGATGGGGAAATTTATTTGCCTGTGAGGCCCAAGACACGAAGAAAGGTATTCTTGGCACAACTCTTTTCTTACCAGCCCTTTCAAAACACCCGATGCGGGTGGCTTAGTCGACGTCCAAGGCCCTCCACAGTTGCATGCTAGTCGCTCTCCGCTAGATCATCTCACTTTTTGGAAACACCCTCCGTGCATCGAGCGGATCCGACAGCAAGGCGACAACAGGCAGATCCGCGCCAAGGGCCGAGCGTGGGTGACACGGGCCACGGCACGGCCATCATCAGGTCGAGTTCATCGAGTCGAATACAGGCGGTTGTGGGCGTTTGTGAGCCGAGAGCACAAGTCCGAGATGGCGCTTATTTTCCCCCGTCACTGTCCGGCGCCATCGTGTCATTGTCCGCCTCTTTGTCCAGAGCCCACGAAGAGCAAACACAACTTCGGGCAGGGGAAATTAGGTTGCGGGCGAGCCACCACCAATGGCACGCAGTGAAATTGGAGACGCCCGCCAGCCGCCAATGGAGCCGCCATACCAAGAGCGTGCCAAGGGAACCAGCCACTTCACCTCGTCTTGGCGGCCTGCACACTGTGACGCCGTGACGAAACTGAGACCCGAGGGAGAGGGCATGTGGTGCCCAGAGGAGCGAAGGCGGAGCCATGGGAGCACCGCGTTCGAAGGGCCACTGTGACGCTTCGTAGGAGGAAGCGTCTATGGCTGCGTGTTCGCTCGGTCAGCCTTGTACTAGTATTTCCATTTTCTGTCCGTTTGCCCTGGAGATGATTCCTCACAGCAGGGACTGCGCTTGGCCCGAAACGACAGGGCTTGACGGCTTCTTGACGTCCTGCGTCGATGTTGAACTCTTTACGATGGCTTGTTAGCGTCCGTCTTTTCTGCGTCCCTGGGCATATGCCTGCGGATGCTGCACATGAATTTATGCTTCGTTGCCAGCAGCCAACCGGGCGACACCGCCAAGCCACGGTGTGCAGCCCAAGATCTGCATGAGCGGGAGCGAACAAGAAGCAGAGCTGGTGTTGGACAAAAGCCAAAGGCGGCGACGCGCTGCACTGTGTGTTGGAGACGCACCGATCCACGGGTCAGCAACGAGAAACAAAGCCCCCAGAGGCCCCGTGTCTGAAACCCTGTGAGCAGACCTGGCGTTTCACTCCCTCGGCCCGTGTGAACTGCCAGAAAAGGCATGCGAAATCCCTGCAGGGCCGGAGAGTGCATGTGGAATCCCGTGGGCTGAGGCATCACTTCTTGGCCCAGGCGCTGTCGCCCGTTTGCTGCCCAAGAGGGTCGCCGATTCGAGCTTTGACATTGTCGGGCTTGTTTGACAAATTGGGGACAATATTCGATGCTCGTGAGGTTGGTAAGCGAGGGCAAAATAGATGTTAAGATGACCAGAGGAAGAGAGAACAGCTGAGAGGGGGAGAGGTCTGTACATGCTCACTGTACCTCTTCCAACCGCCCTCGGGATATCTGTTTCTCCCTCCCTCAACTGCCGGGCTCCCTCTCTTCTGTCCTAACGTGAATCAAACACACACGACCTCTCTCATCAAACTCCTTTGTCTCTCTCTTCCTTCTCGTCTTCTCTCTCTGTCAGCCACGCACGAATCCCACCAACAGCATCGCGTGCCCAACCGAGGCTGAGCTGGCAAATAAGAGACAACGACACCCACACCGCCAAGCAGACGCGGCTGACTACATGGGCTCCTGTGCTACTGGTAGTAGTGCGTCGTCCTCTTGACTAAGAGTCGCACAAGAGAGGCTGCCAAGCTGCTCAAACTGTGTTCAAACTGTGCTCAGCTCTGCTCTGATCTGCGCTGATCTGCTGCCTCTACCATCCTCTCGCCCTCTGCTGCCCTGCTTCCCGACTCAGCGGATGCCCCAGCTCACGGCGCCAGCTCCAGCCAAAAGACGCCGTTCACCGATAACCTACACTTCATGTTCCTGGAATTCCGTCATCGATTCTCGACTAATATCGAGTAGCAGCGCTAATCCTTCGCAACAGGCCTCTCCGCCAAGCTAATGCCAGGCGGCCTTGCGCCCTGCCGAGCTTGCCGAGCCCAGCCTGGCCAAGCCCCATGCGCCTTGTCCACAACCCCTGGCCCGCGGACGGACCAACCAACCAGAGGCTGGACGTCAAACGGACTCGGAATGTTGTTTGTAGCCCTAGGTCGGGCATATCGGAGTCTTGCCGACCGGTCATGTTCTTGACTATGATTCATGCAGAACAGATGCCATGTTTATCATAAGGATTGCAGCCGTGCGTTGAGGCGATGCTTCTTTCTGGCTCTTTACTCAACGGCAGAAACTCGGTGGTCATATCGCCAACACAATGAAACAAATGCCCCTGGCTGTCTCTGCCGGCTCGCTCCGCGTTTGACATCTCATGCACTGGAGGTCCGTGCAAACTTGTCACAAAGCAGAAGAGAATAGGCGCCCATGCCGGATGATTGGGCAAGGAATGCTGTTCTGTACACTGCCGTCTGTCATACTTGATCCGCAGCAGTCTAATTTCCCATGCGTTGTGATGGTAGGTGCTTGCGGTTGAGGTGCTTGAGGCCTCCGAGGTAAGCAGACCGCACGTTGGACAAAGCATGCGGGCAGTCGAAATACGATTCTTTCTCTTGTCCATGATTACTGGCTGATCCGAGTTAAAAGCGAGACAGGGGGAAATTAGTAGATTCAACTTGTGATCCAATCCGATCAAAGGGCGTGGGACAAAGGGGAAGTCGTACGGTACGCCCCTTTTCCAACTCATAAGACAGGTTACCTCTTCTTAGGGGTCATTGGCGAATTGGTAAGGTAGTCGGCTTTTAGAGGCTCTTGTATTGTGAGTTAGGTACATACTTGCGGGAGACAGAAGGACTTCGCAAGAGCCTTCGAGATATATTAGTGCAAGGTGTCCAGGATGATTATTGAGATGCGGATGGCAGGTAAAGGCACTCTTCATTGAGAGAATTGCTCCAACTCGACCAGAACATGCTTTCTGTGGGAGAAATTCTTCGTGGTATGAGAGACTGTTCAAGTAGTCAATAATTGTTTGCTCGTCCTGCCGAGGTTACTCTGGATATGCTACCTCTCTGACAAGGTCACAGCAAAGTAGCTGCAAGACTTCAGAGCCGCAAGGCTGCATCTCGAACGTTTCCATACAGGCTGTATGGAAAGACAGTTGTGAAGGGACATTTCCGTCCCTTTTGCTTACCAATACAACTTTCTTGCACGGCTGCAAACGGTTCCGTGCAGAAGCCTCGCTATCTCGGACCTTTCTTTTTGTAGCCACCACCAGATGACGGTACGAACAGATAGCCACGCAGCTATACTAACTGAGAGACAGACATGGCACACTCTCGCAAGCAATAGACATCGCCGGTAGAAACTTGTAGCATAGGTGAAGAAGCAGAACTTGTTCGTTTCTGCGTCTTCAGCAAGCCCAGGCAGGAAACCTCTACGCCATCTACATACCTCCCTACACATAGCCAGCCATACAAAGTCAGCACAAAAAGGACAAGCCGATGTACCACAGCATCTACTTTGCAAAAAAAGAAAAAAAAAAAAGAGCATTATTCGGTACAGCTACAGCTTTTGACATTCATAAGTTAGGTAAAGTAGAGGTGCGAAAATAGATAGGTAAGCTAAAGTGCCTGTGCGATTAGTCTGCTTTCCCAACGGAATAACATGATAAGAGGCCAACTACGAAGCCTCGACAACCTGGAAACGATGTATAAAAAGAATCCTAAGCTTCGGACCAAACAAAGCGGCTTGCCTTCTTTCATTCAAAGGCAGAGAGGTAAGACTATCCGTCCATGTAGAGAATATGTGAGTCCGATCTCGTTACTGTCTCCCCTACTACAGTTGATTGAGCATGTCTGAGCAGAGGCAGGTAGCCTAGGTTAGATGTCTCTCGTTTACGCGCCGGGAGGAGGAGGGGGAGGCGGCTGATCGCTCGGGGGCGGAGGAGGAGCATCTCCAGATGGCGGAGGCGGAGGAGGTACCGGTCCGGCATACTGCTGGATGAGAGCGTTCAGAGGGCCCAGGCCTGGCGGAGCAGAGAGACCGGCACCGACCGGGGGAAGACCTGGAGGTGCGCCCATGCCTGGTGCAGCGCCGTAGGCACCATAAGCAGCGTAGTTCGGATACGCGCCCATTCCAGGGGCCTGGTGCTGCGGTGCCGCCTGATGTGCCTGCTGGTGCCACGGGGCCGGTCCCCCAGAGGAAGAGGAGCCATAGTTGTTGTGCCCATAATAGTTGTTCTCGCCGCCGCCGTGACCGTTGCCGTTGGTGTTATCATGGCCGTGGTTGCGATCACGAGCCCAGGGAGCCGCAGAGCCTCCTCCACTGCCTCCGTCGTTGGAGTCTTGGTTGCGGGACCTCCAGGGCGCGGGCCCGCCGGTAGGTCCTCGTTGCCATGGCTTCGCGTCGCTGTTGCCGTTGTAGCTGCTGCTGCTGGGGCCGGCCTCGATCTGAGCCGGAGCGGCTCCGCCGCCGCCAAGTTCTTGCATAAGTTGCTGTGAAGTGAAGTTAGTACCAAGCTAGATTCCTCGGTAAAGGGAGGGTGGAAGAGCGGTCACGTACCTCCATTTCACGATCGACGGCATCGCCACCCCCGATCCTACCTGCGGGTCGGCCGCCTGCGTCGTTGCGCCAGTTGGCACCCCTCTGGCGGTCGGGACAATCTCTGGCCATATGGCCGGCATTGCCACAGACTCGGCAAATGATGCTGGCGGTGTAGTTCTGTCGCTCGGGGCAGTCATATTTGCGATGGCCAATCTTACCGCAGTTCTGACAAGCCTGGTTCTCGTCGTCTCGAAGAGTTCCGTTGAGCGCGGCGAGTTCTCGAAGCTGGTTACGCTTGAGTTCGTTCTGACCCTCGGGAATCGAAGCTGCCTGAATTCGACATTAGCATCAGGGTACATCAAACCTTGATCAATGAGGGAGGAGACTCACGGTTTCAATGACGTTGTGGATGAGCTGCTTCGCCTTGTTGACCTTTTCTTCGGTATCTGCCATGATCAAACAGTGAAGGTCTTCCTCCTGGTTGCTGGAGTGAGCTGCATCAGAACGACCCTTGCCCTCTTTGACGGAGCCCTTGCCACGAATGGCAATCTTGGCCCCAGAGTCATTCTCCATCTTCTTCAGTGTGTTACCACGGGGTCCGATAAGTAAGCCAACTTTTGGGGAGAGCTATGTGTTAGTAACGAACTTAACAGAGAGCAGAAATCGGAGTCTTTAGGATTAGACAGGCACAATCAATCGACGGAAGAAGCCAGAGCCCCTCAAGACGCCGCATATGGGCGCGATGAAGAGGATCCGGCCATACTCCAGGATGAAAGAAAGAAAGGGGGAGTTAGTGGTTAGGGTTAAAGGGTTAGCAATCATACTGAAGTTAATCTCCGGATAGTCGTTGACAGGCACGTAGACCTTCTCCTGGGTCTTTGTTGGCCTGCGGTAGTCCTGTGGCGGGTGATAGTTAGGGATGGTCTTCATGGCCTTTTCGACCAGCTTGTGGCGTTCATCCTCGAGGCGCTTGCGATAACGGTATTCTCGGGTGTTGATACGTCGACCATGGTTATCGTACTGGGGAGGCGGCGAGGGGGATCTGCATGGTAACAGTGTCAGAGTCTGTCTGTTGGAGCGTAAGAGATAGGGGGGGCAACTGGAAGACCTACCGATCACCATCTGCGGGCACCACGTCGTCGATGCGCAACTTCTGGCTAATCTCCTCGATACGGAGATGCAGCGTGTACGCCTCGAGCTGCTCGCTGGTCATGGACGAGAGAATGGCGGTTGGAAGGCCCATGAGGCCGGCGGCCTTGTTTTCCGATGCGTCGCCCCAGCGATTGCGCTTCTTGCGACGACGAGGCCCGTCGGCTTCGGTTCGAGGTTCTGGATCGCGGCCTCGTTTGAGGTCGCGTTCCTCCACGCCGGCGGCGACGCCATCTTCGCCGTTCTCGCTGCCGAAGCGGCGCGACCTTCCGAGCGGGATGTTGTTCGAGCCGGTGATGCCTTGACTTCTCCACGACATGTTGGCGGTTTGTGTGATGGATTCTGCGGCAGAGTGGCGCAAGGTTGGGGAGTTTGAAGGACTTCGGCCTGTTGAAGCCTGGCAGTGGCCAAAATGCGCCTCAGAATTTCGAGCTTTCCTTGAGCTCGGATAAATAGTTTATCCGAAGTTTCTCGGAACAGGATCCCATTTGACGGACGAGCAGAAATTGGATGGAGACGTGATGGACAAAACAGCTTCTAGAACGACTCAGGAGATACCTTGGTCCGTCCCCTTGATCGAACCGCTACCTCCGGTCCCGTCGAGGCGGTGCCGGGAAACAGGTAGCCGGTACTCCGATATGGGCGATCGGAAGTCTTTCTGCTGCCTCCCGGCTGGGATTGTCCGGGGTGAGCACAGTGCAGTACATGTACCCTACGGTACAGTTGCAGCAGTCGTGGGAGAAACAGAGGAATAATGCCTTGAACATAAATCAACTGCAATTTCGAATGATGGTGATGATGCTCTTGAGCGTTTAGAGTCGGGAGGTATGCTCAGTCCGGTGACATCAGTGACGAAATAGTACGAAGCGATAATAGTCTTTGCCTCTTGCGTTTTGCCGAGGCGACAAGCGTTTTCCCACTTTGACAAGTTCATCACCATCCTCTTCCGCTGACCAGAGCCGCGGTTCGCGTCCCGAGAGTGGGACATTCCACTCCCTGCTGACCTTCCTTGCTCGAATATTGAAGCTGAGGTGGATAAGAAGACATAGACGCCGCCGGTGAGTCGCCAGTGCAGGCCGTTGGACGCACAGGTTCCCCTCATTCTCCCCTCCTCAAGCCCCTGTTTTCCCCCATCGACCGACTCGTCAGTGCCATCATCGAAACCGACTTTGGCTTGGATACTTACTGTATCATGCAGTATTACAGAATGCAGTTGCTACTGCTACCGCCACTGCTACTGTACTGCTCCCTCTACTGTACCGCGACTGCGATACAACGTTGTCCGCGGAGGTGGAGCGCTTACTGCGCCACTGACTCGGCCTCGATGCTCTTTTTCCCCGATATCCTCCATTCCAACCTCCAAAGACTAAAACGGTGGGCTCCTGCACGGAATCATCGAGATTGGCAAGGCGTGCAGCCTGTTTGGTCCGCCTGCAGGACGTGGTTTGTCTGTCTAAGCCCCCCCGTCGGTAAAATAACCAGCACAGAATGCTCCTCCAGCGCGTGTCTTGCGCCTGAGTCAAGGCCAGCAGCCGACGATCGCAAAATCGTACGTTAAAAGGGCACTAACTGAAGTGCTAAGGTAGGTACCAAGACACACAGGACCTCTGTGCGATCAGTGAGCTGCCGCGTCCACTCCAGGTGGTATCTACGTGCTCTTCCTGTCCCGCCGGATAGCTCGCAAGCTGGGACTTGAGGCCATCTACAAGGGGACAAATCGGCAGTCGAGGATCGCATGTGGCGTGTCAGCAACTTGTCATCAAACAGCCTGAAGCCAAAGCCCCGAGCCGCCGTTGACGTGGTTCCCTAGCCTACCTTACCTTACCTTTATGGATTCCTACCGCTGCCATCCTGGCCATCTCGGGGCCTTGCTGGGGGGGCGAATGGGGATAACCCAGATTTGCGTGTGGCGCCATCTAAATCCGCTGCCTGGATTCTGGGCCAGATCCTTCCGTCGACCCCTCTCGAGACCAGTTGCCTGTTGGCCTCGGGGCAATCAATCAATAGTTGTATTCTGCTCTGTTGTGCCAAGTCCTCGTATCGGGCAGGTGGATGGGCAACAAACAGGTTCTCAAGCTGTTCCTCACAGTCCGCGGCCTGGTCGCAAGCCGAAAGCCGGCATCTTGTGGCATCTGCAGCATCGGCGTCCGTCCAACTAGCAGCGTATTACACGCCTGCACAGACTCCCGCCGATTCCAAGAGCCCAAACTCGTGGCGTGGCTTGCGGAGACGAGTTGGAGTCGGCTAATGCATCGACGGTAGTATTCCTGGCGGCTTGGGGGCCTTGAATCGACAGTGCCGGGACTTCGTGCCTCCAGGACCCCTGCTTCCCACCTGTCTCGGCGGCATGGCTTCGGAGACGGACGGTATCAGAGGCGCAGGCGA
Source organism: Trichoderma ghanense (assembly GCF_004382785.1). Lineage (NCBI taxonomy): Eukaryota > Fungi > Ascomycota > Sordariomycetes > Hypocreales > Hypocreaceae > Trichoderma > Trichoderma ghanense. Next base: position 690,607 of record NW_027395674.1, on the reverse strand, counting down.
ACGGTGATTGGCGACTGACCCCCCAAAAGCCTGGCCACTGACACACTTGCGCAGCCATTTGGCTTTTCTAATGCTTATGGGCTAGCATGACCCGGTCTGAGGCTTGGTCCCACACGAGCTCGACCTTGTCTATTCGTCTCGTGTGGTTCTTATAATATCTGGGTTTGGGGAGAGCACATGTTTGGGGCTGCCTTTGTTCTTGTCTCTCATCAGCGAATCCCACGGCGTCCGTGACAGAGTTGAGCTACACGACAGAACTGCTAGCAAAACAGCTGGAATTATCTGGCTGCAGACGGTAAAGTCAAACAGTTTCCGGCAGGACCAAGATCCGAGAGCATCGAGATCTTTCGATCGGTGGTGATTGCTGGCGATCGCGAGAGGCGGACTTTGATGAGGGGCTGAGTCAACCGGGGGGGGACGAACGGCTGGGAACCGGACTCCACGGTGCCCTGATAAAGGCATCTTCCAGAGGGACTCATATCTCGACGGCAGAGGCTGAAACTTTGCTTCTATCTGCTGGCTGTCGCTATCACTCACCTGCTATTACACCTACCATACATTATTGAGCTTGACACGCGATCGCCGAACGGGTGAAGACGAACTGCCTGCTAAGCGCTCCTAGAGTCACATCGAAGGGGGACGCTCCATTCTGGAGAACTTGCTCCCGCATCTCCGGAGCGCAAATCGTCCATCTATTGCCGGACATTGATAAGGAGGCCGCTCACTCAGGTTTCCATCTTGATCACCACCGACGGCGACATCACCCGCAGTCCCTAGCCGCCGCGCACTGGACCATCAGGCGATAGACGGGACCGAACAGACTCAGCCTTTAGGGCTCGGGACCTGATGCCCGCGCCAGAACTTATTCTATCTTAACGTTTCTCTGCAAGGGACCGAACAGTGAGCCAAGATGGTGGGAGTCCCTGGAAGATCCAAGGGCTGCGTCACTTGTCGACGGCGAAAGAAGGGTGTAAGTCCCCATGCTGATCCGTCCCGTCCCGTCCCCATCAACGCCCGCAACTACCCTGACTCGAGTCCATCTTACGGGATGTGCCCGCTCACGATCTATACCTCCCTTTGGATATCGTCGCTAAGCCGAATTCGCCTTGCTGACTGTGTCCTCTCCAACAGTGTGATAAAAACGAGCCGTCATGCCACCAATGCATACGGTCCGGCTTGAAGTGCGAGGGCTACGGACGAGAACTCGTATGGGTCAACAACACGCCAAACGGGGAGAACGGCAAGGCCGTACCGCCGCCGTCTCAGGGGAAAGGCTCATCTTCCCAGCAGAGGCCATGGAGCGTCATCTACACCACCAAGAAGCATCATAACAACGACACGAGAGTAGCTCTCCACGACTCACTCGCTCGCTCGGCCAGAGAAGAGCTCTTCTTCGGCTTGCTCATCTCCATGTCTCTTCCGTACGGACATTTGCTGTCGCCCAAGGCCTCGGCCATCTCGACCAACGGGTGGGTGGCGGCCGTCGACGAATATTACAACAGAGAGCCGGCGATTCGATATGCGGCGCTGGCAATGAGCGCAGGATTCATGAGTGTGGAGGACAAGAAGAATCAGGTCGCCCAGCACAGCCAACTGACGCTGCAGGGCCTCCAGGCATATAACAGGGCGATTAATGAAATGGTCAAAGGGCTTAATGACGAAAGGAGGTCAAAGAATGATGGCGTCCTCGTGGCGGCCAGGATATTGCAGTCCTACGAGGTATGGAGCATGGCGTTTGCCTCACCACACCTTTAGCTGAGAAAGATGGCATCAGGCGGACTAGCTAACATGGCTGGCAGCTGTTTTTCGGAAGAGCACCCGACTGGCGCGCTCACATCGAAGGCCAGCTAGCTCTCTTCATGGCCAGAGGACCGGCATCGTTTATGTCTGGGCAAGCGCATCAGCTGTATGTTGATGGACGGGTTCTAGTGGTATGGCTACGCCACCCTATTTCTCTCCGTCACCTTTGGATAGCCCTGACTGAATCTCTGCAATAGGTCATGTTATCGATCGGCAGACGAACCAAATCACCGCTCAACACGCCCGAGTGGCGCACTGTCCCATGGCGTATCGTGCCCAAGTCGATCAAAGACAAGTTGATGGATGTCATGGAGGATATCCCGTACATGCTGGTCAGCTACGACAACCTCTGCGCCTGCCAGGACCCGGATCGCATGAACGAGCTCTATCAGATTCTCATGCTCAACTGCCAGCACATCTCCGACAGTCTGGACGCGTGGGAAAGGGAGATTGGCGCGGATCTGGACCATTTTGACTATACCGTTGCGGGCACTCCCGTGCCTACCCCCCAGGACGACACGGAGATTTCGCTCGTGTATCTTTCAAGCGTGTACTGGGGCGCCCGATTGATGCTGTACAGCACTCTGGGCATGGCGATGAAGTATGCGGCCGAAGCCATGAGCCCCGGCAGCGACAGCGTCCCGTCGTTCGGCAACTCCCCAGCATCGTCGGCAACCGCCTCAACGCCAGCCACCTCGCCCGAAGACGCCGCCTGGTCAGCGAGACCGTCATACAATGAGGTCCCTCAGATCAAGATGCTCAACCCGGGCATCTTTGCGCGTAAAATCGCCCACGCGGTGCCTCTCCTGTACGGGCCTGCCGCCGGCGCCATGCAGGGCGCTTCGGGCCTGTTCCCGATGGCGCTCGCGCTGCGGTACTTTGCGACGACGGAGCCGCCCGGGCAGAGGAGCGTGGAGTCGCAGATGGTGTACGACCTGTATGCGAAGCCGTTTGTGGGGAGCTTTGTCGGACGGTTCCTCAACGATCTGCAGGGGCCGCAGCTTTCGGAGGAGCAGAAGCGGGATGTGGAGGCCAAGGCGCAGAAGAATATCTTTTGGTATGCTGTGTTGGGGAGTGAGAATATTGTGCGGACGTAGCGGAAGAGCGGAGAAATTGGAGGTGATGGCGCCTTTTCTTTCCTCGTTGCATCTGTGAGTTGGTGGGATCTTTGCTGGGGATGCAGGTGTATATCGAACTCCAACAACTGTCTCCTTTCCTCTTCATCGTCCAGACCGGAGGGACCAGGCACAATGGAGGCTTTAGCCAAGGGCTTTTCTCTCCAGGCGTTTGATGCGGGACAATTCGCATCGCAAACCGCGTACACAGGTCTGAGGTAATCGGGAACGAGAGACCGGTGAGACCTTTCAAGTAGTGATGACTTCCTACTGGACTGATCCCCAAGGACAACAATCTAGTGTGGTTGGTGGATGAGTTGTAATTTTCCCCTTTGTTTGATTATGAGAGCCTATCTAAGTTGGAAGTTCTCGACGGCCATTCACTACAGCTTTGTCAAAACTTGTGTTACTGAATGTATGCTCGATGAAGTGGATGTGGCTTGACTCACTGATATGGCAGACCTATATGTACATCTCCGTGGAACGACACCTGAAGCCCAAAGCACAATACGCCAGAAAAGAAAACTACAAGCCGTCCTTTAGACGTACTCTATTTGCTTTCAATCGATCATCTTGGAATTTAGCCTTCTTCTTTGGTCGTTGTCTCTTGGCATATATCATTCGAGATGCACGTTTGCAATTGTCAATGCGGTTGTCAGCGGGTCGTGGAGGTACGGACCGAGGATCGGTGTCACTACTGCAATATCCGGCATTAGAGACTGTGCTTGTGGAAGAGAAGCGTTGGTATTTGCAAGGAAGAGGGCAATATGATTTGCCTCTTGGGATCGTTGGAAGGGGGACGGGCTTTGGGGAAACAGTTTGAAGGATTGGTTTGGGGGATGGGTTCAGTGGATTGGAGACCTGGGTATGAGACAACCTCTTGAGTATAAGAAAGACTGGAAAGGGATGTGAAATGGAGTGATGTTGGGAGAATGTTACGCTGATCGCTGTATTGTGACTCGAGTGCTCTGTTTTTGTGATGATAGTGTGCTCGAAAAAGGCCCAGGTGTTACTGTGGTTCATACTTGGTGAGACGTCACCCATTAGTTGATGAACTGAATCCATTAGCTTTTTGTATAATTTACTTATGCAGCTAGGAGATGAGAAGACTTGAGTAGGCACCTTGGACACGATGTTTCGGTTATCTTCTTCTTGAGATATATACCGTAGGAGTTGCCTGACCGGCAGGGGGTATTAGTCCATATCCCGACTCCTTCCGCTCCACGGCTCCTGTCCTGATCAAAATAAACCAACTATTTTCCAAGCCCGAATACCCTCAAGGTTAATGTAGTCTGACATACATTAGTTAAGGTACCCGTTGGTTCCACTTCCAGTGCCTCACAAGTCCGAACAGTGACCAGCAAGTCCGAGCAGTTGGTCACTGATAGTGGAACCAACGGGTAAGTACATACATGTACTTTATTAGTCACCGCTAAAGAAAAATATCTTTGCGATATCGCTACCTTCCATACATTCCTCCCACTCCAACCAACCTCTCTCTCTTCCATCACTCAATTCACCCAGTGGACAGGCAGGACAGATAAAGCCACCATGTCGACATTTGGCAACTACTTTCGCGTGACGACGTGAGTCCTCTCCCTCCACGCGCGAAACTGCTCGGAACGCAAGACAACAGCCTACTGACCTCCATCGGCACAGCGCCGGCGAGTCCCACGGCAAGACCGTCGCCTGCATCATCGAGAACTGCCCGCCAGGCCTGTCCCTCGTCGAGTCCGACATCCAGCCGCAGCTCAACCGCCGGCGCCCGGGCCAGTCGGCCATCAGCACCCCGCGCGACGAGAAGGACCGCGTGACTATAGGATCAGGATGCGAGTTTGGGCGCACGTGTGACAACCCTACAGGAAGTCGTGATGTCTGCCATGATGCTAATACCCTGGGGTCGCAGATTGGGCACACCCATCCTCCTGACCGTGCCTAACGAGGATCAACGTCCTCACGACTACGGCTCCAAGACCATCGACCTCTACCCGCGCCCCTCCCACGCCGACTGGACTTACCTGGAGAAGTATGGTACCAAGGCCTCCTCTGGCGGCGGCCGGAGCAGCGCCCGCGAGACTATTGCCCGCGTCGCCGCCGGCGCTGTTGCCGAGAAGTGGCTGCGCGAGGCCTACGGCGTCGAGATCGTTGCCTTTGTTTCCTCGGTTGGCAACATCAAGCTCTTTGAGGACAGGCCCTCAACCGATAGCGACGATATTGACTCCCTTAGCAGCAACCCCAAGTTCCTCGAGCTTGTTGACTCCCTAACCCGCGAGAAGGTAGATGAGTTCCTTCCCGTGCGCTGCCCTGATACTGCCGTCGCGAAGCGTATGGAGGATAAGATTGCCGAGCTCCGCGATCAGCACGACTCTACTGGTGGTACCGTAACCTGTATCATTCGCGGGTGCCCCTCCGGCCTCGGCGAGCCGTGCTTTGATAAGCTTGAGGCTCTCCTCGCCCATGCTATGATGTCTATTCCTGCTACCAAGGGCTTTGAGATTGGCTCTGGCTTCCGCGGCGCCGAAATGCGCGGATCCCGCCACAATGACCCCTTTGTGTCTACCGCCGCCGCCGACGATGCGACGCCGAGCTCTGGCGCTGGCATTCCTCCCTCCCGCCTGCAGACCAAGACGAACCACTCCGGCGGTATCCAGGGCGGCATCTCCAACGGCATGCCCATCTTCTTCCGCGTTGCGTTCAAGCCCCCCGCTACAATCTCCCAGGAGCAGACTACTGCTCGCTACGACGCTTCGGGCGAGGGCATCCTGGCCGCCAAGGGCCGTCACGACCCTAATGTTACTCCTCGCGCCGTTCCTATCGTCGAGGCCATGGCCGCTCTGACTATTGCTGACGCCCTCATGGCTCAGCACGCGAGGCAGATGGGTATGAAGATTGCCGCAGCTAGACGGTAGTACATTTCGGAGACCGAGAGCTCAATTTACTACGAGTGAACGTGGAGACTAAGGGGGAACACCAGCAGTATATAGAAACGGTCAGGATCAAGGTGATCGCAAACATCTAAAGCGCTAGGAGAATACATCGTTTATTAGACTTCGGCCCTATCCATGTTCTGTCCTTCCCTGATGAAACCGAAAATGCCTTCAAGCCCGGGGCCGGAGGGACGGGCCTACACTATAGCGAAGATGATTGCCATAGCACTGTTCTGTTTCTTCCTCTGTCTACTTTAACAAGTTCCTGCGCACGACCAGGAGCAGCCTTTCGACAACGCGTGGCACACCATTGCGCTGGTGGCAGAGGGCCCGGAGATGTATGAGGCCTTAAGGCGTCTCCGATTGGCGAGCACAACGAGGTCAGCAATCTCCTTACATGGCCGAAGGAACGATTAAAGGGCGGCCTCGGGGAGCGTCAGCGCTTATGCAATAGGACGCGAAGGGTATTTCGTCAGCGATGATAACGAGGATCCGGCCGTGCGAGGAAGACAAAACAGACAGTGGCAGATGGTGAAAGATTAAGCGTCGGCGCGCGTCTTGAGGGAATCCTGTAACTCCAGGTTTGGAGTCTTGGGATATAAAAAGAATGGAAGACATCACACTCAAGAGAAGTGCTTGAGGGGGACCCGCGAGTTCTCCACTACCTGTGGTCGTATGTGCTGGATACTGAGCACGAACCGTATATAACGGAGCGAAACGGTTGCAGATTTGGGCGAAGTCTTATGGTGCTCTCGTCGAGGACAGGTGGAATTTGATTGACGAGGGAATTGTGTAGTGTTGCATGACCCGCGAGGGCAATCAGGACGAGGCTGTTTCCATACTCGCTGTTTGTGAAGTAAGATGGCCGGGATATAACTGCGACCCTCCCTCTCTACCAGATGATCAACGGTCTCTGTGTCCCCTTCTGTAAGATCCTGGAGGCAGTTGATTTCAAGGCAGATCCAGCCATCGACAAGATTTCGGATTCTTATAGAAGCGTCCCCCCAACTGCTCAATCGCGCGACACCGTTCTTCCATATTGAAAGCGTTTTGAATGATGGCAGTGCCTTTGATTGTAGCCGCGGCAGCTGGTATCGCCAGAACCCAGACTCCACCTCCCTCAGGCCAGCCAATATATTTAGATCCATGCCATTGGGCTCAGGTTGAATATTGTATCTTATATAACTCAGATTCAGCCTTATACCAAGTGGCACCTAGCTGTCGCACCGCATGTTTAATTAGCATACTGTTAATCTTCTAATTCGGTAAAGGAAATTCTCAAGTAAAACAGGGTACTCACTTTTATTACAATGCACGTCTTCTTCTTCAGCGGCGGCCGAGTTCCACGCCGAAGCAATGTGATAAGGCATGGCTGCCGCCCTTAGATGGCCACCCCCTCGCGAAGCCTCCCGGGCCCCCGGCAAAGTCAACCCTGAACTCGGGGCGCCATCCATCGTATCTTTTCAGATACTGCGAGTACTCGGGCATTCCGGGTTGCATCATCCCCAATGTACACGTATCATCGTAGTCCGCGGCGTTTTCATCGTCTACTGTATCCTCCATCGTTGCTCGCGCTCTGGACTGAGAGAACTGAGAGAAGAGATACTGCAGCATTACAACGGCTGTGGTGAAAGCCAATAGGGATTGGAAAACATCTTGCCATTGCAAGTGATTTTCCTTTAAGGTGGCGGCAAAGGCAGATGAAGGTTGCTGCCTGCGCACTTCAAATACACATATACTCAGTATCTACCTCGTAATCATCGACACCGTTATCCCCAAATGTTACTGAAATGGTCCCCGAGACCTTGCCGGCATAACGCAAAGGGTAGAGTGACCAACCAGAAGTTGGGCCATGGTCGAGACCGTTTTGGGTTGTAATGTTTACAGTGCAAGGAACAGGGGGGGCCTGCAAGTCATCACCAGCATGCATGCATCTACGAACTTGCAACCAACACCCATTTTGCTGTCCAATGAGCGCCATCGGTAGCGTAGGTGGCAGGGATAAAGAAAAACAGATTCCGACTCCAGGACAGAGTCAGGCCATACCTACATGCGAGTAAAAATTCTCTGTTGTTTTTCCCTTTTTCCATTCCTTCTGACGGCCTCCGGACAGCGTGCAAAGATGCCCGGCAAAGAATTGGCGCGCAGCAGCCGTTGCCTTGTCAACTTGATCCTGTAAGTATATCATTGGTTAGGCGGAACGTGGGTATGGGCTCCCATGTATGTATATTGTGATAGAGCCGCTGGCTATATAATGGCGGCCAGACTGCCCGAAATTCGGGCAATGTAGGATGTCTCTCAGTGTCCGCAATTGCCTGCTGTGAGAATGAGCGTCAACGTGCTACAGGCAGCCGCGGCAGTTCTGCTCGTATATCCTCGTTCAAGCTGGCGACTCGTGCGTCAGCCTGGTTACGAGACCCACTGCCGTCTTCACGATGACCGACGCTTCCCAGGTCATCGTGAGACGGATTATCCGGTCGACTATATGTCCAGCTGCTCATCTTGGGCGACCCTGACGCCGACGACACCTCTGCGGCCTGAGCCCAACCGCAGCCTGGAGCATCGCCATCTACAGCAAAGCGGACTGTGTCGGCGACCACTTACGTTCTCAAGGACCACGACCTCGACTCGACCAGTGCCTTGTCATCCGCGCGGGCAATTTCCCCCTCGACGTCCACCACGGGGGGGTTCATGCCAGTGGTTCACCAGCGGCGGCAACCTTCCGGACCAACTGCAGCGTCGGCACCCTGACCCAGCCGCCTTCATGGGGCGTCCTCGGCGACGCCCTGCCCGGCCTATGACACCAACGGCAGCGCCAACGACGGCAACGCGCAGGCGTACGACCCGGCTGAGGGCTGTCACAACTACAGCCCCCTCCAACACAAGACCTCAATACCCGAATGTCCCTGCAGTGCGGCGCCCAGGTCGATGTAGGTGAGGTTCAAGGTGAAGCCCCTGCGGAATGTCATCTCGACCGTTGCTGAGAACGGCGCAGGGCCGTCGCGGACTCAGAGGCATACTTCTGTAGTGGCCAAGGCGGTGGACCCAAACTTGCACTCACCCTTTACATAAGTTCCGGCCGAGACCGACCACAAGTGTGACGGACCTGTGTTCTGTTTATGCTTGGTCATCATAGAGATGTGTCTTTTTATAGGTTTGTCCAGTGCATTATAGTTGCTCTCAGTGGATTTGATCTGGTAAACGATGGTGTTGCATTGTGACTTGATCGTGGCGGGATTGAAGATGAGCTGTTCACATGTCCATGTAGTGGCATGGTCATCAGGTTGCATTTCCTTGCCTCTCTTCCAGACGACAAGGAAATTGTGTTCTTAATTGTAGGAAGCCAGGCTATGGTGTTATTCCGGCTTGGCTTCTTTCGGCTTCTTCTATTAGCATTATCGTCCTCATCCACGCCTTTGCTTCTTCGGAGCTGTTTAAGTATGAAGCTGAGAAGTAACTTCAATACCGTCGCCCTCGTTTTCAATCAACCTGAGCTCACCTGCTGAAAAGTATACAGGTGGTAAACACGTTCGGAATTGGTATTTAGGCTCTTGAAATCCCGGTCTACTTCCACTACAAGGCCGGTACAACAGATAAGTCTCCAAACCGAATAATGTTCCACTCCCAGCGCCGTTCGCTAGCAGTAATCACTTTTCTTCCGTCTCTTATAACACTTATTAGTTGTGACCTGCCTTAATGTTTAGAAATCTGTGAGGAGCAATACTATGTAACGTTTCCAGATGAGAACGATTATCTATTCAGACCAGCACCAGGGTCAGTATTCTGATGAAACATGATGACACCATGAAGAAGAGCAAAAACAAGGTTGCTCTGTCGCCACTTTATGAATATCCACACTCAGCCGCAAAAAGGGACTGCTGGGTACATCGGGCCTTTGTTTACGAAGCTGGGTCTTTCTATCTTCACCTCGAAGGGGAAGCTCGGCAGCAAACCGTGGGTTATCCGGCCATGTACGAGTAGTCAATCCGTAGCTCCCTTGGTCAGCCCACAGCTCCCAGGTTATTTTTGGAAGGCCTGATCTCGACATCAACCTAGAGAATAGACCGGAGTGTCACAAGCAAAGATAATAGTCAAGTAAATGGCTCAGCTACTGGAGGCTGTTGCCCTGAGAAAAGCACTTAGCATGAACAAGCCTGAGAAGAAACAAACGGCCGTTCCTAATCAGGCAAGGCAGGGGAGACGATAAAGTGGACTTTCTCCTCGACACAGCCACTCAGAGGCCAGGATCAGATCTAATCTAATCTGATGAGTCAATATCAATCTGATAAGATTTTGATCAGTCCACCTTTAGGTAAAGGATTGAGTCAGATGCGACCCTAGGACATGCAGCAAATGATCGAGACCGCTGATCGAGACCATGTCGAGCAGCGTGCCTCCACCTGGATGAAGTTTTTTTTCTTCTTTTCTTATATTGCGGGTATGGAACCGTGAAGCTGGGAGTGTTTGTCAAAGGGCGTGCCAACTACCTGGGGGGACGGAGTCCGGGTGGTGATGGGTTCGTGCTGAGTGGGATGGAGATTCTCCTGTTATGGGGTGAAATATTGGTTTCTGAAAGCCCACAGTGGCGTGAGCGGATACCGTGATGCTGTTCACGAGCTGCCGAGGGATTGTATGAGGTGGTAGTTATATAACGCAAGTTGCCGAGCTGATGTATATCTGGCGTCCTGTTCCGTGCAAGTTCTCATCTGTTGTGGGACAGACGACTTCCCAGGACCTATAGATCCTCTGAGCCATGATAGCCACAAGGTATATGCTGAGAATCAGCCTGCTTCTGGTGGGCCTATTTTCGTCACATGCCCTATCGAGCACCATCAGTGTCGATCAGGAATGTGTTTCCGCCGTCTTCAGCATCCTCGGGGGTCTCAACTTTGTAGGTATTGGCTACGGCAACTACTACGTGGCCAGCTGCCAAAACCCGCTCAAAGTCGCTTCTATCTACGCCATCTCCAAGACCTATTGTCCGCCTTCTGACTTGGATCCTGGCTTTGACTACCTCAAGACTTTATGCCGAAAGTATGGCGGCGCGGAACTTTTGCCCGAGGAAGATGTGGCTGCCAATTTGACGGATGAAGCAGTCAACGGCTTTCCTGTGCTTGATCAGGCTGATACGAGGGTTATGACGAACCTTACGACGCCGGTTTTGATATCGAGGGATTGGTTTGATTTAGGCTTCAAGACGGAGGTTGGTTTTCCATGCCCTTGTATTGATGTGTAACAGCATTGCTAAGATGGTATAGGACGAGTGGGATTTTGAGGCTCGAAATCGTGAAAGATATGGGTGAGATTCTGTTGCACCATGCTCCGATACTGGTCAACTTGACGCAAGCAAAGGCTGACATGTATAACACTGCAGGTTTGCCATGTACGGCTTCTGGGGCGGCGTTCTCCTCGTCGGGACTCTCCATCGACTCGCTGCCCATTTCCTTGAAAGCCGACAGCTTCCATTGCCCACCGGCCCCGAAGACACCGGCTCGGCGGATAGCCGCGAGAAATCGAGAGCAGGAACCAAGTCACTCGCGTATCTGTATTCGCAGGTCCGCAAGCGTCTTACTACTCCGAGCGTTTTCCCTCCGTATCACCGCCAGCTCTTGTTTGGATGCACCATACCGACGCGGATTGAGCTGTTCGTCGTCGCCTCATACTGGGTCGTCAGTTTCGTGCTTTGCTGTGTCAACTATCGTGCGTTCGAGGGCAATCTATAGTAAGTACACATACTGAGAAACAGACAAACAGACCGAGACACAGAAGGGCTGACACGGGATGACTGGAAGTTGGCCCAAGGTGGCGCCTCAGATATGGCGATATATCGCTGACCGAGCGGGCGTCATGGCGTACTCCAATCTACCGCTGATTTGGATGTTCAGCGGCCGAAACAACATCTTCATTTGGCTGACGGGATGGCAATTCTCTACGTTCAATCTGTTTCACAGACACATTGCTCGCATAGCGACATTGCAGGCCATTATGCATTCCATTGGATACACGGCATTCTATTACACGGCCGGTTATGGTATGTTGACCGCGTGCTTCTCCGGATTACCCACCATAGTGACTCTTTATTAACGTAATATACCCAGGGGAGGAGTTACGGACAGACTTCCATCAACCTTGGCTCTACCTCGGTGTTGCGGTAAGGCTGCTTCTGACCTACAACTCTTCAAGTAATATACTGATGTTGCTTCGCTTCAGGCAACGATTTCAATGAGCGTCATTGTTTTCTTCTCCTTCAGCTGGTTCCGAAGAAAGATTTATGAATCATTTCTGCTGATTCACATCGTCCTATCCGTCGTGGTGATTGTCGCCCTATTCTAGTACGTTCCCCCGTCTATTTGACGCTGCTCAGAATCCATCATGTACTGACTACAGTCTGACACGGCAGCCACACATCCATTTTTGACGGCCAATATGACCCATACCTATGGCCTCTTGTTGCCATTTGGAGCTTCGACCGGTTCCTGAGAATTGTCCGGGTGGTCTACTGCAATCTCCGCGTTCGGCTGCGCAAGACGAGGCTCCAGCGTAGCACCGCCGCCATAGCCTATGACCAGGACGCCAACATCATTACCGTCCAGATCAACACACATGTAAAACCAGGGCCAGGCCAGCACTATTATCTGTACCAGCCATTCCGTCTCAAAGGCTGGGAGAACCACCCTTTCACCTTGGCCCATTGGAGCAGTCACCCTGGAGGACAAGCAGGATCAACAGATGTGCTATCAAGAATTGTAGATGGTTCTGCTGTGACATCGATCGAAGCAGGTTCACCACATGGAGCCGTGGAAGGCGAGAATCTCCTCTCCTTCTGGATTCGCCCATATGACGGCTGGACGCGCCATCTCCGCGATGTCTGTCTCAAGGCTCAGACCAAGTCCCAGCTTCCCGCAATCCACAGGGAGACCGTCCTCCTGGAAGGCCCTTACGGCACGGCCGAGCCCTTGTGGGCGTATGACGAGGTCCTTCTCATGGCAGGCGGGTCTGGCATCGCGACCATGGTTCCGTACATACTCGACCACATCGCAAGGACAGCCGCGCCTAACAAATTGAGACGAACACGCATACGCGGACTGACGCTGGTGTGGTCAAATCGCAGCCAAGCTTTCATCAAGCAGATTGCCCAGCGAGAACTCGCGGCGACACTTGCGCGAGACGACATCGAGTGCATGTTTTACTGCACGAATACTGCAAAGGAGTCACTTGACTCGTTGCCTTTACCGCCGAAGGATGAGAAATCTGCGGCAGAGGAGTGTAAGGGGATGGCAGAGAGCAGCGTGCTCAAGAGCAAGGAGGAGACGGATGTGTCTGAGGCACCAGATGGTGCGACTGCGTCGATTAGGATGGGCAGGCCGGATATTGCGGGCATCGTTGAGAAGGCGGCGGCGTCTGCTTCCGAGTCTGGATCACGGCTGGCGGTGCTTGCGTGCGGTCCCAGTGAGATGGCGGATGCGGCGAGGGCGGCGACGTATCGGGCGATGCGGCAGAGCCATTCTGTCGAGTATTTCGAGGAGGCGTTTGGATGGTAAAAGTTCTAAAATGGCCAGTTGAATTGATGATTTATGATATCCAGAATAATGTCCTGGGGGATGTTGGTTTGTGGTATGCGAGCGTTGATGGATGCGATGGAAGACGGGAGTTAGCATAATGTAAGGCTCAAAGAACGACGGAGGCTAGGATGACCGTGGTTTAGGTTCATATCGTTGAGTCGATGTGAGATGAGCCCAAGAAATACCAATAGGCCAAGGAACGGTTCCAAACAGCTGCTGGCATGGTTGAGGCTGAGGTGAGAAGATGTGAAGACGGACATTCAGTGCCACGAGGAAGATGCACTTGATGGGTGAGAATGGGCTGACTAAGGCCCCGCGTACAGTAACAGGGGAAAATGTAGCTGATTCATAACTGGCTCGGCAGCAGAACAGCCACAGCTCAAGGCACTGCACAGGCGAGGACATCAAACGCAAACATGAACGCCAACCTCTGAGCCTCAACTCACAGCAACGAGATTCACGATGAGGCATCAAGGGTCAACAATGCAATCCCGACGACCGCAAAGTCCGTGCGACGCACACCGGAAAAAAGCACGTGGTACCGGAGCCATAACCGCAGATTCGATGGGGGACAATAAGGAGCAGTGAGTGATCTGGGGTGGAGATGAGGTGCATTTCCATTCCCAGGTGAAGCCAGGGCGAGAATCTGCATGGCGACAATGCCAGCCGTGATCATTGTCGACAATGCTCAAGCCTCAAAATGGGCTGAACTGCTGCCAGGCATTGGAGAACAGGCCTCGGTCTGCTCATCAACGTCTCACCTCGTGGTGTTTGCGCTCTCGCTTTCTTCTTCCCAACGTCTTTCCGCCGTCAAGATTATTTCTTTCACCACAACCAGCCTTTTCAGGCGTATCTGGAGTGACTCTGTTCTCTCCATCTTCTTCTATTTGATCCCGCCCGTTCTTTTTTTATTTTTATTTTTCTTCTTCTTCTTCTTCTCTCTTCATCAAGCTGCCGACTTCTTCTTGCGCATCTCCCAAGCCGGCCGCATCTGCATCTCACTCTGCGTTCCTTCACGCCCAAGAATCACGCTTCTCGCAACAACCACACAAGATGGCTTCCAACAAGCGAACAGTCATCGAAGTCTCCTCCGGCAGCGACGACGATAACCCGCTCGTCAACCGCCGCCGCAAGATCCGTCGACGATCTCAGCCCCAGCGTTCGTAGCAAAGAAGAACTCTGAGCCCGTCGAGATGCTGACTTCCTCCGAGACCACAAGACAGACCCAGACCCGGCAGAGGTCAGGGACAAAGTGGCCGACTTTCTCAAGTTCCTCGACGGAGCAATCCCGCGGACCCTCGTCGCGTCTGACGTCGCAGACTACATCCAGCGGGAGTCCAACACCCGTCTTGCTATTGCCGGTCAGCAAGGCGTTCCACTAGAAAAGATCTTCATCGGTCGAGATTGCTTGCCGGCCTGGCCCGACATGCAGTGGGATCCGGAACAGGAGTCTCTGCACTGCGCTATTCAGAACCGCTTGCTTGACTTGGATGTCGCCAACGCTCTGGGCGATACCCTTCGCAGCCTCCTCACGGACAAAGGCAATCGGAAGCTTCAAGAGGCAAGAAAGCTTGGGCTTAGGCTCGAAGACATCACCGTCGGCGGCGGGCTTCTGGCCACATGGAATCGTCCAGCTCTGGAGCGTCGCAATGGCTACAGCCTAGAGAACCCTCTCAATGAACAAGCCCAACGACAAGAGCTCATGGATGAGGACATGGGCCAGTCAAGCATCGAAAGCAGCATTCCGCACTCGCTCATCTTCAGCCGAGCGGCAACGCCTGATTTTGATACTTCCAGCATTGCGTACGACTCGTCTAGCGGTGACGATAGTTGCTCTGTCTTTAGCGGCAGCAGCAGCGAATACGGCGAAAGCAGCAGCGACGAAGAGGAGGAATCTGACGATGAGATTTGCATGAACAATGCGGTCCATCCTCAGCCCGAGTATTTGGAGAGCGACGACGAAGCGCCACATATCCTTCACGATGTCGAGGTTGTCGGCTGTCGCGAGGGGCACCCGGATATTGATTTGGAGGTGTACGTGGTGGAGGACGACTCCGACGTGGACGATTTGCCAGAACTCGAGCTTGCGATTGATGGCGATGCGTTTGCGTATTACTTTGGTGATGACGGTGCTGTGGAAGTGGAAATTCCGGGGATGGATCTGCGGTGCTCGCTCGATGTTCCACCCGATCTGAGCTTTGACGCCGACGATGCTGATATGGAGGATCATGAGGAGGAAGACGACGACGGAGATGTGAACAGCCTGTTCAACGAGGATGAAGATATGGGTGGACAAGAAGATGATGCTCAGCTCGATGACGGCACAACTTCTCAGCTCAACGGATACGAAGCGAGTCTTGTCCCCATGGCTCGAGATGAGGAAGAGCAGACCTCGGGGATCCAGATCACTGAGGATGGCTTCATTTGGTGAAACGCGGGACACACGCATCACCGTTCCCAGAGCTCGCGATCGGCCCTTTCTGTTATGACCTGCTTTACTTGCGTATTTTTCTTTTTACCTCATTTCATTTCTTCTTTACTTAGTTCTTGGGAGGCAAAAGCTGCAACCTACAACCGCATCTGGGTGGACATGGCCGATTTTCAGTTTCTCTTTCTCATTTTCTCAGCACTGCTGTGGCTCGATTTGGCAGACGGACCGTGTTTCTTCTGGGACACTTTAGGGTTGGTCAGTCTTCTGCTTTCGAGCTTTGGGACATCAACACTGGGATCGCGCTTCACGAACACGAAAACATGGGACTCGGGCTTTAGACTTGAGGGTCGGTTTTATTCGACTTTCAATTATCTTTTTTCTTCTTTTCACGGCAGAAAGGGGCGGTATGGAGAGGAGATAAATGGACAGGGACTTTAATAGACCGTTTGCTTCCAAATGTCCAAGAGTGAAAACTCCCTACGTGATATTACTGGATCAACCGCTGCCAACGGTGTTGACCTGGGCCTCCTCCAAGGCTTGAACTGCCCTACAGATCACGGAACTTGATGTCACTCTTGGTTTCGTGGGATATTATGGCAGTATGAATGGTAGTGCGCAGATAGATTCTATTCGAGAAACGTAGCTGGACGCTCCCGCCTGACAGTTGAGCGACTGCTTCTTGTTGCTACTTTGCCCAACCCCCTGCTTGCAACCAACCCACTTGTCACACGATAGCCCAACCCTTTACACTCCGTACTCAAATCCAGCAACCAGCGTAGACGGCGTCGCTACTTCTCACGGAGCAAACAGAGACACCAGATGACTCCCTTGATGCAGCGTCTCACAGGCGCCGAGCGAGCGAGCTCCGCCTCACGGAGGGCGAAGCCGCCGGCAGGTTCAGTTTCAAGACGAGAACTGAAAAGGGCAGTGATGTTGATGAGTAGCGACGTGCATGATGTGAACCCAGCATGGAGATGATGTCTAGCAAGCGCGCGTGTAGATATAATTGGCATGAATCCCTCTGAAGTTTAAGATGAAGAACCACCGCTCTCAACAACTCAATCATCCAAATAACATGTTCATTCAAACGCACAGGCCCACACAACTTCATACGACGTCGATACCCTGAGCTTTCAAGAAACAAAATCATCATCATGTCCTTCGTTCAAGGCCCCAACGGCGAACAAGTCATCCCCATCAAAATCGACGGCATCGCCCTCCCAGTCCACGACGCCCTCCTCATCCCCGTGGAATCAGTCTCCTAGGGGAAAGTCATCCACTACGCCCACAGCGCCACCGCTGAGATCGCCACGCAGGCGGCTGACTCCTCCCAGCGGGCCTTTCTCTAGTGGAAGACGACAACTCATGTCCAGCGCAGAGACCTTCTCCCTCGCACGGCTGATGTGATCGACTCCTGGGTCGACCGCTTCGTCGAGGTACAAGTCGCCGAGACGGGGTGTTACGAGGGCCGGGCCCGGTTCAACGTGGGCAATCTAACGCGCGGTATGCGTGAGATTGCTTCGCACATCTCGCATATGGCGACGGGGGAGCTGCCGTCTCTGGAAGTCCCTGGGTCCATCGTCTTGGTGTACAATGAACCTGTCGGGCCTGTCCTTGCCATCCCGCCTTGGAATGCGGCCATGGTGCTCAGCGGACGGGGAATGGCCGCTCCCATCGGTGCTGGCTGCTCCGTCATGCTCAAGGCGTCCGAGCTGTGCCCGCGAACCCACCACCTCATTGTCCAGGCCTATGAAGAGGCCGGTAAGCCCAAGGGCCTCATCAACATTGTCCAAGCGGCCCGCGGGGATGGAACTGCTGTCACCGAGGCACCGGTTGCACATCGATCTATCCGCAAGATCGAGTTCATCGGCAGTGCTGCTGTCGGCCGCATCATCGGTCAGCTCTCCAGCAAGCACCTGAAGCCTGTGCTGATGGAGCTCGGCGGAAAAGCGCCTGCGATTGTTCTCAAGGACGCTGATGCAAAGCACGCGGCTGGCAAGATTATCCAGGGCATGATTATGCACCACGGCCAGATATGCATGTCCACCGACCGCGTCGTCGTGGTGGAGGATGTTGCTGAAGAGCTCATCAGCGAGCTCAAGATGGCTCTTGCTACGACGTTTGCGGGCAAACAAGGCGTAGCCGTATCGAAGAAGCAGGCAAAGAGGGGACAGCATCTCCTGCTCCGAGCTCAGGCTGCTGGAGCCCGTTTTATTGTCGGCGATGCCAGCTTGAATGCCGAGGGAACGAGTCTCATCTCTACAATTGTTACCGACGTGAAGCGCACTGATGAGATCTTTCATGAGGAGATCTTTTCCCCTGCAGCTATTTTGACCATTGTCAAGGACGAGGCCGAGGCCGTACACGTTGCCAATGATACTACCTACGGCCTGAACGCCGCTGTTCACAGCCGAGATGTTCTCAATGCTCTTTGAGTCGCCAAGCAGATCGAGGCCGGACAGATTCACATCTGCGAGACCACGGGGTACGACGAGCAGACTCTGCCTATTGGAGGGACCAAGGACAGTGGCTGGGAAAGAAAGAATGGCAAGTATGGGTTTGCTGAGTTTTTGGAGGAGAAGCCGATTTCGATTCACGATCCTGCTGTGAGCAAGAACCGGTTTGGCGACGAGAAATAAGGGGGCGGTGCGTGTTGAATGATATGTACTTGTCTCTAGAGTTTTTATGACGATTGCCTATTCAGAATTGCGACAAATCTTCAAACAATGCATTATGAACAAGATGTAGGTGCGCAAGGTTAAAGTCTGAGGTTCACTTCCGCTCTACTTACGAATGCTGCTGTGAGAGGCTAAACGGCATCTATAACACCGCAAGGCCGCAAAGCTTGACTCGCCGCAACGGAAGCTCATAAAGGGCTTCAGTCTAGGAGACATGGTGAACAAGATTGATCCCATCACCTGAGGCTTGATATATACTTGGTACGTCAGACTTTCCGGTGGCACCGAACCATTATAAGAGGATGCAATGTTCGCCATGGAAATACCGGACTACGGCATATGAATGGCATACGAAGTTAATAAGGGAACAGTGGAGTTGCAGCAGGATGGGCCTGCGGAGAGGGATTTGGGGAGGGTTCTTCATGAGGCGTCGGTGAGGATGTATGGGACTGAGAAGGATAATTGAAGGTTGAGATGCCGATGTGGCTGCGTTTATGATACATTTGTCAGCTCTGGTGACCTCTGTCTTAATGGAACGACAAGTACTATCGAGATTCAAGAGGAACAAGAGTAGGCTGTCAAGTGCCTGAAACTCAAAGGATCTCTCTGGCGTTGCGATGACCATGGGCTTTGAAGTGGGCCTCTGTGAAGACAATTAGAAAACGTGAAAATGATCAGATATAGATCATGACTGGATCCACCTCAATTCGGGAAGTAAGCAACAGACCTTACAGTCGTCAGCAATATTTAGAGGTCAAGGTATAGCAGCCACTTACTTATACCTCACCCAAAGAGTGACGGCCCATCTCCATTCCTCGCACTACCTAAACTTGAATAGTAATCAAGACGCCTGCGGCACTTCACAGTCGTCCAGTTTATAAGTCCGCAGAATCCCCATGCCGCTGATGAAAAGTCCGCTCACCTTGCATGTTACACCGCACCAAAATGTCCACTCCCCACGAAAGCCCGTCGCCGAACCACCAGAGCAATGCCGGCGCTTTGGCTCTGCGGTGGTCGTGCTCTGCGTGTCGGCAGTCGAAGCGGCGCTGCGATAAAACGTATCCCGAGTGTACGCTCTGCACTCGGTGAGTCTTGTCTATCGATGGCGTACATGTTGTATCATGTCGTGAGCTCAGCATGGTGACCGTGTTGTAGGAAGAATCTTCCGTGTGATTACCCAGGTCGGCGAAAGAGGCAAAAGATCAAGGACCGCATCAGAGCAGCTTCATCTGCGAGCAGGTCCGCCGCCAGCCCTCCTTCTACTAGCACCACTAAGAAGGACCAGAAAGACGCAGACCAGCCATCATTCCCTTCTACCAACGCCAACTTCATCGCCGAGCGCTTTCTGGATCCCGACGTCTTCTCCCGTGCGCAGTTGACGGTCGTCAATGCAGAGGTACCGGTGACCGACGACATTGCTCAGCTCGTGGGCAGCGTGGTAGACATTCAAGCCACCTCTGCTCAATTCTTCAAGTCGGTCCATACGTGGATGCCCATCATTTCGAAGCCGCAGTTTTGCGCGAATCTGCTAAGTCGGTTGACTTATAAGAGGGCCGAATTGTACCTGCTTGTGCTTTCTATGAAGCTGTGCTGCGCTCGTCAGACAACGCGGAACAACCCCTTGTACCAGACGGTCAAGCAATTGCATTTCAAGATTGAGACTTCGGGGGTCTTGTCCGTCCCTGTTTTGCAGGCTGCTATACTTGTTGCGCTGTATGAGCTTGGTCATGGCATTTATCCGGCGGCATTTCTTTCGGTGGGATCGTGTGCTCAGTATGCGACTGCCTTGGGTATTGACAAGTCCATACTCTTGTCGAATTCGCCCAAGGCTCAGTGGATCGAAGAAGAAGAGCACCGTCGCATTTGGTGGGCGATATTGGTCCTTGATAGGTGGGCAGCTTGTTTTGAGTACATGTTGAGATTGAAGATGCTTATTCCAAGTCCAGGTATCTCAACTTGAGCGATCCCAAACGGCATCTCATCACACCAGATGCGGACATTGAAAGCTATCTGCCCGTCGACGATGAAGCATGGGAGACGGGAGTGAGTTCTTCGTCAACCACACAAGTAGTTCGGCATCGCTAACCGATATAGGTGCCCGACTCTGATCATATATACACCCTGGCCACGGCCAACAGCTACCATCTGGGGCTCTTTGCGCGATTCGCACAAGCAGCGCACTTGCTCAGTCAGGTCCTCCATCACGTATCTGAACAGTCCAACGAGACAGCCCAGTTGCGGCGCACCATCTTTGCGCTCATCAACGTCTCCAAGATTGAGGCGTCAATGAGGCGGTTAGAATATTGCAGTCAGACGGCAATCTGCTATAGGTGGGCTGCTCCCAGCTTCTGCCGATGGACCTTTTTGCTAAATGACACAGTGGCATTCTTCTTCTTGACTCCTCCTCAATGGACAAGGACGCGGATCACGCTGGCACGCAATTCTCTACTGAAAGCGCTCACATCTCACAGGTGACGCTCGACATGGCATCATCTTTCGTTCAAGGAGACGCAGAAGAAATATGCGCCATTGTCAGTCCGTTCCTGGTTCACCTGCTGTATAGAGTGGCGTCGATACACGTGAGGATCGCGCATGAGTCGCCAACGACCGCCGCTCTGGAAAAGGTTGAGCTTTTGAAGAAGGCAATCAGGTTTGTTGGGAGCCGATGGCTTTGCGCTTGTAAGTATCTGACGAGATGATGCAACGGCCCTTGTGCTAATCAATTTCCTTAGCCACGTACCTCTCGCTGTTAGAGAAGCAAGAGATTTTGCTCGTAATGCAATAAAAAGTACCTGACACGCGTAATACATGCTTTTAGATGCAATCAAGCAATGCTCACATGGTTGGTCTACGTGTCCACGGAGTATCAGGCATGGCCTGCCATATCCCTAACCAGATGAGAAAGAAGATACTCTACACGTCACTTGACTGATAAGAGGTCATACACTGAAGATCATCAAACGCTGGTTCTATCTGGTCAAACAAATGGGTATAATCTTCGCTAGCTTCTTGTTCCCAAATCTCCTATCTAGCATCTCTTGAACATTGAGAATGGAAGACCATAGTCTTCTCTGTCACCGCAATCGTCGACTTTACAGTCCGCCCATGATGGAGGAGTCACGCCCCTCTTGCCTTCACTTTTCTTCCTCGTCCGACTCGTCAGACTCTTCTTCGTCGGAATCTTCCTCCCCACACTCCTCCTCTTCAGACTCTTCACTTTCTTCCTCCTCAAAGTCTTCAGCCTTGTCAGAGACTTCTTCATCAGACTCTTCTTCCCCAGCCTCTCCCCCCTCAGACTCTTCAGTCTGTTGCTCCTCATCACACTCTTGACTGTTCTCACCCTGAGCGCCCAAATCGTTGGAGCAATCCTCTTGCTCCCAAGCCCTGGCAATACCAGAAAAGGCCAGAATCAAGCTGCAAGCCCACCGTATATCGATGGCCAACTTGAATGCCTCCACCAGAGGCTGCTCCATCTCGACCTCGACAATCAACCCACTCTCAAGCTCACGGCCGGAGGCCCTTCTCACCGAGGGGATTTCTTCTCCTTCAGGATGTTGTGAGACTTCCTTGACAACGTCTTCGAGCTCTGCCGTGAGCGTGTCGTCAGGATTTCGACCATGTTGCGGCATCCAGTGGAACTGCAACTGGACCTTGCAGGTGCTGGTGTGAGATTGCCTAATACTGACGCACTTAATCCCGAAAAGCCCTTGTTTCCACCATTCGATGAAGCTTGGACGCAGGGAAAGCATGTTCCAGGCTTTGTCAGTGGTTCCATGCATCATCGTGGCAAATCCGTAGACCTGATTAGCCACTTCAGGCCCGAGTAGGGCGCCCAAGAGAGGAAGCGACAGTTGGAACAGCTCCAGGTTCATGTCGGTCTCGTTTGATGGTATGATGCGACAGACGTCTGGATCCGGCCATCCTGTCAGGACGCAAGAGTTTTGGTCTCTACGAAGGCACTGTCAACTGGTTAGCATGCAATTTTGAAGAATTTCAATAGACATCTGTTTACCTCTGCCCGTCCAGCTGGGCCTGGAGGAAGAATGTCTCTTCGCTTACTGAGTCCTGGCCACGACCCCTTTACCACTGAAACCCCATGTTAGTGAGAGTGCAGAAACCAGTTAAGGACATCGGTCACTTACTGAAATGGAGAAACGAGCTCATTGTACGACAACAATAAACGCTCAAGTCCTCGGGAACGGCGTTGAGCCGGTCGAGAGGCATGACCAGGCTAGTCGCGAGCTGGAGGGTCGTATAGAAGAATGGCTTTGTGGGTAAGTGCTCGCCTTCTTCCCACATTATGCGCCATTTTTCCATGGTTTGGAGTCTCATCTCCAATTCCCCCTGTGGCGGAACGAGGGAGTCCGGCGGCGAGAAGCCGGCGCCGTCCTGGAAGTACTGCAGCAGTCCTCCCCTGGCCGGCACCGACTCTGTCCAGAAGGCCATGGACGCAAGAAGACCGTCCAACTTTGGCACCCCGGAAGATTTCTCGGGTGCCGGCAGCATCTCCATGTGGAGGCAGAAGCCACAGACCGTGAGCACCGACTGCTCGGGGTAGCTGTAAATCTCCGGCGAGACGCTGTTCGGATGGAGACAATGGGGGCAGATGGTGAAGAAGGACAAATGGAAACGAGCGAAGTCATCCATTATGGTCGTGTTGAATCCCAAAGTCTTCCGCGGGAAGTTGTCGTTTGTGGCTTCGTCACAAGATCAAGATCAAGATCAAGCTTTGCGTTGCGAGAGCGGTGGATTGAAGAGCAATGCTTGAATCGAGAGACTGTGTGTTAAGCCAGCGGAAAGTTGATTCGGGGACATTTGCTTGATGAGAGACGATAGACTTCCTTAAATACCCAGGATGGAGGTGGAAAGCTAAGTGAAAGTGGCCATAGAATGAAGCCCTGTTTGGCTATACCCAAACTTGCTGTTGGCGTTGTTGAGCCCTAAAGTATCTGCGTTGATGCGAAACCTTATTCGTCTTATCAGGATCTTCAGACTTGGGAGGTTAGCCTATTCCCAAGTTACGGATCATGGCATGTTATACGGAAGCCAGGTATAGCCGTTGGTAGAGAAGCTGTCGGAGTATTGAGGCTCCCATTGTTATTGTGGATCAGACTTCTATATGAACATACTGTCGTGACCAGGTACAATAGGATCTCTTCTGACTAGGAGTAGCCCTGTTGGTTATGGGGGCTATGCCATTGTGTGGTTGTGTATCGCTTCGTGGCCATGATTCTTCTCGCTCTTCGTCCTCAGCCATTCTGGAAATTCGATCCACCGGTGTCTATGCACCCATTCCACCACTGCGCCATAGTCACGGCATCTATGTGTTTCGTCGAGCACAAACTCTTCCAAATCATTGGTAGTGACAAGTGTCAAGTCGGGATGACAAAGTAACTGAGATCGAACATAGTCGAGGCAGTGAAGCATATGAGCCTCGTCCCACGGAGGCGGCGTTTTTGACATGAGGTTTTGGCGAATGGAGTTCTGAAAGCCACAATTAGTCCTGCAGTATCCATATGGAACAAGAAAGAAGATTGCATACTAAGCAGTGAAGGGCGTGGAAAACGTCTACTTGGTAGATGCTCTGGGAGGAATCTGTTGGGGACTGCGCCGAGGGCCTCAAGCCTTGATTCCGGGCCCATTCTGTGTCTAGCGATATGACGCCTCCGGAACCGAGCAGGTCTCTCCAGTAGTCGTCGGCGTCACGGGAGTCAGCCATATGTTCAGAGCCATTTTGAAACTTTATGGAAGTATTATATGATGCAAGTCGCGATAAGCCATCAAGAGAAGTTTCTTGTCGTAGTGCCTGTTTCGCCTGATGGAGCGCAATGAAGCCCGTTATAAGAAGGGCACACAGGGTTGCCTCGATTAGGAGTACTGCGGTATGAATGATAGAGAAGTCTCTCGATGACTTCTCTAGCAGAGTCAAACGTTTGTTTTTCTGTAGTGGCTCATTCTCCAAAGACTCAAAATCTTCGCCCTCTGAGAGACGTTTGTATTCAGCATCTTCCGACTTGGACTTGAACATGTTGAGCCTTTCCAATTCGTCATAAAATTTCCTCGTGGTCTTAGAAATGGCTGAGCAGAATATCTGTAGTCAGACAGAGTATGACCAAGTGTCCCCTCGATCCGAGGGGGTGGGTGTTAGGGGGATGCGTGCACTCCGGCCCTTCCCTGGATGCAACGTGCCAGAAAGCAGTAAATGCAAAGTAGCCCGATCATGGTGTAGCTTGATTCAAGTCTTTGAACAGGATCTAGACACATACTAGCTTGCTGGGATTCATTCAAGAAAGAGTGGGATCTGCAGTGGCGGGCTTACATGCATGATCCTATCGAGCTCATAGATGGTCATGGCCATCCTTCTGGTCTTCATCAAGAAGCGGGAAGTACACATGCAGGAAACATGATTAGAGCACCAAGAGAAAGGACTCACTCACTGACCCCTCAATGATAAGAGCCACTCTACTTTATCTGAATTAAAAGGTTCTACGGACAGGCTCACGCATACAGGGGAAGAATACTATATTCGCTCGTATACACATAGATTTCGTGGCATATACCAACTAAGCGCATATGGGGTATTTGACAAAAATCTTGGTCCCGGAATCTTTCATACCTCCTGGATCACCGCCAATCATCTGAACACAATGATTCGTATGGTGAAAGTTGGCCGTATACGAATCAATCTTCAAGTTGGCGTCAAGAGCGACCCTGTGAATCCTCTTCCACACATACATGCAGTGAACAACATGCCAGTCAAACGTCGTAGTAAAGTGGCCATAGTCGCCTCGATGAAGCTCCTCCATCGTCAAATTCCCGCCGTTGATCTCGAATGGCCAATCGCGACCTTCATACATGAGCTTTTCGTCCTCCAGGTCGTCTTCTGTGAGGCAATCTTGGGGAAGCCATGCATGTAGCACGATGCTGTATCGGCAGCCGAGCGCTTGGGCATCTGCTGGAGAGTTGCCGCAATCGCCGTGAGACCAGCTTAATGGAAGCCCGGTCTTTTCATCGGTGCCTTGACGAATTTCGGGATACGGTCGGTTTGGTCTCGCGGTAGTGTTGAAGGAGAGGGTTTGCCATAGTCCAAGTGCAAGTACAACGGTCAGGATTCCCAGTAGATATGATGAGATGAAGGCAATGAGGCGCCGTTGTGATTGTCTCGTGGAGCGGGCTGCGTAAAGAGGATCTTCCTCGCCCTCACTGCCCTCGACTTGGGCATACTCTTGTCTGAGTGCCTTTTTCTTGATGAACAGAGCACTTTCGCGAAGCCGATCCATCATGATGCTTCTGGCGTTGTAAAGACACGCATGGGAAAAGAGTCAGAAGGTTAGATTGGAATAGCACATAAAGATGCTCCCTGTACCATGGCACAAGTCGACGGCTTTTAGTCGTGAGTGTCTTGCTGAACTACTAAATTAAGCATATGGGTCAGTCCGGAGATACTGATCCTAGCCTTGCGTGGGTTGAAGTTCTCATCTTACCCCCGTCTTGCGGGGTTGAATCCTTCAGGCTGACGGACGGCTCGGGACCGTCGAGATACCCGAGATCGTTTCCTGTTCTGGTAGGTGCAAGATGAAGTGCCCAAGGTGCCGTAGAATGACGTTCAAGTTTTGGTGATACATGCTGAAAGCGCAATTTGGATCTGTGCTAATGATGCTCGTGTCAGGAATGACGACCTTGATATTTGCAGGACTTTTGTTGAACCCTGCAGGTTGACGTCTGGGACAATTCTGAGTTTGATGGCTACGTTGCATGTGCCAGCTTTGACTTGGCTTGGGAGGAATCGGTCCATCTCTTCCTTTGTGACGTCGTTTCTTATGGACGTAGCTAGTTAATGTGATACTGTTATGATATGTCTATCTGATTGGGAATCAGCATTTGCCATGGAATGAATGGGAGAGTATCGCTGATTTGCTGATCAGGCTTATTCTTAGTAGATGCAAATATGGCTTTCTTGTTCAGTTCTAACTCGGTTGTCTTATCGGAGCTCCTTCAACCTTGTGAAACGGGTCAAAGGTTTCGTCTAGCCTATGCTGAGCAGCCCATTCTCGAATCTTATCAAAATCCTTGCACGTATGTGTTGTCCGAAGATTTCCAAACATCTTCTGCTTCTCTTCGCTCCACTCCCAATAGATTGTGCCCACATCCGAGGCGCATTGAATAGACTGCCTCAGCTGTTCGTAGCAGTGTTCCAGATGATAGATATTGTCCTCGGCCTCCTCTGACCCAGACGTAAGATCGATCTTGAAGACGTTTGGATATACAATCTTGCGCATGAGGTTGAGACAATGGAGCTGATGGAAGACGTCCAGTTCGACCATGTACATGTTTGGATCGTGGGCGGTTGGTGTTGTGGCGTTGGGAAGGCGAGCTGCCATGGACGCTGGGATTTGAGATATGCCAATGTCTTCAAGTGCAACTTGGTCAGTACTTCTCTTACCTAGTGTGAGAGAAAAGTAACATACCATTGAAAAGGTTTTCCCATCTTTCATTGACTTCTTCAGAGTATCCCTGGTAGGCAGATCTATCGCCATGAAGGCCTCCCGTGAAGACCACTGTCTTGTACTCGACTGCAGATTCTGCTGGAGCTAATGGCCAAATTAGAACATCGAATTGCTGGCTACTGAGGTTAATCACTGACAATAAACTGCGTTCAGTATCCGTATTTGAGCAAACTGGTGATATGACATCGCCCATGTTGAAAGCAGTGCTACCAATAGCACAACGTTGAGGGCAATAGAATATGGAATGAGCCTTGCCCGTAGCGCATCTTTTGATGTTCGACCGTTGTGGTTATCGTCTTGCTCATCATCAGCGAGCAAATGTTCCCTATCATGAAACTCTTCAGAAGACTTTCTAGACATATCGACTGTTTGCTCTATGCACCGTTCAACTTGTCATGGGCAATAAATGAAAAGAAGATGTTGAGTTCTGAACGAAGTGACCTCACATACTCACCCTCGACGTCCGTCAGTCTTGAGATTGGCCGAGTGGTGCGGCAAACTTCTCAAAAGCAAGGACAAAGTTTACATTCACACCACCGGCACAGACGCCATGCTTTGCCACTTACAGGCCGAACCGAATCTCATATTGACAAGAAATGCTCACTGGGACTTTTGCTTTGCCGAATCTCGCCACGTTTGCTGATGCGGAGAAGTCGAGCTGGCCCCCATGTAAGCTTTGTCGAAGGATCCGGGATATGCAGCTACTACATCCGTGAAGCTATTGCTGGGGGTTACAATTTGTTAACTACTTCCAAGTTAGACTATCCTCCAAGGAAGGAGCCGTAGGCGTGATCTGAGATGCATATCTTCTCACAGATCACTTTGATCATTGGCTCAAGGAGGTTGACAACGAAGGATAGTCTCAGGGCTGTGTAATGAGCAAGGATCTGAGTGAGACCGATGCAACGTACCCTCTTCTAATCCCTGCTGATCGACAATCATCTTGTACAGTATCCGTCGTCAGCAGCCTTGGCAAATAGAACAAGATAGTGTTTCTCGTTGGACTTTGCTTAAGCTGCTATAGCCAAAATGCTTGTAATGAGATATGCGGTGTGTTTGTCAAGCTCCTTGCCCGCCGGATAAGCGCAGGTGTCCACCAACGGATAAGCATATAACATGAGCGGCTGGTCTCCGAACACCAGATCTTGTCCCCTACATCGCCTTCAAACACCCAAATACACTTTGCCATCACGTTCAAATCTAAATTCTATCTTCATAAGTTCTCAGTAATCTATCAAGATGAAGATATCTCAACTCTTATCTCTTGCCGTTGCTCTCATGAGCGCCGTCGACGCCGCACCAGTCGACCAACGCGACACCACCTCAGTCGACCTTGCCGATAACGAAGCAGGATGGGGCAGACGAGGCACAGCCGTGGACCCAACAAACAACCAGGCGGGCTGGGGAAAACGGGAGACGGCTGACAACCCTGTCAACGGTCATCCTGCTTGGGGTAGACGAGGTACAGCCGTTGACCCTACAAACAACCAAGCAGGCTGGGGAAGACGGGGCACAGCTGTTGACCCTACGAACAATCAGGCTGGTTGGGGAAGATGAAGTGATACGGAGTGCCAGGGTGAATATTGCTTGACAGATTGATAGGCCACCACATGTGGTTGACAGGCGAATAAACTTGATGAAAGAATCTCGGCTTTACGCATAGAGAGACCTAAGTGAGGCGCCGTACATAAAGTGTCTCCTCAAGCACCCCTCATTCACTGCTTCAAGTGCTTCCTGTTTCTCTCAAAGGGGCTTACGCACTTCGATGCCCGGGAACGGCAACCTGTGATCAACCGACGTGGTGAAATTGTATTCCTTCTCACCGCAAGTCCACAGGGCAATGAATACCTCAATGATACGTGTTCGTATACATGAAAAGTCTTCAGCACCACCCACAGTAATTGTACTACATTTATTGCTGTAGATTCACCTACGTGGCTCTCGGAAGAGTGCAGGTTGACCATGCCAACTCCCGCAGGGCAAGCTCTGACCGGGAAATACGATGGAGTTGAAGTTATGACCAAGCTGTGTCCAGGAGACTCACTTGCTAGGAAATGGATCTTGCGTCCTTACTCCTCGTCTCTCTTGACGTTCGTGATTGGGCGAATGAACAGGCTAAAAAGACACAGCCTTGCCAGGGTGAGCAACCCCATCTCAACTTCACTCCAGAAGCAACTCCACGGACTACAAAGTGACGCACATCAATCAAACTGCATAATTTAGTTCAACTCAGTGAGAGATCTTGAAGAAAATGGTTGCATCCGGGCAGAGCAACGAAAAGCCTCCAGATGGAAAGTTTGACCACCTCCAAACTTCTAAATCCAGGCACCGCCTGAACCAAATCGAAAAGATCAGAGCTCATGGAGTCGGTGATCAGGTAGCTCTACCTCAACTGGTCGTTTGCGGAGACCAATCGGCCGGCAAGAGCTCCGTTCTCGAGGGCATCACGGGAATCCCATTTCCCCGAAGGGACGGACTTTGCACCAATTTCCTACCGAGATCATCCTTCGCCACACAGATGGAAAGTCGGTTAAGTATACGGCTAGCATCAGATCGCAAAGTCCGCGGTCGGCAGAGGTTCAGCAGAAGCTCTCTGCATATCGCAAGGACATTGACGATCTATCGGAGCTGCCTGGAATTATCCAGGGCGTATCGCAACTGATGAACATTCGTGGATATTCGGACAAGGACAACGGTCACGCTTTTGCCCCTGATGCTCTTCGCATTGAGGTCACCGGTCCTATCGGACTGCATCTCAGCGTGGTGGACCTACCGGGACTCATATCTAATCCCAACGAAGAGCAAACAGAGGAAGATGTTGAGGCTGTGCACGGCATGGTCACATCGTATCTCGAGAACTCTCGAACAATCATCCTCGCAGTTCTACAAGCCGGCAACGATATGGCTAACCAGTCCATCATCAAGCTGGCGAGGAAGCATGACACTCTTGGCGAGAGAACTGTCGGAATCATCACGAAGCCGGACCTCATCAATGCTGGCACTGAAGACATGCTGGCACGGATCGCAAACAATCAGGGGAACATCAAATTCAAGCTGGGATTTTTCCTTCTCAAGAATCCAAGCCCCAAACAGCTCGAAGGAGGTCTTAGCATGGACGATCGATCAAAGCTAGAGGAGGAGTTCTTCTCAAGTCCTCCTTGGGCGACCATAAGTCTCGATCCGGACCGAGTAGGGGTCAAGAAACTCCGGGTCTACCTCCAAAAATTGCTCGATGCTCATATAGAGCGAGAATTGCCCAAAGTGCGAGATGAAATCAGGAAGCTACTGGCTGTGAAAGAAGATGAGCTGCGATTGTTGGGAGTTGCTCGCTCTTCTACCGACCTCATCAGAACGTTTCTCACAGACCTGAGCATGAGATTCTACGGACTATTGCTGGCGGCCCTTGATGGTAATTACCATAGCGCCGATGCTGGCTTTTTTTCCGACAGCGACAAATCGAGACTGCGAGCTTGCGTGCAAGAATTGAACACCGAATTTGCGCAGTATATGCGGGTGTCAGGGCAAAGGAGACTGATCATCGATCCAAAGCCCAAGTCCAGCGACTCGATGGAAAACCAAGAGACCGATAACACCTCTCAACTTATAGTGAACAAGGCTGAGATGATGCAGTGGGTGAAGAAAGTATGTTCAATCCGTCCATCTTGGAATGAACCTTTACTCAGTCTAGATGCAGGCCCATTCACGTACAAGAGGAAAGGAGTTGCCCGGAGATTACAACTCAGCGCTCCTAGCTGAACTCTTTCTCGAACAGTCATGCCGCTGGCCGATTATCGCCGAGTCTCACGTTCATTCTATGGTCGACTTGGTTGCGTACTGGATTCAGCTTGCTGTGCGAAACCTTCATCCCGAGGAGACTATACAAGCTCAGATTCAGGCCATCTTACAAGAGTGGCTAGAGGATGCAGAGAAGAATGCTCTTGAAGAATTGGGAAAGCTCATTGCCGACGAACGACGGGGTCCGTTGACATACAATCACTATTATACGGACAACGTCCAAAAAGCTCGCTTGGATCAGCAACGAAAGGTGACACAGGATGCTGTCCTTGCCGAGAAGGACCATTATGGACAAATTCGCCTGGAAAATTCCCACGAAGTGAACGAGTTTGTCGAGAAACTAAGAGCCAAGATCGTGGTTGATATGGACCAACAGGCTTGCAACGAGGCCATCACTCAGCTAGACGCCTATTACAAGGTCGCAATGAAGACATTCGTCGACAATGTCGCCCGCCAAGTCATCGAGCGCCACATCATGTCACCCCTCCAAAATGCCTTCTGCCCGACTTCTGTGTCTGAGTTGTCCGAAGACGATTTGATTCGCATTGGTTCAGAGTCGGAGAAGCAGATTGACCGACGCGAGAAGCTCGCCGCACAGGTGCAAGGGCTGAAGAACAGCTTGAGAGACTTGCAGAAGGTGGTATGACCTCAGAGGTGGACCATCCTTTGAGTTCTATGCTTCCATTTTACTTCTCGCTCTTTGATTTGCTGGCTATTTTTGAGCCTTTGGCTGGATGTTATGTCGTCTCTTGAGGTGTTGGAGTTGGATATAGACAAATTGTCCTCTTGGTTGTGGTTTTCCTACCAGGTTTTCCCACGATCCCAGCGTAAATGCGGAGAGGCCAACACCCAAGTAGAGATGAATCAACAAGCTTGATCTTGACATAGTGCAGTCCCAGAAAAGTTACTGTAAGATCGGAAGCGCGATTACGAGGTCTCTATTCTGCTGAGCAGCCTTTGGTGTTGTCATTGGACAAACCTTCAACGCCACAGAGATCGTGTGCTTATGTATTTCCACATGATGCGCTCGTCCAGTCAACGATTGGCCATGGCAAATATCAGCACTAGGACATCAGGCGATTTGAATGGTTGTTCTAAAGAATGGGGAAACATTCTTTGGTCAT
This sequence comes from Trichoderma ghanense, assembly GCF_004382785.1. Classification (NCBI taxonomy): domain Eukaryota; kingdom Fungi; phylum Ascomycota; class Sordariomycetes; order Hypocreales; family Hypocreaceae; genus Trichoderma; species Trichoderma ghanense. The sequence goes on along the minus strand of NW_027395674.1, from coordinate 658,668 downwards.
CTCGGTATAAGAGACTCCGCAGGGACGTAAGCTCATTTGACAGTACCTTACTTAAAGATCAGCTCGGGATGTGGCATCGTTCATTGATCAACAATGAATACACGTACCCGACAGCGTAGACGTTACCAAGTTGACTACTTCATCACCATGAACTGGAAGCCTCTTGCAAAAGCTATCCATCACGTCCATCACGGACCAGACAGCACCACATACACCTTCAACAAAGACCACAAGCCCACCCTCACAGTCGACTCCGGCACCGAAGTAACCTTCGACAACACCCACGCCGGCTTCGTCAACCTCACCAAAGAAACAACAACAGCAGACGTCGTCGCCCTAGACATCAAATCTGCCCCGGAACTCGAAAAACTGGTCGGTCTACTCTACGTCAATGGCCCAGTCTACGTAAACGGCGCCGAACCAGGCGATATCCTCAAAGTTGAGGTTCTCGAACTGCAACCAGGCACATGGGGCTGGACGGCCATCATCCCTGGAATGGGCCTTTTGCAAGATGAGATCCCGGGCCCTCATCTCAAGACGTTTGATCTCCCCGAGGGTCAAGACTACGCCGTGTTCAAGCCAGGCATACACCTTCCCCGTCAGCCCTTCTACGGCACCATGGGCGTTGCTCCAGCAGAAGGTGACCAATACTGTTTGTTCCCGCGCAACGACATAGGCGGAAACTTTGACTGCCGATATCTCGGCGAGGGCGCGACATTGTTCCTCCAGGTAAACGTCCCGGGCGCGCTGTTCGGTGTTGGAGATGCGCACTTTTGTCAGGGAGACGGCGAGATATGCTGTCTTGCGCTGGAAACGACGATGTACTCACGGATGCGACTGAGCGTCTTCAAAGGCAAAGATAGACTCGGCGGGCCGCACTATGAGACGAGTCCGGAGCGGGTGAAGGAGATGGTGAGTGTCAAGGGTAAAGGAGAGCACGGGGCGATGATTACGGGGAATGATCGCGATAGGGTTGTGAAGCAGGCTGTGAAGGAGATGCTGAGGTGGCTTGAGGAGGAGAAGGGACTGACGAGGGTGGAGGGGTATATGCTGTTTAGTCTTGTTGGGAATCTGAAGATGATGCATGAGATTGGGCTCGGGGTTTATACTGTGTCTGCAAGTGTTCCTCTGGGGATCTTTGTCGACTGATGAGGTTGATGCAAGTATCGCAGCAGTTGTATTACGTGCAAAGCAATAGCTAAACAGGCAGCAGACAATCATGAGTTGCACAGAGCGACAATGTCTTCTGGCACATACACCTTCAGAAGGTCAATCAATCGGCCCAGCGGAATCCAGTCCAAGGTGCCGTGAATGCTGCGCAGCATATGTCCCGAGTAAAGAACGCGGGCATAGTACGCCTTCTTCTGCTCAACCGTCGTCTCCCAAACCTCTATGGCGACGTTGGACCCCATCGCAGGCCATCGCAGCTGGTTGATTCCCAGAGCGCCCAAGACGGGACCGATGTCGCCGTCATGGAAGAACGTGTGCGAGTAGACGTACTTTTGCTTGTTGTTCAGAACGGCTTCCAGGCGTCTCACAACCTCGCCGATGAAAAGGCCTTCTGTGGCCTGGATATACTTGACGACCTGCGGGTTGCTGCGCCAGTAGTAATTCCACTCCCAGTCACCCGCGCGGAAAACTTCCTCCGCCTGGCTCTCGGAAACGCACTTGGAGGCGTCGGTGAAGCTGCAAGGCAGCTTGTATCCGTTGCACAATCGGGCCTGGAAGTTGTCGGAGAAGTGGTCAAAGGTGTTCTGCCACGCACTGCTGGTAGCACCAAGAATATCGCCCAGCGACTGTCGAAGCTCGGTCGTAATACTAAGATGCTGGTTCCATTCGGCCGTTGACTGGATGGACGACAGAATGGCGCCTTTGGCGTCGCACGGGACTCCACCGTTGACCGTGTCAGGTCCCGGCTGCTGGTGAAGAGGTACAGAGCCCGAGTGGTGAGGCCAGAGACCGCGCAGGACGCCTCCAGCGCTCTGCTGGGTGAGAGTCGCCGAGCTGGATCGCAGCCAGACCTTGTCGCTGGGTGTTTTCGGAATGAGACCTAATTTCTCGCCATACAGGGCCCAGAGGTCTTTGCCGTGTTGGACGCCGTCGAGGAGACCGCCGGTGGTCAGCTGAGGGAAGAAGCACGTCGAGTTGATGTACGGCAGAGCATCCACAAAAGGGTTGTTAGGGTCTGTGTAGACGCTGGCATAGACCTGGAGGCCGTTGGTGCCATGAGCTTGACTGCCGTATGAAAAGGCTTCAAAGCTTGAGCAGTCAAACGGTTGGTTCTACACCTCATCAGCAGGGCTCATCTCTAGTTCGCTCAGGGCACAATTTCCTCTCACCTCGCCGCCCGGGGCCAGGTTATACATGGTGCGTCTCTGGTGCCTCTGCATATACTCCAGGTACACCAGCTTTGCGCGACGGTCCTTGGGCATCTCATATTCGCTCACGCGTGGATGCGGCATGGAGCAATAGTCGTAGATGCCATACGGAGAGCCCTGCGAAGCCTTGTCGGCCGGAGCCCTGTAAGTGCCTCCATATATGCCCAGTGCGCTGTTGCTGATGTACGAGGTGTCGTTGAGGCCAGCGGGATAGAAGGTGTCGACTGGCGGCAGACTGGATGCGGAGGCCAGGAGGAACTGGGACAGGACGCCCGCTGTAACGGCGCGAGTCAGCATTGTGAGGTGATGATGATGGGGATAATTGAGACGAGGGTGGAATTTTACCCCCTTGCAGCATCCGTTCTTGGGGCACGTCAGAGGATATAACGCCGGTGGCTTGCTGTAACGCGAGCACGTGGGTGTAGTTGAGCAGCTTCATCCCTCACTCATGCAGGGACGGAAGCGATGGCAGGGGCAGAGCTCACGGCTAAATGGAGCTGTTGACGATGAAGGGGAGGGTTGTCCAGGTGGTGCATGTATGCAGCTGCCCTTGGTGCAATATAGATTGTTGTATATGGCCTTGACCGATGATTATCTTCAGAGCCTTGTAGCACCTAAACATCTACCTGAGGATGCTCACTTCACCGTTCAGTCCGTACCTTAGAGGATCCTGGTTGTTGCGACTTTGTCTATATCGGAAGCGACAATCAATTTGCGAGCCACTTGTTGGAGATGCTAGTCGCACGTGCCTGTTTCTGGCCGTGTTAGTCCGTCCGCTGTTTACATTTTCCGGGCTATTGGGGTGCAGCATTTTGCATCTCAAATGACAAGTGAAGGACTGAAGACATGGCCTTGAAGAGACACCAGGACTTGTTCCACGTCCCGCATCTTGAGAGAAGATAGAAGAAATCATCACTCGAGATGGCGCGTGAGAAGCTGACTCATGGTCGCGGTGGTGACACAGAGACCATACGGGCCGAGATGTAGACAGCGGCACTATCACGACTTTGGTAGTATCCAAGTGATGAAGCGCCCTTATCAAAGTCACAAAGGTGAATTGAAAACAAATTTATAATGATTGAGTTGTCCGTAAACCTACATGTCCTCATAGCTCACGTTTCATCGAAAATTCGCATCCTTTTAAGACGTACGATGAGAAATACCGGGTAGCCCATTCCAGGAACTTCAGCAAACCACACTCATTCACCGCATGACACTTGGTTGGAGAGGGGACCTACATCAACCAGCTGTAAACGGTCTCACCCCATCAGCTTGCCGCTATTACCGTTGCGCCAACAGACCAAAGATAGATCCAACCCCTTCATGTCATCATCATGTTACACCGTCTGGAGCTTCGGGTTCGGAAAAGCGGCTGACCCAGGCCCCAGGATGGGGAAAGCTTTCTTTCACCCGAAACTGAGACACTTACCGATCGCCGAGACGTGAGACATGTTATTTCCACTGTTTGTGGGGGCCGAAGCGCTGCTATTCGAGGAGATGGAGAGCTGAACCTCCTCGCATTGCGAACCTATGCAGCTCTGGGACTCTGACGGCCTCTTGCGAATGTCCGAAGACCTGGGATGCTGAGTGACTCTCCTTCACACTCGTCTTCCAATAACCTGAACACTCAAGATCACCATCTCTGTGAGATTATCGAGGTCAATACGTCTCGCATCTTGCTACGCGCAAGCTCCCCTACACAGTTGACGGCAGAAACACCTCGTCACTACGGACATCTCCTAGAATCCTCTATAAATTTAGATCTTGACGAATCATGCCAAGAGACAAAAACACAAACCAATGTGTCAACACATCCCTGGTTACCGTTGCTAGCTCAAAACCCCATGGCCCTTGTTTCCTCCCTTGAGTCAGCAGAGAGCTGGCAAACGACTATGATTCTGCAGGGAGGGCAAAATGGCTTCTTTTTAGATCGCATCCTACGCGTCGACAGTATGGTATCTTTGTACGCCCGAAACTTGTGCGCTGATCAGGGAGAACTGAGGACAGTTTTAGAGCGGCTTGCCGTCGCTTAGCCGCATGGTGTCTCCCGTGATCGAGGCAAGAATGGATGAAAAGCCGACTGATCGGTTCCGAGCCGGATATCGGCATACAAAGCACCTATTTTGGGGTCAATGTTGGTGATCGAGATCGTCCAACCTAACAACTTCCGGCGCAAATGATTTGCTCCTTGGTGATGCTTCAGGTAATCTCCAGCTGATCCGGGACACCTCGACTGGCAGATTAAGAGGCCGTTTTGGAGGCCAAGCTGACACTTTTCCTCCCTACCTAATAGTGTTTTAGGTTGCTCAACTCACTGGCTCATCTAGTCCAATGAATATTTTGCGTCAGCTTCTTGTTGCCGCTGGCATCTTCTTCACCTTCTCTACCATCTAATTTGGATATGACGGACATCGCGAGAACTAAAGAGAGCACTCGTTTATAACGACATGGGGACAGATACGGCCAAGTGCAAACAGAACCGTTGGTTGCCTCACGGGTCGCGTCACCCCAACGACCCATGACTAGAGGCACAGACTGAGATGTACCGTTGGGATATGGCAATGAGCATTCGCCAAGAGGTTGGCGAAGATGGCGAGTTGTAAACTAATATGCGAGTTGCCGCTGGTCTCCTCACACATAACTATGCCAAGACTTACAAGATCTCCCTAGCCGTTTGTATGTAGTCGCGGGGTCAAGATGAACTTCTCCATTGTTTGTTCACCTTCTCCGCGGCCATCTCTTCCATGACGCTGCGAAATTCCAAATTAAACTGAGGTAGTATATGCCGACATCCGTCTCAGAAACGGTCGCCTGCTATGAGTGGGCCAACGACAGTCCGCACAATGACAAATTCGGGATCCCGAGTCCTTGGGATGGGCCACTCAAATCGGAAAAAGAGGCGCAACCAGCCCCAACTGCAGCGAAGCAGGGCTAATCACCAAGACAACACAACATCTCAGACCTACTCCAAGAGAAAGCTATTGGTCTACAGCGGATGCTTGGGCCTGGAACAGATTTGCGCTACTGCATATCTTGCCTTTTGAGATTGATGGTGGATACGTTCAAAAAAAGAAACAACAGCAAATTGCGGCATTATACGAAACGGAATGTCTTACCCGGGGCGGGGAGCGAGCTGCAAGTTGACGGAGAGCCATGGCAGCTTCCGACGCTTTCAGGTGAGTCTGTTTTGCTTTTTTATGTTGTTCAGAGTTGTTTTGAAACCATAAAGGGCATCATCTCCCGGTCCAATCTAGATCTACTTAATAACTTGTATAACTGCCATTTGTATCATTGTGCTTCAGTCTCCTTCAGTATCCGTATCTCACAAGATATCAGTATGCATTTCTTCGGTTCGATTCTTCCATTTACGGCTTTTGCTACGGCAGCATGTATGGCCAGATTCCCAAAACCACATATCCAGCCGTGGGTGCCGCCTGGACCAGACGATTCAAGGGGACCGTGTCCTATGATCAACACACTTGCCAACCATGGTTACCTGTAAGGATATCAGCCTCAAGAATGCCCGCAGTTCTGAATCGTGTGCCTAACATACTTCAAGACCTCACCATGGCCGCAACATTACAGCCTCACTAATCGAACACGCCTTCACCTCATTCCTCAACGTCGAAGCAGGCTTCGCAGATCCGGCCAGAGACTTTGCCAAAGCTTTTGGCCGTGACATTTTCGACCTTGTCGATCTCAACACACCGGGTATCATACAGCATATCACGTCTCTCACTCGAGATGACTACACCCCAGAGCATCCTCATCTGATAGCAAACCCGCTCCGGATAGAGAGTCTCCTCGCTGACAGCGACACTCCCTTCCTCACCGTTGACTCCATCGCAAAGACACGTCTGCGTCTCCTGCAAGAGTCGAAGCCGAGGGTTCTTCCCGACAACGAAGTCACCTTTACTCTTTTCGAAGCTGCAATGACTCTTACCATGATGAGCGATAGCAGTCCCAATGCGGACTCGAATCCCCCTCCTTCGGCGTACCAGGGTCCTAAGGACCGAATTAGGACGTGGTTTGAGGAAGAGAGGTTTCCCACAGAGTTTGGGTGGAGGCCATCGAAGAGGACGATCAGACTGGCCGATATGAGCCCTGCAATTGACGCGATTGTGAAGTCGATGGCGAAGCAGGACCATAGCGGCATAGCGATGAAGTTTCACACGTGATAATGGGGTGTTCTTATTGCTCTTGTCTGGACAAGGAAGTAATTCTACGTACATAATGCCGAAGTTGGACTTTATTCTTGCATACTCATCCAACATGTCATATCTTTCATGTATCCAAGCATTTACACTGAGCAGCGCTTAACAATGGTTGTGCCAGGCCTCTTGCTATCTATGTGCCTTCCACGGACTCGTCTCATATGCTGCCTTCCATCTCCCCATCGTCTCTGTATCAAAGCTAACAAGAACCTCCAGATCGCCATTTGGGAGTCTGGGAAACACCACCGGATACCGCTTCGTCTTCCACGTTGGCAGCCGTACAGCCTCGCAGTGCCCGAGTTCAGTGCCCCAATCGAGCTCATAGACTCCCTCGTCGGCCCATGAGACAACGGCAACCCTCGTTGCCGGCTCTTGACAGAGCTTGAGACTTGTGACATCTTCTTGAGTTGTCAAATGCTTGATGATGGCGTTCATCTTGTCCCCATCTATGAAATTGACGCCTCGGCGTACGGATGCCGCAAGGTTTGCGATTGTTGGGAGAGAAAGTGTATGTTCAGTTGATGTGCCTACCGCAATGAGGTCGGCTTTCTTCGCATTTACCAGCGAGACTCCAAATGCTGCGCCGAGATAATTGTTAGGCAATGGTGGATCGAAGCGACTGCGGCAATTGACAGCAATTCGCATGAAGCATGTCTCGTCCGCCACATTGTCGTCGGCAGCTGCATCTTCAGAATGGACGATTGACCCCCAAAGGATGGCACTCAAAATATCGCTCGTCGACACCCAGGAGGTCCCTTCAGGCAGGTGCTTGTTGACTTTTACTTTGAGACCTTTCAGGTAGTCTGCAGAGTATTTGAAGAAGTGGGTTTCCAGTTTCGGAGGCTGTGATGGCCGGCTTGCCGTATTGTTGCTCTCTTCTTTGTGGAGGAGAAGTGGCGTATCAGCGGGAACATCGTGCGATTGCCTGACGATTGCTGAGCGGTCCAGCCAACTTCGGTCAAACTGGATAGCTTCGGAAGACCCCGTCCTGCAATGTGACGCCCAAATCTTTAACAGTGAGCCGAACGCAGTGATGTCGGCTGTGGAGTGATGCAAACTGACGCAGAGCAAACAGCCCCCCTTCACCAGCGACAAAACTGCGCGAAAGACTGGACTCAGCGACTTGTCTGCAGGAGTAAGATCAGGAGAAAACAAATCCAATCCATCGAAAAGCGAGGGTCTGAAACCGCCCGACTTCAAAGTGTTGTAGTCAACTGTCGTGAGGAGGTCGTTGACGCGAAACAAATCGCTCAACGAGTCGCATGGCGGGCTCAAGGCCACGGAACCCTTGGGAAGGTCTCTAGGCACTACTCTCGAGGCCAGATACGGGACATCTGTTAATGTGCCTGCGAGGCCAGCTTGGAGGACTTCGGATATTCGAGGGTTTGACGATGGGAAACAGAGGATTTGGCTGATGTATGATCGTGGCATTATCCACTCAAGTGGAGAGAGTTGGCTCGACTCTTGATCATCTTTCATTGTTGGGATTTGTGCCATGATCTTCTGCGACTAGTTGAGGCTCGTAAAAGTGTGAACCGGGTTCTTGTTCGGGATTTCATATGCAAAAAGTAAGAGTGATCGAGAAGATCGTATTCATGTGATGAATGGTGCGAGAGGAGGACCGATGTTTGTCAGCGATCAGCAGTTGTATCCGGTCTATTGGCTCCAGCTGCTCACAACATCTGCGGCATGGCATCACACGTGCGACTGAAACTGCGCATAAACAAGCGCAAACTAGAATACAAAAACCATCAGCAAGTTGTTCTGCATCTAACGTCTGCATAGTCTATGTATTTTCGATGGTGTGTATGTCAGGTTGTCAGTACGTAGATGGTGGAGTTGCAAGAGCTGTCACAGCATTCAGGCGATGAGATTCGAAGCCCGCAAGACGAGAAAAACAGGTGATCAAACCAGTTATTGATCTATTCGGTCAATAATGCGTATGTGTAAGTGGCTGTTACCACACCGGAAACGGTGCTGACAATGGTTCAGTGATAGCATCGTTCTGCCATACAAAGACCCGGATATGCCTCCGAAACAAACAATGAGAACCGATCATTGATCGAAGGGGAAATAAAGAATCGTATAAGAAGTAGTAAAGCATGGAGAGATTAAGAATCAATCCACATTAGCCTACTCAGTTGTTGAAGCCCTGAATTTAAGAAACCCATCTTTTGAAGTCTGCGATACTCGTAAATCGTGGTAGCCCAGCCTTGCTTTTTTTTTTTTTTTTTTTTTTTTTCCGTTATTGGTGTTCAAGCATATCTCTTATCCTTTGTCTGATATCCGTCCACTCAGCAGGTATGACTTCCGCCATTTTCTCCGTGGCCTGAAACCCTTCTCTTCGCCGGTCGAGAAGGAGTTGTATGAGCTCTTCTCGATTGTCCACCCCCTCATTGTCAACTATAGCCTTGACTACGGTGTCAGTAATGTAGACTTGGTCCTCGCACTCGTCAAGAAGTAGTTCCAACATCCCTCGAGCGCCATATCCATTTCCAGCTGCAGCTGTGACCACTTCTTCTGTAATCTGGACCTGATGCCTCCGCCGGTCAAGAAGCAGGTTCATTACCAGGTAATAACCTCCAGCTGCAGCCTTAAGGACTTCTTCAGTAATCTGAACCTGCTCTTCCACCCGGTCAAGAAGCAGTTCCATTACCCGGGAATGGCTTCCAGCTGCGGCCTTCAGCACTTCTTCAGTGATCTGGATCTGTTCTCCTTCTAGGTCCAGAAACAGCTCTATTATCTGATAAGCATTCCAATCATTTCCAGCTGCAGCCTTCAGCACTTCTTCAGTGATCTGGATCTGTTTTCCCCGCCGGTCAAGAAGCAGTTTCATTACCTGGTAACCATCACGATGATTTCCAGCTGCAGCCTTCAGCACTTCTTCAGTGATCTGGCTCTGTTCCCCCCGCCGGTCAAGAAGCAGTTTCATTACCTGGTAACCATCGTCATGATTTCCAGCTGCAGCCTTCAGCACTTCTTCAGTGATTTGAATCTGCTCTCCCCGCCGGTTAAAAAGCAGTTGCAATACCCTATGAGCAAAGAATTCACTCCCAGCTGCAGCCCGAAGCACTTCTTCAGTGATCCGGATCTGTTCTCCTCGCCTGTCAAGAAGCAGCTCAACTATAGCTGGTCCTCTCCTCCCTGCGGCTGCGAGCTGAATGATTCCTTCTGTGATCTGGAACTGGTCTCCCAACCGGTCAAGGAGGAGTTCGATCAACTGTGCTTCAGCCCAGTCTAACTTTGCACGCTCAAAGAATTCTTCCGTAATCTGGAGCTTGTCCCCCAGCCGGTCGAGAAGGAGCTCAATGACGTCTTTCGTAGCGCCGTAAGAGAGTGCGAGCTGCATAGTCTCTTCTGTGACATGGAACCTTTTCCCCGGGCAATCAAGGAGAAGCTCAATCACATCTTTTTCAGCGTCCTTCTGGAGTGCGAACTGCAAGGTCTCTTCTGTAATATGGACCTGGTCTCCCCGCCGGTCAAAGAGCAGCTTCGTTATATCTTCGCGTCCTTCCAGGTTAGAGAGCGCGAGCTTGATAATGTATTCTGTAACCTGGACCTCTGCTCCTCGTTGCTCCAGAAGTAGCTCGATTATGTCTCTTCCGTTCGGGTTTGCAGTGGCTGCCTCCAACGTTCTGTCTGTAATCTGAAATTGCGTTCCTCGTTGATCTAGCAGTAGTGCCATGACTCCTCTTCCGGCAATTCGGTTTGCAGCTGCAGCACTGACAACATCTTCCGGGACCATCACGTTCTCCCCGTATCGGCTAAGGAGCAGCGCCGCAATATTTGTGTCGAAATACTTGACAATTAAACAAGCTGCTGCCTCTGTAATCGGGGTATTTGCCCGTGGTTGGTTGAGAAGCAGCATCATGATATCATTTGCGCGGCGGTTGATATGTATATATTCGATCACGTCTTCTGTAACTTCGAATTGTCCTCCGAGCTGCCTAAGGAGGAGTGCCATAACTTCCACACCAAAATGTCGGATAATGACACGTACCGCCGTCTCCGTAACGTGGATGTTCTCGTGTGGCTGCTGCAGAAGTACTCTCAAAACCTGCTCCCCATTCCTCCTTATTTGTAAACCTTCTACCAGTTTACTTGTGAGCTGAATCGGTATGTGTTTGTGTATTTGCCAGTGATCCAGAAGGGTTGACGTGATCGCTTCAGCATCTCTTTCATTCGACGCTGCAGCTTCGAGCAGTTTTTCAATTCGAGGCGCTTCTTGGACACAGTCCAACAGCGTGCTGATGATCTTATATCCGGTTTCGCAAATTATTTCTCTTTGCTGCGAGCCATTCGAAACGTAATGTATGGCCATGCGGCATCCCTTTGCTGCAACAAGTATAACGTCTTCCTTTGTGACTTCCTTCTCGTTGTTTTCATGATCGAAAAATCTTGTTTTGAGACCCGTCTGGGAATTGGAGGTTGAAAGGTCCATATGTCTCCATGCCACGTCACCTACTTCGACGGTGACGGTGATTCCCATAGATTGTTCTGCTTCGCGGTGCTCCAAGAGAAATTCAGCACATGTGAAGTCGCCATTTTCAAGTGCCCATTCTAAAGCTTCTTTGCCTTGAATCATTAATTCGGTCTTTGACTTGAGCTGTAGTAGCAGGTCTGCAGTCTGTCTCCTGCCCACTTTTTCCCGCCGATTATTCGAAAGTGCAGCATAAAGAGGTGTGTGGTGGTTATTATCCATGAGATCAACTTGCCCTCCTTGGTTTACCAGACACTTGATAGCGTCATGATGGCCGTTTATTGCCGCCCAGTGAAGTGGGCTTCGGTTTTGCATGTCTTTGGAGTATATGTTCACACGTGGATCGCTCAGCAGCTTTTCAATGACTGAAACATGGCCCTCACCAGCAGCGTATGATAACGGACTTCGCCGGGACGAGTCTTCAGTAATCGGTAGAGCATTTGCTTCCATTAGGATGGCAACGACAGACAGTTGTCCACGTTCAGCGGCATAACTTAGTGGTGTCCGGCCATTACTGTCCACAGAGTCCACAACGGAGCCAATCTGCAGTACAGTCCGAACGAGCTCGAACCACCCTTCCTGAGACAAAAAGGACAGTACAGTTCGGCCGCTTCTCTCGTCAATGGGGAAGTCATCGCCTTTTTCAAGCTGGCTGATTGACCAAAGGGCCTCCCCTCTTTCACGCGCCATGATAGCATCGAAAACGTGTTGCCCAGTCCGATTTGCTCTAGGCCGCTTCACGAGAGACACATAACGGTCTACCACTTCTTTTGTCGAATGTGACGTCAAGAAGTTCCTCTGTGAATCCATCCAACTGATTCCTCGGTTTCCAAACGCTTGCCAGTCGTCGGAGAATAAAGCGCAGCGATAGAGCTCGCCTAGCTCAATCATTGCACTGTCTTGAGGTTCGCCTGATTCGGAGATCACTCCCCATGCCCATTGAAGAACCCCTTCTGCTTCTCTTAGGTCATCCCCTTTTCTGAGACCATCAGCAATCCGATAAGCAGCTGGGACAGCCTTCACGGCACGTGGGAGGGCGGAAGTGTTCTGCAGCGCTGGAACTATGATTAGGCATGCATCTTGTTTCGAACCTAGGCCGCTCGCCTCGAAAGATTCCATCAGTTTAGTGACCAACTGATGCTCCAAGCGCATCGTATCTTTCTCTCTTGTAACAGTGGTTGCTTCGCTGTCGAGGTCAAATGATGCTGCAACAGTGCTCAAGAAAGATTGGTAGATGTCTTGGGAACATAGCGTAGGAATGTGCTTCGAGTTGACCTTGACTGCTCCCACAGAAGGTCCTTTCAAGGCATCAATGCCATGCCAACCAAAAAGTCGTTGATAAGGATGCGATTTGCCGAACAGCGGGACAGGTGTGGATGGCTCATCTCCGGCGACTATTATGGGCTTATAGTGGTGCCAAATGGTTGTTGCATCCGTGCCCTGATTATAGGCTGGACAGGTTCCCTTCGTAAATGCTGTAAGAGTAAGATTCGGTTGCCTCCCCATCCAGAACTGGATCTCTCTCCATGTCTGCTTCGTTTCGGTTTCGGTTCCCGCTGCTATCGCCCTATACACTGGTATATCTGAGGCGCTTGAAGTTTTGAACCCAAAGGATTCTCCCTCTGTACGCGGATCAGACATGATGGACCATGACCACAGTCCGATGATGGCCTCGAGAAGGTTCTGGTCGACGGTCCAGAGAGAATCTTGCTTCCTAAGCGGGATATTTATGGCTTGGTGATTTGGAGGATGATGGGACATGGTGCCGAAAGTCCCTGTCGCAATGTTCAGCGACCAAGGGATGGTGTCTCTGCTCTTGATATCATATTTTGCCTCGGCGTGCGCAATGAATATGGGCATGCTATCTTCAATCGCTTTCCTGAGCTGTTGGGCCTGTAACCGGCCGCTCACCAAACCATTGTCCCAGACATTGGATAGCTTTGAACTGTAGTTTGCTGGTTGCCCAGTAAGTTTTGCAAGCCTGGATCGATATTCCCATGCTTTGTTGTCAGATGTGGCAGAGCCTTGCGGTGGAACCCTTGAAGGTGTCTTCGCAACAACACTCCAAGAGCATCTCGGTTCATGCGCACCCTTGCCTATTTGTAGGGCAAGCCAGTCCAGTTCATGACTGCTAACTTCATCAGGGCGATCGCGAAGGACATTAGCCTCCATGCTCAAGCGTTGCGTCCTCAACAACGCTCGGACAATACTCATCATTATGGTGACTGCGAGTTGCAGGAGGGAAACGACCGAGTGCATGGCCCTTAGGCCGACGAATTGCAAGACAAAGCCCACCGTGGTTATAAATGCCGCAATCAATACCGAGACCTCATCAGATGGCCTTTTGAGCTTTTGGAAGACGAGCATGTTCTTTCGGCTCATCACGAGGGTTTGTGGCCCAGAGTTTGAGTCGGAAGACGAGGGGGCCTTCCATGAGGTCATGTAGCTGTTGGTGGACCTGGAAAATAAAAAGGGATCAAAAGTCTGATCTCCAACCACCTGGTTTCCGGGCTGGACGACGTAAAGGATAGGACTTGGTGAAGCATTCTGGGCGCTCAAGTCGTCTTTCCGCTCGAACACTCTCTCTTTGGTGCTGTCATTTACCAGAGTAGCACAGAGAAACATGCCAAGACTGACACATACTGTGCCAGTGAAGACAAAAGGAAATGCCCAGGGATCGATAGGCCTGTCGTTTTTGGTCCAGTCCAGTTTGTAGTTTACAACGGCACCTAACAGTACAACAGATGACTGTGCGACAAATCCGAATATAGCTGCCACGGAATAGACCCATGAAGACCGCTTGACGATCCCTATATTGAGGGAGAGATTGGGATTCGGTGCGAAGTCGACCGATGAACTGTTGGCTGATGACAGACGATTCTTGGCCTCATCATCTGAATCATCAAATCCCCTTTCGTGCCATCGCTCGTCGTTAAGTATGGTTTTTTGGAAGTATTCTCGAGAAATATTGATGCCAAACTCGTGCTTATGGCCGAGTTCATTCGCTTCAAGAACCGGATCATAGACAATCTCGAGTATCTTTGGTCGCCCAAAGACTCTGACGATGGCACCGTTGTGATAAAGCTCGCACACGTCTCGACTCGTAGAGGAACACAGTTCCGCCTCAGCAATGCCGCCTCCCTCCTGTGCGCGGCCAATGAATGCTCGCAGTGATGGGCTTCCGCAAACTCGAATGGCCGAAACGACTCCGGTAAGGATCCCTAGCGGTGCCATGGCGAAAATAAAGTTGTCCAAGATGGTTGTGGACTCGCTGAGGAACTGCTTGGTTGCTTGTTCGCCGAACAGTGCAATCAGTGGTGTCAGGTCCGTGGCCAAGTTGTTGGTGAAATCATCCCACCACGAAGCCGTGGCGGGCGTAGCCAAACAGGCTACCAAAAGAAAGTGTAAGTAAATCTTGTTGGTTTCCATCATGGTTGGAATTCCTCTCCGGCTCGATGAGAATTTCGAGGCCGCAATATGCGGTTATTCAGTGAGAACACAACATCGAAGAGCTGATCTAGTACAATGAATTCAACAGCTGCTTTTCCGTTTTAAAAAATCACGTATGTCCGTACATGTGAGCAAGGATGCGGCTGAACTTGGATGTTGGGCTGAGATGTTTGTTTACATCCATCAGTATCAAACATATTTCGCATTCCCCGCGACTGTAGGAAATGTCGCTACTACTGTAGACGTGGCAATGATCTATAGGCCGCCATCGAGTATGCCTGATTGATGACCGAGGCCGTTCGATTGGTTTGTGCCTTGTTCAGCGGCCATGGTTATGTTGCAGTCCCGAACATGGGGCTTTCCGCAAGGTTGATTCGACAGCCTGCAAGCCACATGAGAGAGCCTGAAATCAGAGTTGTAAGCCTTGGGCTCGTTCGATATAGTGCGCAAGATCTCCTGCATTCATCGACGGAATTTCTCCGCTTGATGCCCCTCATTGAGCAAGTACAACCTCGAGATGACTCTCAGGATGCGAATATAACCGCACGCAGACTACCATCTAAACCGCATTTCAAGTCATTTATGAGTTAAAAGAGGAAAAAAAAAACACTGCTCCCATAGAATTACCTAGTGCGCCTTGACCGACTCCTCGACAAGACCTTGCATTTTTGTCACGGACTGCCTACCTCTTTCAATATAAATGGTTTGTGGTGTAATGTCGGTATGGATCATGATGGGAATAGTATATCGCTCCGATCCGTGTTTGACATCGGAGGTTGAAATATACAAATCCATGATAGTAGCCCGTTGCTGCCATTCCAGATCCGCGGCCCTGATGTCACTCGGGGGGAGTCCACTTGGCGTACGGAGACGCCTGCCGAGCGGCCTATTCAGCTGATTTGAAAACATCCTCATGGGCTAAGGCGGATTCTGGTCTACGGATATTAATATGCAGGCAGGCGATAAGCTGTGTCATTCCGCATGATCCCCAGGAAGTACTACGGAGAATAAACGAGAACGACCAAGAAATAACGAGGAATGCATCCATGTCATCAATTGTTCATCATGAAGCGTTTATATACAGATGAGTATGGAGCCAGACACCGTCCCTCGTTCAAAGCCCAGTTACAAGTCCTCCTAGAACATATACATGAAATCTCCCCTCCCTCAGCCAACACACTGCAGGTGTTTACTGACGAGTCCAGAAAGCAACATCAGACCAGGTGATGCTCATAGGACCAGTACCGCTATCAGTAGTATAAGCACCAAACTTGTCGTAAAAGCTTCCACCCGGCGCATTATCATCCCGGAACGCCAACTGGCCATTGACATAAACCCGGTAGCTGTGAATATCCGCGTTGTGAACCGTGTTAATCGTAACGCTCGACCCGACATTCGCCACGCCCGTCGCCAGCGTCGCGCCGCCCTCAACGCTGTACAAACGACCGCCGGTATCAACAGCAAGAATAAAGTACGGGCCCGTGTCGCCGTTGAAAGTCTGCTTAATGGCGATGCGGCTGCCGCCCATGGAGTTGATCTTGAAGGTGCCGGCGAACTGGTGGACGCCGGAGCTGTAGTCGTTTGTGTAGCGGCGCTCGGCGCGGAGGTGGCCGTTGGAGCAGCCGGCGCCGGCCGAGTTGCCGTTGGGGCTCGTGGGGATGCTGAAGGTGGTGCCGCTGACGCTGCCGCCCTCGCAGGTCTGCGTCTGGAAGCCCGGGCTCACGGAGACCCAGTTGCCGCTCTCGACGGGCGTGGCGGCGAAGACGGCGGAGGCGGCCGAGAGGGTGGCGAGGAGCGTCTTGACGAGCATCGTGGCGGTGGTGGAAAGACGGTTGATGGGAGGTGGAGGTGCTCGTGGTGTGGATAAGGGGAATAGGATAACATGATGTCGATCCGGATGGTCTTATGTAGTACGAGAACCTATCCATCAATGGGTGGACGTCAGGACGACATAATAGCTACGCAACAAGCAATATCCATTTCGAGCGAAGCAGCGGAGCAGATGGAATATTCCACCTATGACAACCGCCAGCCTCCCGGTGCCGTCGTTTGAGACGTACAATTCGGGAAGGTCTTTAAGCTGAACCCCTGACATGCCTGGCGCTGGTCGGCCTGTGTAAGTCCCGTTGATCCGCCCTTTTCCTGTGGAATTCCCGCTCGAAGCATCGTACAATACACCATAGTCTTCTTCGGGACACGAGCTGGCGATGCGAAGTGGTGGGTGATTGGTGGAAGAAACACCGGGCAGGGCGCTCAAGGCATTCACCTGGACGCTCACCTGCTTGATCTGGAGAACATACGTCTTCGTGCTGCGTGTGTGTTTGTAGGTGAGAACCTTAATGGTGGCCTTGCAGGGATGGTTAGGTGCAGCTACTATTCGAGGGCTCTTGTCTCTGCGAAGCCCCGCTGGTAGGACAGGGCTGTTGAGCAAATTGCCAAGAAGGGAGAGACAGGGTTCAGCTGCTGTTACGGGGGCGAGAGCTTTATAAACGTCCCGTAATAGCCGTAGAGTCAGGCGGTGATGTTGATGATTCCATAGAGATGATCCAGTATGATGATGCTGATGGAGCTTCCGCAATAATGCTGATGGAGTTCTTTCGCAGTCAACAGTTCCTTGAAGATGAGCGTTAGGCCAATCAACTGTCATTGCCTCTTTTGTCTTACAAAGCTCTATTTCATCTTGCATCGGCGCTTCCGCTGAAGGCATAGGTCTTACACAAGCTTCTCGTAAGATGGATGCGGTCAGACAGCTGCGTGTTATTAGCTTGGACGCATGCGCGCGACTGATACAAGAGCAACAGTATTGATGATGAATTTTATGGGCGCGTCATATTGAAGCTACCAATCTTGGTGACTTTACAGCTGCTTCAGCTTGCATTCCTTTGTATATATTCACTTTGCTTCTCTGGTAACAAGGGGTTGCACGAGGTGTGAAGCCGTGAGACTCAAAGCAGAAGACTCAACTCGCATCTGCTTGTCAGCATCCTACGTTATACCCTTCCTCGACTAGAAGTACCAACTCTGAACATTTGTGAAATGAATCCACCACTTGCAATTCAGATTCCATCAGCCTCTCATCCAGCGTAGTCACTCAGACAAACAAACCACCCCTCGACAAGCCATCTTTCATTCCACACAGACAACAAACGTCAGGTCCTCAATCATATCGCACACTTCGGCTCTGCGTCTCTCCCAGAGTCTGAAACAATGAGCTGATCTGCTCTTGGTAGGCATTCCGCATCCGCTCCATCTTCTCTTTCGTCTCCCTCAGCTCCTCTTCCAGCTCTCGGTTCCTCTTCTTCAGCGACTCTTCCCGTCGTGACGATGGCGGCGGCGACATCATCACCACGTCTTTCGCCTGTCGCTTGGTCGGCGTGACGAGCTGAACTGGAGTCCGGAAAGTACTCGTTGCCGGACTGATGGGCGTAAACAAGCTGCGGCTCCATATCTGAGGCGTCGTCGGAGGTGCCGCTTCAGCAGTCGGCTTTTCCCGCTCCGGTGTCTGAGCCTTCACACTCTCTCGGCCTCCAACAGCTGAACCGACCATGGCTCTCTTCAACTGACCGTATTCGACCGCTTTTCTATGGGCAACGGAGTTGGTATGCTTGTTGTGGTTGCCCCTGCCGAGGAAAGAGTGCTCGAATTTGGGGCACTCGGGCTCGTCGCACGTCAGGCTGATTTGTGCAAACTTGAGGCGAATCTCTGCCGTCGGCGAAGCGGGATTCGATTCGATCAGCCGTGCCGTCAAATGCTGGGCAGTCGCGATATGGCGATAGTAGCTCTGGCTGTGCTTGAGCTTCTCCCCGAAATAGGCGCAGTGTCGGGCGGTGCAGCGGAACTCTCGCGCGGCTTCTTGTTCAGTCTCGATATCTGCGATGGACTTGCCAGACTCGCGGAGAGACTCGGAGTGCTTGACGGCGTGGATGTGGCCGTGAGACTCGGTGTGCTTCGTGAACTCGGTTTCCGTGTAAAAGACGTGCTGGTAGCGGCGACAGGATGGTTCGGGGCAGATGTGGCCTTCGTCATCCGATGAGCTTTCTTCACCGAGTTCGCCCTCCATGAGGTTGATTCGCCTCGCTGAGCCGGGACTTTGGAGAGATTCTCCCGGGAAAAGGTGCTCGTGGCCCGGAGTGTTCAAGGCGTGAGAGACAAATTCGGCTTGGTTGGCAAAGAGGATGCCTTTCATTACACATGTTTCTTCACAACAAACCCAGTTGAAGTGTCCCGTGCTCTTCAAGTGCCGCTTGAGTGCTGTCCTCGCCGCAAAGTTGGCGCCGCAGTCCGAGCAAAAGTACGGCGGCTTGTGCCACTCTTCCTCGTGGATCTGGCACTCGTAAACCGTCTCAAAGGTGAACCCGTCGCAGCCTAGATGCGGGCAAGCAAAGAGCTTGTCACCCTCTCCTTCCGGCGCGGGTCCTTCAATCAGATAGTCTTTGAGCGCAACGTCAACGGGGGTACGCGCTGGATGGTTGGCGACGTCGTCGGCAATCTCGTCCATCTTGATATGCTGGCGAGGCGAAAGGCTCAAAGTGATGCAGGAAAGCGAGAAGCTGGAGCCCGTGATGGCCGTAAACAAAAGCGGGAAGCCGCTCGAGGTCGCAGATGGTGAGGCTAAAGCTGAACATTGTGTTTTGCGATCGTCGGACTCCTAATGGTTGTGGTGGAGTGAAAAGGGACTCGCGATGTGAGTTGAATGTGAGGTGAGAGCGCGGTGAATAGATTTGTCGGGCTTTTATTGTTCGCTCACAATCAGGCTCACATTCAGGGCAGTCATTCAAAATTGGATAACAAACAATGTATTCGCAACATCAGCTCAAACTACCCCAACGTCCGTCCCGTCTCCCTACTCAACCTCCCCATAAACTCAGCCGCATACGCCGTATCCAAAAACTCCAAAATCTCATCAACCCTCTCCCCATCCTCGCTAACCGTAATCACAAAGAAATACTCATTCCCATACGGTCCGACATCCATCTCCCCGGTGCTCCTCAAATGCATCATCACCTTCCTCGCCTCCACGTCCACCACCAGCGGCGTCCTGTCCACTAGATGCAGACGCAAGTTGCGGATGACGGGACTCACGCCCTCGGGGAATTCGCCGAAGTCTTGGTTATTTCTGGGGGGTTTGATGCCGGGGAGGACGTGGTGCTTGCAGGATGGGCTGCGGATGGAGAGGACGTCCGGGACGGTCCATTTGTTGTAGGCGGAGATGAAGGCGTTTGCCGTGGCGATGAGCTGCGATGGAGAGGGAGGCATTGTGATGATAGGTGTTACCTTCAAGTTGTTGTTACCTTTCTTATCCCATCAGTCAAGATGACCACGTTCACACCATTTATCTATCTTGTGAATACATATACTTTACTACTGTTCCCAAGCATCATCTCCCACGCATCACAGCTTACAAACGCATCAGCAACTTCCACTCTAATTCCACCACCCTCACCCATTCTGGCAATAAACCCTCCCAGATCCCAGCATAATTGGCCACAGATGCCGGTCAATCTCCACCAAACCCGTCCGCTTCCTCCCGCCTCGCTTCCACCGTCAACTCCGCTAGCTCGCCGTCTCTTAACCCCCGTCCGTATCTCCATCTCCCGACCAAACCTCAACCGCACCAATAACCACTCTTCTGGTCTTTCTTTTCTTCTTTTGACTTTATAAAAGTCATGATCGCGCAGAAAAGGGCCAAGTCCCGTGTGGCGTGCATAACAGTAGAGCGGAGATGCGGCAAAGAGCGGCCGTTATGTCGTATGTCGGCGATGTGAGGACAGGGGGTATGATTGCCGATATCCGGCTCCGATCCCGCGAACAGCAAGTTCAAGGCCTTCAGATCGACCTATCGAAAAACCAGGCATATAGTTTTATTCAGTATTCTCTATGGCATTGGTTCCTTATTAAAGCTCTCACATTGAACTCTGATACTGTTCGGGACACATCCATGCCAGGTCTATTTATTATCCAACTTCTACATATCAAGTCCCTCACCCACCTTCAAGCCATGGTCTCTCTCGCCGTTGAGACCTGGACTTTTTAAATAACCCAACTCCAGAGCTCCCCAAATTCCTATTCCGTCTCCAGAACCTTCAACCAGCAACTTCAGCAATGTTTCATTGAATGGAATCGAGACGGCCAATGCTCCTTATACGCCACCAGCGCTAGGCCGACGGCTTCTTCCCCTCTCCATGCAAGACGCCTTTTCCGCCATCCGCATACACCAGTCGTCTTACAGTCACAACCAAGGCATGATCGCTCGAATCACCCAATACCAAGCAGATTCACGATTGAGAATGTCGGAATCGAGCAAGGCAACCTCATGTCAGCCGTGCCTCTCAACAGTTCACAGCATCTAGCACGTGTCGAAACGCTGCTCATCTAACAAATACTCCATCCTTTCGACAACATCGTATGGCAACAGACTCATACCAAAGAAGCCATTCCCGCGCTGCTCTCGTAATGCCAGCAGATGTGGGATTCAGTGACCCTGGACTGCATCACGGCATCTCAGCCCCCAGTCTTGATCGAGCACACCAGCCAGCAGAACTTCCATCCCGCACCTTGGCTATGGAATCTATAAATCCTTCCGAGGGCATTCGCTGAACATGGCTCGCCATGACGATCTTCATCTCAGCGTACCGCACAATCGAGGACGGATGGTGTAACTGCGCCGGTGGCATCACCATTTACCGCAGGTCGACCCTCGTGGCTCGCATCGACTCCCTCGCAGTGAGGGATGACACGCAGGGCTGAAGATCCCTTGTTTGTACCTTGCTTGGGCAGTCGTACAATTCTACAATCATGCAACCCCAAATGAAGTCGACAACACTGCATTCAGCTGTTTCACATAGATTCAGGTCCCCAAGTAGACAGAATCCCACAACCAGGGCCACGCACCCAGGCCTCCCACCAATACCAAAAGCTGAATCCAAGCAACGCGACCACGTAGTCTTACCGCCACGATCCATTCATCAAATCAGCCCACGTCTCGTGTGCCTGTTGCCTCTCCAGTACCACCACGAGGCTACGAATAACATGCCGCGACGTCACCCCGCCGCGGCCGCAATATCGACAGCAATATCTCGAACCAATAGGCGTCGCATCGCCGAACACCATAAACAAAATCCTGTAGCCTACCACAGAGAGTCGGATGTTGGTCGACCGGCAGAGCTACTTTGTACTCCAGGCAGAGTTAGGCAGCCATGTCGAAACCCATTTAAACATGTTCATATCCTCTGTTTTTTTGAAAGTATCATTGTACTACAAGCTCGATATCGCATACCATCGACGCAGATATGGCCCATTCTACATCTCTGACACACAAGCAACCCCCAGCCGTCGAAAAGAAGCGAAGATGGTCCCTAATGCTCCTCTCGTCCATGATTAGCGCAGCAGTCGCCCTCGGCACCATGTTCACCATTGCCGCCCTCATGGATCCCGGCGCCATCGGCTTCGTAGCCGGCACAACAGCAGCCGGAACCCTCTGGGGCATCGCGACAAAAGTACTCAACAACCTCCTCGGATCAGAGACAGTATCATTCGTCCTCCGACGCTATTCCATCCAGCAGTCGTACCGAAACACCATCGAGCAGCATCTGGGCCCCGTGCTTCGGGATGCCACCACCAGCATCCGTACCAACAGCCCCTTTGAGCGGAAAAACAGCGTCTACTTTGACGTTTGCGACGGATATCGCTTCGAAGATAAAGAAAGACACATGTTCTTTAGATACTTAATCAAAGTCCTTCCCGAACCCGGAACGCCACCCCGACCCCTCGACGAAGGGATCCCGCCCCTCGACCTGCCCGCCTACGACCCTTCGAGCACACACACGATAGAAGACAAGAAGCCTACCGACAAGGGTGTATTTAGCGGCGTCCAACAAAGCACGCTCCTAGGCCTCACCAGCGGCGCCTCGGCGAGCCTCATGTCCCTCCTCCTCGGAACAGCAGGCATCATCCTAGGAGTCATCTTCGCCACTATGCTAGTCAATCACCCGTCGCCTTCAAAGAGCCCCGAGAAGGTCGCCCTTTTCAAAGAGTTTACGAACGAGTTGCGGTGTCACGCCCACCGCTTGCTATCTTGTGCTACGGATAACAACGTTGGACTCGAGCTGGAGGTACATGTCGCGTGGATGCCAGCGGGAGCTTGGACGTCGAAAAGCGTGCAGGTCAAGACGATGGCCTGTGTGAACAGGAGGCTTTCTGGGAGAGTTGTCTGGACCGATGGGACTATTGAGAGGGGCGTGCGTCGGAGGAGGGAGAGGAAGTCGATCGCTGATGGCACTGCCAAGTCAGGAGAATTACTGGGATAGAATAGAAGTCGGGTGATGATGGCTAAGAGATTGAAAAGAATCATAAATGACATAGACTAACTTAATCACTGTTTACTCTTACATGGGCAGACTAATAACTTTGTGGCCGTCTCAGCGGCGTTCCTAATGTCGAGGCGTGTATGCTCGACCTTGAACTTGTACATGAGATATATCATCATCTACAATCGTCGACGCACTAAATAATTCATCACTCTTCACATGTCTTCCCCATCAAATACCAAACTTCATCTTACCTTGATGGCTCTGCATACCCAGCCTCTGTGACATCTCGCCCACAAGCTGCCTCCCCAAGCCCCTCACCACCAACTCACAGCATATCAAACACAAATAAACCTACGATCCAGATCCACGAGTTCCCCACAAGGCACGTCCCAACTCCATCTGTTCACGTGGAAACCCAACCTTATTAACTAACCCCACGCCGATATTCATCGTAAGTCTCCGTCTACCGGTGTAGAAAAAGGACGTCAATGCGCAAGCGGCCCCTGCGTCAACGAATAAACCAGTCTAGAAGTTTGCCGTTATGGAGCTTATTCACGTTTCGACGTCAATAGAAGTAAACTTTCTATAGTTGCCATCACACTTGTTTTCTGCAGACTTCGATTAGTTGTTTTGTTGGAAGATGAATGGTTTGGTGAGGTTGACCTGGGTGGCGGAAATGTGCTCACTGGATTACACGTTTGTTGTCTCTGTTCGGAACATCGGTGTTGCACCTAGGAGTATCTCTTCTTTTTTTGCGATTGGGAAGGGCCAATCTGAGATGGCAAAGAAATGAAATAACCAGCGAAGTAAATCGGTAGATGTAGATACGCGAGTCACCCTGATACGAGGTCCCCGTCCAACAACCTTCTCATCAATTTCATCCACATACACGATCTACGACATGCATACGGGCACTTCAACAACCCACACAGTACCTTCGCCTCGACTTACACACCCAGATACAGCCATCTCCTCCATAAAAACCATCATACATCAAAACCTAACTCTAGCAGTATCCCCCCTGATACAACGCCAGCACAGACCCTCAAAATTCACATCTAACCATACACCGGAATCACCTCCCATATCACATCAATACCAACGCCAACCCAGTTCGCCACATGACTCTCGAGCTCAGAGATGTCCAAATATCCAAGACCCAATACGCCGAAATAGCTCCATTCTACCTCCCATGCCCAACGCTCAAACCACCATACAATCCCTCCCCATCATCAACACAGACCCCCAACCCCCATCCACATCAAACAATCACCTTCCACTTCACCAACCATCACACATCCCAAATCCAAACCTCCGCCGTAAAACCCCCATCAACCCATCTATAAATCAACCATCCCTTCTCCCCAAACCCCCCTCTCCTCCTCCAATCCCATCAACCAAACCACCACAACAGCCACTCTCAAACAAAACCCCACCAACCCAATCCTCCAAAATGAAGTTCTCCCTCATCCTCGCCCTCCTCCCCCTCGCCCTCGCCGCCCCCAACGCCGCCCCCGCCAAGAAGCCCTGCTGCACCGACTGCCAGGGCAAGCTCTTCCAGGCCTGCCGCGAAGGCTGCTGGGACAGCGGCGCCTTCAGCTACTGCTCCTACCAGTGCGTCGGGGCCCTGGTAAGTTTCGTTGCCGTCCCTTTTTGATCCTTTTTTTGCAAATGCGTTTCATCCCTTTCGACTTTGTGTCTCTTTTGATCGCGAACCTCCCCGGATCCATAGTAAAAGTCAACAGCCATCACCCTCACAACCCCCTCCCACCCTTTGCCCTCATACCCTCAAGAAGAAGCACGGAAACCATGAAAGTCAAATCCACTGACAAGCATTCAATCAGACCCACTGCCTCGACAACTGCACCCCCTGCAAATAAACGCCCACCTCATCCACCATACTTTGACCCTCGGCAAAAGCTTTCCTCCCCCCCCAATGGCCCCGACAGAACAATCCCTCCTTCCCAGCGAACGACACTCAGCTCTGGCGAAATTCTTTTATGCGGTATTTGAAGGAAGCAGCACGGCATTGGAAAATAAGAAATGCTTGAATAGGATCTGTCAAGACTCTGGGATTTGAAGAATCATAGGGATCATGAGGTGCTAGAATACATGAATGATGGAATAGAAAATGATTTGCTATATATTGAATGATTTGCGATATCTTGAATAGATTGCAGAGTGTGTTTAATCAATGTGTTTACATGTCGGTATCCTGCCTTTACCCCCGGAGACAAAGGTATTGAACATTCGATCCCTCTTGTGGAACCCGGCAGAATATCCCATGTAGTTCTCATTCACTGGATATCCAACCTCACCGGTGCCTACGAGCCGCGAAGCGTTGCATTTTCCCAGACACCTCTACAATTCCCGAGAACCTCTTGATCATACCTCAGAATCTCTAACGGGAATCGCTTGGATGGAGCTTTCAGCCATGCATGGTACAAAACATTTAACACACGGACAACATCCGCGTTTATATATTCCCCCTCTAACACTGCAGTACTCATACATCATTAATGCCTTGTCAGCATGAAAGACCACCTTGTCCACCCGACTTTGCTTTTGTATCCTCCTCTAGCAAATCCTGCGTGTAATGTTCCACATTGACTCACAATATATCCTTCCGTAAAAGGCTGTTTTGGTTTCTGCGCCGTGCACTCCCAAATTCCTCTGGTCCATCCAGTGCCGATCCTTGAAAAGAAGGAAGAAAAGAAGAGCAAAAAAAAAAGAAAAAAGCAAAGTATTACTCATACAAACCGTGAGGTTGGTTCACGAGGCCATCCATATCATGCTGATTCGACCAAGGTGGCTTGTGTCCTCGAATCGCTCAACCGTCAATCATCCCGTCGGCAATGGCGAGGCGCTGCTTGGCCGTCTTTGCCCGCTTGCCGATGCTCTTTGCTCTGCCCTTTTTGCCCTTGGGCTCAATCTCCGCTGGAGTAGCAGTACCCGATGCATCAAGCTTGCTTCCATCGTCAAAGTTGCCCTCGCCTGGAGACAACAAGTTAGCACACATTCCACATCTACAGGAACAAAGAGGTGTCTCACCTTCGTGATACATGTCGTCCAAGCTGGCGGGGGCATCTGTTCGCTTGCGCTTGCCGCCCTTCTTCTTCTGCTTCTCGTACTCGCCAGACTCGAGCAGCTCCTTCTCGCGACGCTCAATCATCTCTGCTTGCTCGTCGTCGGCCAGCCACATGGCGATATCGCGGTTGCGGTTCTCAGGAGCACGGCGGCCAGAGAAGTCGACGCTGGCACCGCCACCCTGGATGACGACGCGTTGGACTTCTTCCTTCTGGAGGGCGCGCTTTCGGATCCGCTCCTCAATGGTGCCGCGGGTGATGAGGCGGTACACGGTGACCTGCCTGGTCTGGCCCAGTCTGTGTGCTCGGTCCATGGCCTGCGAATCAATGGTCGGGTTCCAATCCGAGTCGTAGAAAATGACGGTATCCGCAGACGTAAGGTTGATGCCGAGACCGCCCGCACGAGTGGACAGCAAGAAGATGAAGATCTCGGGCCGGGTCTGGAAGTCGTGCACGGTGTCGCGACGATCCTCGAGCTTGGTGGAACCATCCAGCCGGCAGTACTTGTAGTTGCGGTACGTGAGGTACTCCTCCATCATGTCGATCATGCGAGTCATCTGGAAGTACAGCAGCACGCGGTGGCCTTCGGCCTTGAGCTTGAAGAGCAGCTCGTCCAGCTTGGCCAGCTTGCCGCTGTCGGTGACGAAGCGCTGCATGGAGGGGACGGCAATGTTGGTGAAGCGCTTCTTCTCGTGGTCCGGTGCGGGGAGAACCTTGTTGACGGGGTACAGCTCCATCGGCACCTTCTTCTCGACCAGGGCCCGCTCATCGTAGATGGTCGGTCCGTACAGCGTCTTGCGGATGTGCGTGTTGAACATGACGTTTCGGTGCTCGGCGACGGCGTTGGGGCTGTTGCAGGAGACTTGGACGGGCGGAGCCGATGCACGAGGTCGTCCCGCAGGCTCCAAGCGGCCGAGACCAGAGTCCCGGTACGTCACCTTGGCAACGTTCATCAAGCTGCTCAGGATGCCCTCGCTGGTAACCTCCGCCAGAGGCCGCCAGTCGCGGCGCTCCCGAATCTTGAACAAGCAGTGAGCCGGGGTGAAATTGTCGTCCTCCTCGTCATAGGCAATGCTCATGGGACCGAGCTTGTCACGCTTCGTGAGCTCGTCCACGGCGCGGTCGAAGAGGCTGCTGTGGGTGGCCTTGTAGACGTCGCCCGCCGAGGCATCGGTGAAGCGGAGCCACGAAAAGGCCTTGTCGGCGTCCACGCTGGCTTGGACGTGCTCAGGCGTGAAGATGTTCAGCATGTGGTTGAGTGCCTTGTTGCGCCAGCCAGCCGTCTGGTTATCCCGCCCGGCCTTGTCCAGCCGGCCACCCTCAGTCCAGACGAGGGACGGCAGCTCGTAGTCTACCAAGCTCCTGCTGGAGTAGCCCACGGAGACGGTGCTGCCCTCCCTGACGAACGAGGCGGTTTCGGCAAAGTAGCTAAAGGAATAGGGGGCGGTGACTTCGGCGCGCTCGAACAAGTCTGGATGGTTGCAGACCTTTCGGAACTGCATCACCAGGTTCATCAGGGTACCCGAGTCCTGGTCGTCGCCCATGGTGGCCTTTTCGACGAGGTCCATGATGTTGATCTGGTTACGCAAGTTGCTGTAGTAGGCTCTCTGCCGATAGGTGAGGTTGCAGAAGACGTCCAGCTCAATCTTGTCGCCAAGCTCCTTCTGTACGTGCTTCTTGACACGACGAAGCATAAACGGCTTCAGGATCATGTGAAGCCGCTTCAGCTGGTCCTCGTTCAGTTTCGTGTTGCTCTGGGCGTGCGACTCGATGTCCTTGGAGAACCATTCACTGAACTCGTCGTGGGAGTCAAAGAGCGACGGCATGATGAAGTGCAGCAGGGCCCACAGCTCCTGCATGTTGTTCTGGATGGGGGTACCCGTCAGCAGCAGGCGGTTTCGGCAGTGGAAGCCGAGCAGGCACTTCCATCGGGAGCTGGACGAGCTCTTGATGGCTTGGGCCTCGTCGAGGATCATGTACTGCCATCGCATCTTCTGGAAGTAGGCCACGTCGGACACGACGAGCTGGTACGAGGTGACGCAGACGTGGAAGGGCGCGTCCTTGCGGTACGTGGTGTGCTTGCGGTCCCAAAACTTCCGCAGCACCTTTCGATCGCTGGCGCTGCCCCAGTAGGGGAGGATCTTGAACTCGGGAACGAACTTTGCAATTTCCTGCTGCCAGTTGTGCAGCGTGGAAGCGGGCGCCACGACCAAGAACGGACCCCAGATGTCGTGCTTCTCGGCCAGGTAGGCCATGACGGAGATGGACTGGACAGTCTTGCCGAGACCCATTTCGTCCGCCAGGATGCCGTTGATGCCCTGCTCGTAGAGGTTGACGAGCCAGTTGAGGCCCTTGAGCTGGTACTCCTTGAGCTGGGCATTGATGAGCTTGGGCTGCTCGATCTCGACGTCGCCGAGGCCTGTCGGGTTTTGAAAGTTCATCTCGCCCTCGTCGTCCATGTCCAGGCCCTTGTTGTTGAAGTCGCGAGCCTTCTTCTGGGCTTCGGCAATGGCGTTCTGCGCGTTGGCCATGGCGGCCGCCTGCAGGACCGACTCGTCCTCGTTGTCAAAGTCGAGATTCTCAAAGTCGGTCACCCTCGAGGCCAGGGGGCCGGTGGGCTCCTGGATGGACAGCTTGTTCTCGGGAATCTGCTGCGCGTCGGAGGCGATGTCGGGGTTGTCGGTGCTGCGCTCAACCTCGTCCGTCTTGATCTTCTTGCCGATAAAGTGCGAGTACAGTTCCGTCTGGGAGATGAGGAAGTTGAGCTTCCTCTTCTGGCGAGCGGCTTCTCGGTCGGCCTCTTCCTTTCGGGCGTTTTCAATCTCCTGCTTCTCCGCAGCCTTGCGCAGGTCGCGCTCTTCACGCTCGTTGCGCTTCCAGAAGCTCATCATGTCACGCATGACACGCTTGGCGCGGGCCTGGAGATCCTTGGTGCCCTTGTTGGTGCGCAGCTGCCAACGCTTGGCCTCCTTGGAGGCGAGAATGGCCGTCTTCTTGAGGTTGGAGCCCCTGGTGGCGTAAGAGTCGACGGCGAGCTTGAACGTCTTGCTGACATCCTTGCGGGCCATGTCACGCCAAATCTGATCGTAAATCTGATTGTAGCCCTTGGAGATGAATTTCTTCTCGAGATCCGGCACGTCGTCGACCTTTTCCTTTTCCTTGGAGGCTTCGGCCTTTTCCTTGGCAGCCTTTTCGCCGTCGCCGCCCTTGGACTTGCCCTTGATCTTGATGCGGACGCGGCCCTCTTCCTTGGGCGGCAGCTCTTCGCCGGCGTCCAGGGCGGCCTGGGCGGCCTCGGCAGAGTCCTTCTCCGCCTGCTTCTGCTCCTTGGACTTCTTAGGCCGTGTGCCTCCGCGGCCCTTGCTCTTCTTCGGGGTCTCGGCATCGGACGCGAGGAAGCTGGACATGGTGCCGCCATCGAGGTTGAGCTCAACGTTGCGGGCCGGGCCCTTGATGCCCTTTTGCAGGATGAGCTTGGTCTGCTGGGCCTTCTTGTTGGCCCTCTCGGCATCACGCAAGTGCTTCTGGCGCTCCTCTTCATCCTCTGCGGCTTCGGCTCGGGCCAGGGCGGCCTCCTTTTGCTCAATGGTGACGGCCATGGACTTTTCGCGTCGTCTCTTTCGCTGCATGTCCTTTTTGCGCTCCTTTTCGGCAAAGAGCTCTTGTTCGCGGACTTCCTGGAGGGCCTCGTCGTAAAAGACGTCGTCGTACCGCCGCTTGCCTAGATCCGAGTGTTCTGCCAGCCTCTTTCCAGTTGTGTTGGCAAACTGTTCGCGCCGGGCATAGGCTCTGTCGGCATCGAGCTGAGCCATGGTACGCTGGCGCTTGAAGGCTCCCTCTTTGTACGCCCGCTCGCTGAACTCGTCCTCGTCGAGGGACTCAGCCTGCTTGTCCAGCAGTGCCTCGTGGTGCTGGATCGACCTCTCCATCTCGCTTGACCACGTCTTCTGCTTGGGCTGACCGTTTGCCTGTCGCTTCGAGGGCGGTCGAGGGGTGGGGGATTCCTTCTTGATGGATGGCCGGCGGTTCTTCTTGGACGCGTCTTCTCCCCGGATCTCGGATGCACGGCCCTTGGAAGGCTTCTTGGCAGGCTTCTTCTTGATGATGATTTCAGACTTTTTGACCGGAGCAGGCTCGGGCTCGGTGTCGGCCTCCTTCTCCATCTCGGTATCGCCGTCGTTGTCTGGTTCTCGAAGTTCAAAGATGGGAGCGGCCAAGGTGGGCTCTTTCTTGGGTGAAGGTTCCCTGGTCACGGGCTTGGGGGCGGGCTCTGAGTTGGACAGGATGTTGGAGAAGGACATTGGGTCCGCAGCTCGACTCTGAAATGCACCGTCAGTTACGTTGGCTTTGTGGAGGTGATGGATCCATGGTTCAGTTGTTGGGGCAGCAGGGGGGAATGAGGAAGGAAAGAGGCGAAGAAATAATGATATGGAGGTAGTTGATGATAAGCAAAGGCAATTGCGGAGGATGAGGTTGATGTGCTGGTCCATTCTTCCCAAGCAGAGTTTTGCACTTACCGAAGCCGGCTTCGGCGGTGACGGAGCAGCCAGATCCGTCTTCATGATGGGCGCCAGCGAGGTGCCGTTGGTGGCATGCGTCGCCGCGGGCGCATGCCTGGGCACGGGCGAGGTCATGTGGGAGTGACGGCTGGGCGGACTGTGGGAGCCCGTGGCGAGGCTCGGGTGCGAGTGCGAGAGGGAGAGAGGGCTGGTCGGGCGGCGGGTGAAGGACGAGGCCCTCTCGCGGGGCGATGGGTAATTGCTGTCGCCGTTGCGGTACGACGACGGCTGGTGTTGCTGGTCAATTGGCTGCGGATACTGGAACGGCTCGCGAGGGTGGTACGGCTAGAAAAGAGGGAAGAGAGAGAGAGGAAAAATCACGTTAGAAGACGCGTTTGAGAAATCAGGGATGGGCGGCGGCGGGAACGGGAGTGCAAGGGCCAAAGTGAATTTGGATGGGGGGGGGGGGCTTGAATTTTATTTTTTTTTTTCGGCGGCTAGCGATGCACCGAGTTGTGGTTGTGGCGGGAGGCTGATGATGGACAGGTGATTGAAGAAAGAAGCATCGATGCAGAGATGATGGCGGATGGGGAACAAATGCAAAGGCAAAAGGCGGATGCGAGTGGGTTTCAAAAGCCAAAAAGTGAAAGTGGACTTGGATAGCATAGACCGTGGCCGAACAATTGAAGTGCTTGTGCCTGCTTACCTTTGGCGTGGCCACTTGGGGCGCGTGTTGCCTCGAGGCGGCGATGGGGCGCTCCTTGGTCGTGTCGGTCGTTGGGTCGTAGACTCTGCCGCCGGCAGGATGAAGCTCGGGAGCCGTGAGGACAGGCGCAGCCGCGGGAGCAGGCGGCGGTGATGCCGACAGCACCGACGACACGGTCGAGCGCGGCGGAGGAGGCGGGTAGTAGGCGCCTGGCGGGTGCAGCGGCGAGGCGGGCGGGCCCTGCTGGTGGTGATGCGGGTGTTGATGCTGGCTCTGGCTCTGGCTCTGGTGAGGGCCCGGCGCCGGCGCGAGCACCGAGGGCAGCGCGTGTGCTCCCGCGCCCGGGGCGGCCGGCGTCGACGAGGCCATGTACGGGCTGCGGCTGGGGTTGAGGCGCGGCGGCGACTGGTGATCGCTGGCGTAGGGCAGCGGCGGATGGAACTCGGCCTGCGAGTGCGTCTGTGAGGGCGAGCGCAGGCTGAAGGCGGAGTGCCGCGAGCTGGGGTTCATCACGTCGCGCTGGGCCAGGCGATGGCGCTCGCGGTCCTGCTCCCGCTGGCGCTCCCGCTCTCTGTCTCGCTCTCGCTCCCGTTCGCGGTCTCGATCTCGATCTCGGTCTCGGTCTCGGTCACGCTCTCGCTCGTCGTCGCCGCGCCGGTGCATCACCGTCGATCGGAAGCTCGAGTCCATCGCGGACGCACGGGTTCAGACAAGGCTGAGGTGGTTGTAGGTTGCCGAAGTTTGCGAGAGCGTAAGAGAGAAAATGGAGAAGAGGAGAAAAAAAAGTGAGGCTGTCGAGGGTAACTAGATGGACGCACACGAGCCCATGTGGTGTGCGTCTTTTCTCCTTCTGTCGTTTGTGTGTGTGTGTCTACACGCGCTCGCGGCCAGAGGGCATCTGTCGAAGCAATTGCTGGCAGGCGACGAGATGGATTGGCGGGATGGTGACAAGGAGAGTTGGCCGGGAATCGCGTGGGATGGATGGATGGAAGGATGGGTTTGGTTTGGTTGGAGTCGGGATGATGGGTGGATGACAAAAGTCGGCTAGAGCTGGCAGGAAAAGCCTCGCTAAAGAATGATGGCGATGACGAATCTGCGGCGCGAGAGGGTTTTGGATGCGAAGGAGGCGCGGGCGTCGTTCCTTTCGCGACGATGCACAACCGGCGCCGAAGAAGAGAAGAGAAACAAGAACAGGATTAGAATGATTTGAGTATGTTGGATAGAGAGAATTTTAGTTATCACCGCTGTCGAGCAGTCTAGAGTCACGTCCGTCACGTCAACAAGGCACCGTCGGCAGCCCAGGATCGAACCCCGTCGGATGATGATTTGTGGATGACGCTGGCGATGGCGATGGCTTCACACGGGACGTCTTGCTGCGCGGCTGCAGGACAGAGACGGAGGACAGACGCAGGATGCAGGTGGCAAAAGTCACGAAGCAGCAGGTCGCAAGAGTCAGAGTCAGTGAGAGAGGCTACGGAAAAGGGAGGGCCCAGGTCCAGCTCCGGCACCAGCTCCAGCACCAGCACCATCACCAGCCCAGGACGAGACCCGTGGTGATGGTGGACTGATTGGATGCGTTGGCTCGAGCCGGGCTGCCCGCCCTGACTTGCCTTGCCTGGGCCGTCTTTGGGCTTGGAGATCCGGATCTGCACCAGACAAGGGCTTCTTCGCTCAAATTGCTTCTTCTTTCCATGACTTCTAACGGAGAGACTGTATTTGTACTTATAAAGTTGCGGTATTGTACCAGTGTTTGCAAGTATTGACTACGGTCCTTGAGTTAGCGCACTCTCCACCTCTTTTGTCTTCTCAAGAAATCAGCCCCAGCAACGCCACTCCCTCCTTGACTTGATCTCCTCGGATGCTAGACTGTGCAAACACGGTGCGTGGAAACTGGCATCTCGCAGGAATTGAGAAGAGCCGAAAGATACAGCCCAGAAGCCACACCTTTAACCCCATTGCGATGCATCGTGAGCTGCTCCCCGTCAGCCAATCACACACCGAAAGGAAAAAAAAAAAAACGGCTGTGGGTTGTGTCCCCTAGCTCTGGCATCAGCCACGGAGTGAGAGATTTGATCAATCCGAAACCAGCATCTCACTCAGCAGAAGGTGAGTTCAACTTGAACAAGTGGTAACAGCAGCATTGATCTGTTCAAGCAAGTATTGAGGCACCAGCAGAACTCACCATTTACTCGCTTCTTCTCCGGCATCTGCACATCAGGGGATCCCCATTCCCCATACTATGAACCCTGAATCGCTAGTCTGACGACTTGCGTGCTAGTCTTTGCAATGCAACCTGACAGACTGCCTCGTCTCTATGCAGGGAGCTGCCCCGGTTTCTCCAGAGCCTCAACGCCAGGACATGCTCTATAAACTGGTCCATGCAGTACCACCAATCATTACATATCCGGACAAAAGCAAACGTAGCACCTCTCTCACAGCACACAAAACACCATGCGGTCATACAACCGAATTCTTTTCAGCCTTGAGTAATATTGACACCATCCCGGGCTGAGATGGTTAATGCATACATCACGCACCAAAATCGAAGTGAGACTCCAGAAAGCAAACAGACGACCAGGCAAATCCATCCCCAGCCTATTCTCCTACCAATCCCATCACCACCCAAGTAACAGGGAAAAAAAAAGTTGCAGATGACACTACGGAGAGAGCCTAAAATCATGCTGATTTTTATAGTTCTTCCTCCTACTTCTCCCATTTTTTTTTCTCTTCTATGCTCCCTTGGACGATAGCATCATTCTTCCTCCCCGTCGTTGTCCCCACCGTTCCACAGTGCACACGTTTATCCAGCACTGTACGCAGTCTTTGATGAGAGTCCGGAGACCGTGAAGCATTCCTTTGCCTTTATGGAAGTTCTTCTCTTGGAGTACGGTGTACGAATCACGATCAATGACCTTTAATAACCCGTATCTCTCTTAACAGATGGTGTCTTGATGATCTCTACTAAACAATACTCTTCGCATCGATGGCTTCATTCATCATCGACTATGTTCCCACGATAGCCCATTTATAGCAAACATCATGAACTTCATCCACATACCCAACATTCAGCAACACCAATCTCAGACCCGAGAAACTCACCTCGCTCATCTAACCATAACATCCTCGACCTCCCCAACCCCCCCATACTCCTCCACCAACGCCCTCCCCCCACAACCTCCCAATCCCAACCCCCTCTCAACCTCCGCAACCCTCCCCGCCCAAACCCCATTATCAACCCTCCACGTCCCCAGAATCTCAAACCCCATCTTGCCATACAACCCCCTCGACTCAGCAGACGACATCAGAAACGTCGAAATCCTCTCCTTATCACACCTTTCCAATACTGCGGAGAGGAGGTGTCCGCCAATGCCTTTGCGCTGATGCGCGGGGTCGACCATCAGGTGGTTGATGTCTGGAAACACACGATTTCGTCAGCCATCCAACTCCATATAACCCAAACAGTAACGAAGTCAAGAGGTGCTGTAAATAGGGGTATGGAAGAAGAGGGAGGACAAACAAATGTGTCTCCGTCCATTGGCAGCCTTCTCATAGCAGTCATCCATAGCACCCTGCTTCCCATCAAACTCCTCCCACAGCTCCTTCAAATGCTCCTTCACCGCAAACAACGACACCGGTGGCGGTCCATCAGCCTTTTTCTCTTTTTCTTCTTCTTCTTCTTCTTCTTCTTCTTCCTTCTTCTCCCCGTCATCATGCACACTCTCCTCCACCTCCCTACCCCCCTCAGTAGTCCCTCCTCTTACAGCATACCTCACAAACCCAACAACTCTCCCATCCTCATCAACAGCAACCAGATAAACATTCTCCCCCTTCCTCACCGCACCCTCCGTCCCCCGCGTCAATATCTCCCTCGGACTATTCACGAAAAACGCTCCGTAAAAGCCGTGGTACTTTTCCTGCGCGCGGTAATGCACGTCTGCGATTGAGGCCGCGTCGACGGGTGTGCCTGGTCGTATCGTGATTGAGGCCATGTGAGTTCTCCGACTCTCGTCAATGTGCGGCCGGATTGAAACGGCGAAGATGCGCGATATTAGGTGTGTAAATGGGCTGGTTTGGCGACTCCATCAAGGTGGGAAGTTGTAGGTTTCCTCGACACGTCAAAGATTGCCACTAATAGTCTGGCACAACCCTCTCAAAGGGCGTACATTCCACCAAAGAGGCAACTTTAAAAATGAAAATGAGCTTCTATAACCGACTCTGCTCTTCATCCGCTTCTTTCGGCAAAGTGAGTCATTCGCCGATGTCTATAATCGCACCGATTCACAGTCTACAATCGTCAAAAATCCACATCGCCACAGCATCAGGTAGATAATCCCTTCATTCAGTCTGAGCCTCCATTCAAACCTAGTAGTAGCTAAACCCAAGAAGAAATCTCAAAATGATACTACCAAGTCTATCCCGTAGAAACTGAAAATTGAAGACAAAAAAAAACACTGATCGTGAATGCGTGCATCCTGCATCTCTAGGGTATCGCGGCCGTGCTCATGCGCACTCTTTCTGCTGCAGCTTTCCAGCGCGCACCATCTTCCCTGATGGCTTTTTTGGTTGCCGCGTGTGACGTCCTGTTCCCATGTAGCCGCCGTCCAATTCCCCGTCATTCATCATCCGTTCTATAAGCGATTTCAATATGCACATTTAAACCTGCTGCTCGTCTCACGTCGCCCATTTACACGGCACCGGCCGTGATCATCTTCTTGCGAAGGTAGTTCTTGTACTCGCCGATAGTGCCGTCCCATTCTCGGATCGTCTGGTTCTCGCAGACCAGAATCTGCTTCGCAATCTTGTCGAGCAATCTGTGGGACTAGGTTAGCGTTTGTTGCGGAATCAAAGTTGCACGAAGAAAAACTCACCTAAAGTCGTGGGAGACAACAATAACACCACCGCTAAAGGCGTTGATGGCGTCAGCCAGACTGTCAATGGTGGGGATATCGAGACCGTTGGTGGGCTCGTCGAGCAGCAGCATGTTGGGGCCGTCAATGGCCAGCAGGGCAAAGACGATACGGCTCTTCTGACCCTCGGACAGCGTGCCCATCAGGGCGGTCTGGGAGTCGCCGGTCAGACCGTAGCGACCAAGCTGCTGGCGCCAGTACTGGTAGTCCTGGGACTTCTCCTTGTACTTGTCTCGGACAAAGTCGAGGGCAGACTTGGTCAGGTCGAGCTGCTCAGCGCTGTGCTGAGAGTACAGGCCGAGCTTCAAGTGAGTGTGGCGGGTGACGGCGCCGCCGGTGGGCGACAGCTTGCCGGTCATGAGGCGCAGCAGCGTCGACTTGCCAACACCGTTGGGGCCGACCAGGGCAGTTCGGGAGTCCATGTCGAAGCCGAGGTCAATGTTGCGGTACAGGTCATCCTCGGGGTTGCCAGAGTAGGAGAAGGTGACGTTGTCAAAGGACAGCACGGGAGGGGGGAGCTTCTCGACATCAGCGAAGCGGAAGGTGAAGACGCGGTCGGCAACGACGGGCTGGATGAAGCCGTCGGCCTCCATCTTGTCAAGAATCTTCTGGCGGGACTTGGCCTGTCGGACCAAGTTGGCGTAGGTACCGGCGCTGGCAATGAACTTCTTGATGTGGGCGATTTCTTCCTGCTGCTTGGTGTAGGCCTTCATCTGGTTCGTCTCGTTCTCTTCGCGAGTCTTGGCGTAGGAGTCGTAGTTACCACCATAGTAGATGAGGGCCTTTTCGCGCATGTCAATCATGTTGGTGCACACGCCGTTGAGGAAGTCCATGGAGTGGGAGACGAGGACCAGCGTTCGGTCCCACTTCTTGAGGTACTCTTCCAGCCACACGCAGGCCTCGAGATCCAAGTGAGCGGTGGGGTCGTCGAGCAGGAGCAGCGAGGGCTTGACGAAGAGAGCCTTGGCCAGGGCGACACGCATTCTCCAGCCACCAGACATGTCCTTGGTCTTCTTGTGGATGGTCTTTTTGTTGAAACCGAGACCGGTCAGGATGAGGGAAGCGCGGGTGGCAAAGGTTGAGGGATCCATCTTGTCCATGTGCTGCAGGGCATTGTCAGTCAGTATTCGAGCCGTAGAAATGATGAGGGTATCGGGGAAAACATACGTCGTAGAGATCAATCAGGACAGGGCTCTCGGGGCCCTCGTCCTCGAGCAGCTTCTCGGCCAGCTTGTCGAGGCGCTCCATCTCGTTCTCGGCCTCCTTGACGACCCATTCCAGGGCGCCGAGGTCGCTGGGGGGCGCACCCTCGTTGAGCAGGTAGATGTCGACGTGGTTGGGGATGGGGTACTCGCGGGCGGCGATGGCCTTGAGCAGCGTCGACTTTCCGCAGCCGTTCTCGCCGAGCAGGCCGTAGCGGCGGCCAAAGGACAGCTCGAGGGTGGAGTCGGTGATGAGGACGCGGCCGTGGAAGACGAGGGAGCAGCTGGTGATCTTGACGTCCTTGCTCTGCTGGGTGGACGACAGCACGCCGGTGGTGACGCGGTCCGAGATGCCGTGCTGGTCCATCTGGTCGGCCAGACGCTTGACCTCGTCCAGCTTGTCATCGGTGGTGGCGGGTCCTTCGGTGTCCTGGATGGGGTTGCCGTGGACGTCGAGCTCGGGCTCCTTCTTGCCCAGCTTTCCGACCTTCTTGCCGCTGGCAGCGGCCTTCTCGGCCTTCTTGGCGAGGCGCTTCTCCTTGGAGGCTGAGGGCGGCATCGTGGCGGTCTGGGGGTGGTGACGCGGGTTGTTGATGCAAGTTTTTTTCGAAGGATGGAGAGAGAAACAGGAAAAGAGAGTGCGGGAGTTTGCTTCTTCCAAGAAAAAGAAAAGGGAAAGAGAGAATGGGAAACAGAAGAATAGAAAGCAATCCCAATTACTTTTCCCAGATGATATTCAACAGGCCGCTGAATATGCTTTTTGTTTGATGGAAGAGAGAAGAAGCAGGCAAAATGGATTCCTGGCTGGTCGAATCCGCTGGCACTTGAAATTGTTTGGCTTGGGCGGGGTGAATTTTTTTCTCTTCTGCGCCATTGGCTGGTGGGGCCCGGCCGTATCAGAAGTCGCTGATTGTGCGATAAGGGGCGCCACAGTCAGGCATCAAGCTAAGGCATAAACGGCGGCCAACAGGCGATTACGGTGAGCCTTGTATGTATTGCCTTGCCGTCTTTGACATTCTCGTCTGATGCCAATGGTATTACATGGTGCTACGATATGTAGAGTCAATTGTCAAGTATTAAATTTCCTTCTCGAACATTTCTCTCCTTAACTGGGTTTCCACTCTGCGTAAAATACAGGCTAACCTACCCCCAAGAGTCCAAATTATTCCTCTTCGCACATGCCAACAACCTTGTGGCAGCTTGACGTCACCCTCGCCTTCCAATAAGCGGGTCCACCACAGCCTCATACTATGTACTTCCTGTCCTACCTTGCCTACCCTGTACCGCTGCCGAACGTGGCAATTTCAACAAAAAATACCCCCCATTTCAACATCCTTCATTGTGGCATCAAATTCAATTCTTGCCCGCAGTTCCTCCGTACATTACTGTAACCATCCGGGCCCTCCTCCAAGTGGCGGGTATCAATCAATTTTCGTGTTTGGTGTAATAATCAAGCGGCGTCGAGGCCGTCCTTGTTTCGCCCCCTAGCCGTAAGCATCATCTCGATCATGTCCGTCGGCACAAGCTGCGGCTGCGCCTCTCCGTACCGCTGATGCTCCATCTCTTGAGCCTGCACATCCTGCTCAGACGGCACGTTTGTACTTGTCGGAACATCTCTTCGATTTTGCCCTGCCATTGCGTTCTCTGAGCTGGTTTGTTGCCTTGCATCAACTTCTGGTCGCGGTGGTCGGAGCGATGACTTTTCTTCTGGCGTACTCGGCATGTCTGCGTAACGACGGCCGTACTTGTCACTGTGACGAGCCTTGTCGGTTTGCGAAGTGTGACTCTCTCGAAAGATGGGAATTCTCGAGTGGAATCGATCAAACAAATGACGAAGCCATCTATATGCACAACCATCATCAGCTCAAGCCACCATAAAGGTCTGTATGCATCCGTCATCAGCGCCTTACAAGATGTTGGTCATTCTCAAGGCCGCCTCTCCTCTCGTGCATAACTAGCGAGTGCTAGAAACCACAAAGGCGCCACCCACTGCTATATACAGCGAGAGACCAAGGTCTGATAGTACCTTGGTGAGTGCATGGAATGCTCGGCAGGGCGGAAATGCTGGTGCCTAGCCGGCCGTTTCAGCATTTGGGCCTTCTGCCGTGTAAGAAGTGGCGGCAACTAACTCAGCAGCCCGGGGAGAAACAGGCAGCAGGTTAAGGTAGAACGTTGGACAAGAGGGTCCGTATTTGCAAGCAAATATCACTCATTGTTTGGTATCAATGAACCTGGCCTTTGTCGTTGATACCTGTAGATTGCTGGTTGTTTTGTGCTAATAGTGATACACGCAATCCTCAAGGCGCAGCACAGCAACGCATCACCGGGTACTCACCCCATTTAATGAACACCCAACACTGTCTTATGCGATTGTACAAAGAACAACTTTTGATCCTCATATGTAAACATATCGTTCGTTGATGCAAAATATCGTTCGTATCTCACGAAATCACAAGGAAACGTCACTCTCCAACTTATCAAACTTCGTCCCCCCCTCAACACCACCCTGCCTCCGCCCCTTATCCCCCGGCACCCACGAATCCCTCTCCAACAACCTCACCTCCGCAAGCCGACTAGGATCATCCTCGCTCCCCGGCTCCGCCCTCAACGCCTTCTGCAACCCATCGCTCTCCTTGCCCCTAAGCTCCGACTCGTCAATCCCCTCCTTGATGTTCTTCCCGTGCGGTCCCCCCTTTCCTTTGCCCGTGAGATAGACGTCCGCCACGTAGGTCGGCGCCGGCGCCCCGTTTCTATCTTCTTCGTCTCCTCCTCCTCCCCGACCGGATCGACCGGATTGTTGCGTCTTCTTCCGGTCGGAGCTGGAGCTGGAGCTGGAAACGCCTTCTTCCATCTTGGTGACCCTGTTGTGGGCGAACTCGCTGCCGGACTTGAGGGCTTCGGCGGCCAGGGACTCCTTGGGCACGACGCCGGTGCCTTCCTGGATTTCGGGGGCGTTTTGGCCTAGAGTGACCTTTTTTTTGACGACGATGTTAGTAACCTGTGATTGCCCGTGCCTCGTCCTTTTGGTTCGTTCAAGGTGTGGTTGTAGGTGGGAGTGTAAGTGACATACCTTGGTGCCATCAGGACCAGCCTTTCGCGCCTTTTCCTCTGGAGAATACATTTTCAATCAATTGGTTTTCAAACTCTCAGATGATATTTTGTTTCAATCGTAGATGGAGGGATTCAAATTCAATTGCAATGAAGGTTTCTGTGTTGTCCACGAACCTCTTCAATCGCCATCTCACAGGCACTTTATATAGAGGTCTGTTGCTGCACCAGGTATATGACATCACCATCCCGCCTTACTCCCACCCACGCAATTCTCACGTCAAGCCGGGCAAATCAATCACAATGGCAGAAGGGATCAGAGATCGAAACAAACATTCGATAGGAGTCCATCTCCGCACTCCGCCTTGTTGCCCTTTTTGGTCGTTCTCGCTTCGGTGAGCATTGCATCATAGAAGTGCTGCCTCGCTTACCTCAGCTTGCTCAGCTACTGCTACTGCCTCTAGAGGTACAGTACTGCACTGCTCCGTGTCGATCACAGTTGACGCCTCAATGGCCTGAGGAAACAAGGAGAAAGGCTTCACACAGGAATTAGTCCCATCTCTGATCAGCAGCTTTACCGCAGATGGCGTGAAATGGTATCAACCGCATCAACCGTCCATGGAAGCCAATTGCCCTTAATGCATATCTACTCCTCCGTTTTGATATCAGTTCGTCACAAGCCGTCCCTCATAAGCCAAAACCACGCCCCGAACCATGGAAATAGATGTAAACTCCCACAAGGCCAAATGCAAAATACAAAAGTCCAAACGCGATACCTCCCTCGCTGAATAAAACAACGTCCCTTGCCCGGGCGGCCCTATCATGAGTCTGCCTTGATCTTCTTGGTTGCTCTTGCTGTGCCGATATGCGTGTTGTGTACCTGAGTCATCGTTAGTCAAGCATTCTACGTTGCCTGGATCAACAAAGATGGAAAGGCTCACCTTGGTAGCGAACCTCAAGCTTGTCAGGGTCTCCTTCAGATGCGTCTCCAACGGCGACACCATGACAAACATGAGCGTTTTGCTGTTTCCGCCCAGGCTGTACTGCAGCAGGTGCGTCAGCTTGGAGTTTCGATATGGAATATGGCCCGAGCCCCTGCCCAGCGCTTCAATCACGTCTCCGAGACAGCTCAGACTCTTGTTGATGTTCTGCGTCTCCTTCATCCTGTCGCCCTCGACCTGCGAGTGCTTCAGACGCTCTGATCCTGCCAGGTCGACCAGGTTCAGAGTGCCCTCGCACCGCTCACCCGTCGCCGAGTTCTCGCCGATGAGCTTCAGAATGAAGACGCTGTGAGATCGCGAAGATCGTTCGTTGGCCTTGGTGGCCGCCACGGACCGATTCCTCTGCGCTTCTTCCAGCATCAATTCCACCGTATCGGCAGAGTTGAGCCGAACAGACTTGCAGCCTAGGATGGATGTCTGCTTCCGGGCTTCATCATGCCGAATCTCCAGTTTCTTCATGAGCCGTCCTTCCGCAGTGCGTTCACTGGGCGTCAGGAGATCGTTCAGCTCCTCATTGTACACCTCGACAAAGGAGCCCTCCATGGTGTACTCCCAAGACTTCTCCTTGAGCTTGGTCACCGTGTCGTAAATCATGTGCGTCGCTCGCGGAATCATTCCATCTGGTGATGACATGGTGTACGTCTTTCCCGACCCGGTCTGGCCATAACAAAAGATGCACACGTTATAGCCGTCGAGCGCGCTTTGCACCAGCTGGGATATCTCGTCAAAGATCTCGCTGTTCTGGACCTCGGGCGTAAACACCCGGTCAAACTCGAATGGATAATTCTTTCTCTGCACAATTCCAAGGCTGGACTTTTCCTCTGGTCCGGCAACCATAATCTCGGTCGAGG
Source organism: Trichoderma ghanense (assembly GCF_004382785.1). Classification (NCBI taxonomy): domain Eukaryota; kingdom Fungi; phylum Ascomycota; class Sordariomycetes; order Hypocreales; family Hypocreaceae; genus Trichoderma; species Trichoderma ghanense. Next base: position 616,537 of record NW_027395674.1, on the reverse strand, counting down.
TCTTGTCGTCGGGGTAGGAAAGCTGGGCCACCTGGCCCTCGGCGTTTCCAAGAGGCGGTCGAACTCGGCACATGACGCGAATGTTTCCCTTGAGCTCCTGATACTTGTTGAAGAGGACGCGGCGCTCGGTTTCCTCCTTGATGAGCTTCTGCCGTGCTTCTTCGGCGATGCGGAGCGCATCTTGAAGCCTGGTTTCCATGGCCGTGAACGCATTGGACTGTGCCTTGGTGTCGGACTCGAGAAATTCGACCTGGGACCGCAGAGAGTTGATCTTTGCTTCCAGCGTTGTGTTCGAGGCTGAGAGCTCGGAAATGCTCGTCTGCAAGCTGCCGGTAAGAGTCTTCTCACGCTGGACATCTGACCGCAGCCCTTCTGCCACTGAACGAATTTCCTGCAACTCTCGGTCTTTCTTTTGCAGAACAATTTCCACCTCCTGCTTGTCGTTGCCCATCTGGCTCCGTAGGGTTTGAATCTCTTGTTCTCGCTTCTTCTGTTCATCTTCCAACTCCTGCTGATGCCGCCGCTTCAAAGCTTCAACCTGCTGCTGATGCTCGTTCGCTTCCTGTGTCTTTAACCGTTCAAGCTCGCGGGTGAGCTCGTCCATTGCTGTGCGGTGCTTCCGCGAGAGCTCGTCTATCTCGGCCTGGTGCTTTCTGGTGAGATCGTCAATTTGCCGGGAGTGGTCCCATTCAAGCTTCTCCAAATCATGTTTGAACTTGCGCCCTTCCTCCCTGGAAGCATCGAGGTCCGATCGTAACACTTCGGCCTTGCTCTCCAGCCTTGACTTGTCGCTTTCCAACTCGGACACTGAAACACATGTCAGTCCTGCGGTCATCTGTCGAGAAAATCAACTTGTTCATACCTCGTTTCTTGGCCAGCTCCAGGGCATCGTCCATGCCTTTCCTGTCCAGCAGCGTTGTGTCCACCATGGCTTTCAGTTCTTTAAACTGCGACTCAATGTCGCCGACTCGACCATCGACATCAAAGGCTACAAACCCAGTAAGGTTAGAATCCTTCGTTAAGAAACTGTTATAGCGTGTTGGTGACTTGGTGGGGGACTTTGTGGGAGAATTGGCCTTGAAGAGAGTGATGCATCCTTGAAGCTTTTCAACCTGGCGCTTCACCTGCTTATCGCTTGGTGTCATGGAGGGGCCTTCCTAGGTTCCCTTGACGGTCACCAAAGCGGATGAAGGTTCCTTGCTGCTTCTCTTTTCATTGCCGGGACGGTGGACGGTGATGTTGTTCAAAGCAAATGTAGTGTCTGAAAGCAGGTTTGTCACTTGACGTGTGTTGTGAGTGGAGCTGGCATCCTCGAGACAGAGCTTGTGAAATCTCGTCGTCAGGGAGCTGTCTCTTGTAGAGGAGAGTGTCGATGAAGACTTTGCAGTTCTTATCTTGCGGTTGGAAAGCGCGCTGAAAGTCATGCTGGTGAGCTGTTCGGAGGCGGTCATACCGTTGTTTTCCGTCTCATCTTGGTCCTCCTCCTCTCGAGAGCCCTGCGCCGTACGTGGCCGTGACGGTGCCTGGCTCTTCGATCTCGCGTGGCTGGCTCGCGTGACTGGTCTGGAGATTGACGGCTTTTCTGCGACGCCGGTTCGTTCGGGGCCAAAGCTCCTTGCGAAGCTGCTGGTGACGGAAGAGCTGAAGGTGGAGGAGACGGGTCGGGGTTGCTTGAGCTATGGCACGAATATTAGCCATCGAACCGACTCGTTTCACCCTTCGATTCGGGAGGTCTCACTTGGGAGATACTGGCCAGGGTCTGGCCCTTGACCGCGGATCGGGGTATTCGAGGCCCGGGAGTCGAAATCTTGGACGGGTAGTCGAGCGCACGTTCGGAGAGGGGCCTTCGCTTGGCCTCGGATTGAACGGCTGGCAGACGTTAGCATATCGCGACACGGTGAAGCGCATCCCTCGTTCGCACCAGACTGTGGGAGCTCGCGCTTGAGCCCCCGCGTGGAAGGCGGCGCGGGGATCGAGGACTGGGATCGAGCATTCTGTTGCGACTCGCTCCATTCGGTCAGTCCTCCGCCATGCACCGTCGTCGTCGGCCCCGGCAAGCGACTGATTTTCGACGGCCGCGTGGGCTGCTGAGGCGCGCGGTCAGCATCTGGCGCTCTGCTCTGCGGCGGTGGCTTTGGCTCTGCGGCATCGCGAACCTGGTTCTCTGTAGCTTCCATTGTAAGAAATGCCCGAAATGAAAATCGTCGTGTCTTGAACCATAGGAGGAGGGAAAAAAAATAAACAAAGAAGCCGAAAGGTCGGGAGGTCGCGTCGGAACTGGAGCAGCGCCCCGTCAGGTCGAAGCTGGTGCGCGACAAGGTGGGAATATTTCGAACAATGATGCAAGGAAAGGAGCCCAAGAGAGCGAGAGGCACCTCGAAGTCGTCCCCTGTCTCGTTTGTTGACCTTGCAGTTGATGTGGATGGAGGCGCCAGCTGCTGACCTGCGAATCAAGGTACCTTTGTGGTATCAGTGTGGAGAAGGTCAAGGCATTGATTATTCCGTTTGTTTTAGTAGGAGCCGTGGGCCGGGCAACGGTGGCTGAGGTGTGGCTGGAGTTGGAGACGTGGCGCAGCCTTTACACTGCTACTTTTGTCAATCATGCTGCCATGTCATCAGTTGTGCAGACGGACAATTAGTATTGATTTAGGTGATTGGGGAGCATCGCATTTGCGAACGCGAATCACGCTTAAATAGAACAAAGATGATCGAGAAGCTACAAAGTCTTGTTCTGTTAGTACACTGCTGCCTTCTTGTGCGTCCTAGGTACGATACATGCATCCATCTCCGATTCGGAGTAAGATACAAAGTAGTTTTGGTGCAAGAGGGCTGTGATTAAAGCAGTTACCTCTTCTCACCAATCGACAGCTTACTACTACTACACCATTTCCCATCTGCTCATTTCACATGTCAAGTCATGACGTGTACCGTCTGCCAAGCTCAAGCTGGTTCTCATGCCGCACCAAATCCCGGGCTCGACTTGTCTGAAGAGGCCTAGTGCTGCCGCCGCTTCAAGGGAGATGACGATTGTCACATGCCAGCAGCATGTCGTTCCTGTGGATTTGTGGATTTATAATGCTCAGTCCTATATCATTCGATAGATATTGATATCGAGACAAGTCGACGAGGGCACGCAGTCATATCCTTGGATCATTGGGTGACTATACGCTGCTTTGAAGAATCGCCGTGTGATGTGTCCGTGGCAGCAGTACCTTTGAAAGGCACTTCTGGTGCCACATTTTGGTGGCTCAGTGGCTCATATTTCCCCGTCCAAGAGCGCATAATGCATTGTAGAATTTCAATGACATCTATACTCTCGACACAAATGATCTACTGATTCAGTTACCGGAGATGTCTCAATCAGGACATATTGTTGCTTGTCTTCAAAAACCACACACAAACACCCCCCCACTGGTTTGTCCTAAAAGCAGCGCTGCTGAGGTAATCCCACCTCCAACCATCACAAGTCAACCCCAAGTTATGGAGACCTCTCCCCAAGCAGCTTACCCAGTTCCACACAAAACATCTTCTACCGCTGCAGTACCTCTCCAGGAGATCTCCTTCTCTTTGTGCCCCCCTCTGTGGTGACTCTCTCTTCTTTTGCCAAGTACAGAGGGGAGAAAACCCCCGTCGTCTTCAATGTCTCGGTAACGCCACGCTGTTCCATACAAACCTCGATATCCAAACCACGACGCCCATCTCCACGCAGCATCAGACGGCGCCAACACAAAGAAGCAAAACTCGTCCCTCACCATGGAGAAATACAGCCAGTTCCGCGACAGAGGTGAAAACCCCCCTACTCCCTCTCCCTTCCATCTTCCACGCGCAAGAAAGACAGACTGACTTATACCCCAAAAAGCAACCGGCATCGCGCCCTTCCTCCCCGTCTCCTCCACCAGCTCCCCCCTCTCGACCCTCACCCACGCCCTCCTCTTCCTCGTCCGCCTCCCCATCTTCCTCACCTACGCCCTCGGCTACTTCCTCCTCTTCCACCCGCTCCCGCTGCCCGTCTTCGCCCGCAAGATCGCCCTCTGGGGCCTCATGGCCATCCCGGGCATCTGGTGGATCGACCTCCAGCTCGACGGCGTCAAGCGCGGCACCCTCTCCGAGCAGCCGCGCGAGCGGGTGCCCCATCCCGGCTCCGTCATTGCCGCCAACTTTACGAGTCCGATTGACGCCGTCTATCTCGCCGCGATATTCGACCCCGTCTTTACCGTTTCGTATCCCGGGGAGCGCAAAGTACGCAAGATAGGACTGCTGTCTGCCATAATGATGGCGCTCGCACCGGTCAACACTGGACCCCCCGAAGGCGCAAACCTGGTCGACCTGAAAGACCTCATCAAGCAATATCCGAACCGCGTCATCGCCGTGTTCCCCGAATGCGGCACCACCAACGGCAAGGCCATTTTGCCCTTCAGCCCAAGCATCCTTCAGACTCCCCCCGACGTCCACATCTTCCCCGTTAGTCTCCGCTACACGCCCTCCGAAGTCACGACCCCTCTTCCCGGACAGTGGATTCGATTCCTGTGGACGCTGCTCTCTCGGCCGACGACGTGTATCCGCGTGCGCATTGCCGAGGGGCAAACGAACAAGGCTGCGTCAAGTTCTGCCGGCGCTGGATCGAGCGAGTTGACGTATCGGGGTGGAGCTAGTGGGGGAATCAGCAGCGAAGAGCAGAAGGTGCTGGATTGGATAGGGGAGGCGCTGGCGAGGTTGAGTAGGGTGAAGAGGGTGGGCTTGACGATGAAGGATAAGGCTGCGTTTGTGAAGGCGTGGAGTGGAAAATAGGCGTTCACCGGGATGGGGAACATGCGGCTGGGCCAGAGTTTTTGTAGGTTATCCAGGAACTGTACACTGTATCATGTATTTGCATCGTCATGCACTCTGTACGAGACAGGACGCGTTATAGCAGGAATCGGATGAAGCCCCTTTGTCACATATCTTGGGCTGTGTTATGTCGGTCATATGAATCACCAAAAGCATGGGCATGTGCCAACGCGATTGTATCAGGACCTCTTTTGACATGTTACATAGGAACGAAAAGTACTCGGCCTTGTGAGGCCAATCCATCCGGATATCCAAGCAAAACTCCTCATGCGCAAAACATCTTGTATTCCCACAAACAACAGAACCCCCTTTTTGACAAACTATTTCATCACTCCGTTTACGCAAGCGCACCATCAGTGACGCATCCCGTGCTAGCATTGCTCACCAGCTTGGCATACTTGGCCAGCGTGCCCTTTGTGTATCTCGGCTGGGGCGCCTTCCACGCCTTCCTCCGCTTCTCCATCTCCTCCTCCGAAATCTCAAGATCGACGATGCGCTTCTCGGCGTCAATGGTGATCTCGTCGCCGTCCTTGACGAGCGCAATGGGCCCGCCCTCCATGGCCTCGGGGACAATGTGTCCGATGATGAAGCCGTGCGAACCGCCCGAGAAGCGGCCGTCCGTCAGCAGCGCCACGTCCTTGCCCAGGCCGGCGCCCATGATGGCGGACGAAGGCTTCAGCATCTCGGGCATGCCGGGGCCGCCCTTGGGGCCGTCGTAGCGGATGATGACGACGGTCTTTTCGCCCTTCTTGATCTCGCCCTTCTCCAGGCTGTCGATGAAGTCGGATTCGGCGTCGTAGCAGCGGGCCTTGCCGACGAAACGGAGGCCCTCCTTGCCGGTGATCTTGCCGACGCAGCCTCCCGGGGCCAGGGAGCCGCGCATGATCTGGATGTGGCCCGTGGGCTTGATGGGGTTGGTGAGAGGGCGGATGATGTCCTGGTCGGCGGGGAAGTCGGGGGCGCTCTCGACGTTCTCCTTCATCGTCTTGCCGGTGACGGTGATGCCGGAGCCGTCGATGAGGCCCTCCTTGAGGAGGTACTTGAGCAGGCCGGGGGTGCCGCCGATCTTGTGCATGTCGGCCATGACGTACTTGCCGGAAGGCTTCAGGTCGGCAAGGAAGGGGATGCGGTCCGAGACGGCCTGGAAGTCGTCAATGGTGAGCTTGACACCGACGGAGTCGGCAATGGCAATCAGGTGCAGGACGGCGTTGGTGCTGCCTCCCAGGATGGTGGTGACGATCATGGCGTTCTCAAAGGCCTGGCGGGTCAGGATGTCGCGCGGGCGGATGTCCTCCTTGAGGAGGTTCCGGATGGCGGCGCCGACGCTCTCGCACTCGGCCTTCTTCCGCGGGTCCTCGGCAGGGCTGCTGCTGCTGCCGGGCAGGGTCAGGCCCATGGTCTCGAGGGCCGTGGCCATGGTGTTGGCCGTGTACATGCCGCCGCAGGCGCCGCTGCCGGGGCACGCGTGGCGGATGATGTCGTAGCGCTGCTCCTCGGTGATCTCGCCCGAGATGTACTGGCCGTAGGCCTGGAAGGCCGAGACAATGTCGATGGGGTCGCCGGCCCGCGTGCAGCCGGGCTTGATGGTGCCGCCGTAGACCATGATGCTGGGGCGGTTGACGCGGCCCATGGCGATGGCGACGCCGGGCATGTTCTTGTCGCAGCCGGGCAAGCTGACGTTGGCGTCGTACCACTGCCCGTTCATGACCGTCTCGATGCTGTCGGCGATGATCTCTCTGCTCTGCAGCGAGTAGCGCATGCCGGTGGTGCCCATGGAGATGCCGTCACTGACGCCAATGGTGTTGAATCGGTAGGGGACCAGGCCGGCCTTGGCCACGGACTCGCGGACGAGGCCCGACAGGTCCATCAGGTGCATGTTGCAGGGGTTGCCCTCGTACCAGACGGACGAGATGCCGACCTGGGCCTTGCTGAGGTCGGCGTCTGTGAGGCCGGTGGCGTAGAGCATGGCCTGCGAGGCGCCCTGCGACTTTGGCTGTGTGATGTTGGCCGAGACCTTGTTGAGCTTGTCGTCGGCATGTCGGGCGGATGAGGTTGACAGCAGGCGGCTGGATGGCTGGTTAGCAGCTGTGCGCGTCGGTTCGTTGGTGCTGTAGGTGAGCTGGGGCCTTACGTCTGGTTTCTTGTAGAGAGCGGGCTGGCTCTTGAGAGGGCATTCAGAGCCCTTGACGGGGTTCTGAGCAGCGTTCGGGACAGCATCGTGACGATGTTGCACAGGATTGGTTCCTGTATCGGAGCAGGTGTCAGATCAGATGGATGCTGGGCGAATGGGCTTCCCACGTTTGGGAAAGGGAAGATGTCAAAGCAATCGACTCAATTGACTCTGAGCAACTGCATGAAGCAGCATCGTCTCTCCAAAGAAGCTCTGCACAGGAAGAGGGAGAGGACAACCACGGGATCGTGGATACTGGGGCAAAGGCTTCTCCCAGCCCACACTGACGTACCTATCACTGACTCAATGACTCCCAATCTCTCTCTCTCTCTCGTCAATCTCGAAAAATCAACTCTCGAGATGTCGAAGCAAGTCCAAGTTGCAGCCCGTGTGACTCTTTGCAAGGCTCAAGTGCAGAGACAAAACAGTCGGACCGCAATGGCTGACGTGAGGCTCCGATCTTGTGCGCTCTGTCCCTGTGATCTTCCCTGTGATCTGAGCTGCTCCCAAGCCAAAAAGCTTCCCACTAAGAATTTCCAGAGATCGCAAGCCGGGAAAAATTGATGCCCCGCTCTTGGGCCCTGGAGAAGCATCGAATTGGGGGCATTTTGATTGGCTGGAGGAGGAGGTTATAGAGGGCGGATCCCCTGCTAGAGGCAGATGGTCGGATTTCGTGCATCTATCTGGTGTCTTACTGGGGAGAGTCATGAAGTACTATGTAGTAATATTGACACCTAAGACGAGACGCTTTACGTGAAGCATTCTTTATTCATTCTGTGAAAAGTAAACAAATCCAAAGTAATGAAGATGGACAATCAACTTGGCAGCTATAAGATCCTCCAAGATTCAGAGAAGAGATGCATCCAAGAGGCCTCATGAAGCTGTCCCACTTGACCAAGCTGCCAGTGGAGATGTCCAGCTTGCGATGCGCCGACATCGGCTCAGGATGTCTCGAGGAACTCAGCAAGGGAGCGCAGCCAAGTATCACTTATATGCAAACTCCATTGCCAATTGACAAAGCAGTATTCATCAGCAGTCTACAGTTTCAGCACTGCAGCTATTCGCCATTCCTCATGACGCTTCAGGACCTTTATTCATAACAGTTACAAGCCGTTGCTACCTCACCAACGGTACCGGCTGAGCCAGCGCATCCCAAGGCCGATTTCATTGCTCAACCAGGACGGACTGCACCCTCAGTATTTCCTCTCCTCCTCCTCCTCCTTCTTTGGCTGGTCCCTGTCCTTCCTCGCCGTGAACACCTGGTCAATGACGCCCAGCTCGAGTGCCTCCGCCACGCTCAGATACTTGTCCCTCTCCATCAGATCGTTAATCTCTTCCAGGGAATACTTGTCGAAACCCTTGGCCTTGTTCAGGTGGTAGCGCATGATTTGGTTCGACTGCTCCCGTATCTTTTGTATCTGGTTCGCGTAAATCAGAATGTCCGATGCCTGCCCTCGGGTGCCGCCCAATGGCTGATGGATCATGATGGAGCTGTGCGGGAGAGCACACCGTTGGCCAGCCGCGCCACCGGCCAGCAGGATGGCTGCCATGGACGCCGCGCCTCCAATGCACACGGTCGCGACGGGAGACGAGATATAAGTCATCGTGTCGTATATCGCCATTCCTATCCCATTATGAACTTTTGCTACCGCGTCGCATGTCAGAAGGGGAACACACCTGATGTGACGGAGCCACCTGGTGAATTAATGTACATTGTAATCGGCTTGTCGGGAGCGTCTGACTCTAGCCAGAGAAGCTGGGCGACTATCGAGGCGGACATGTAGTCGTCGATTTCGCCGTTTAGACATATTATTCGTTGCTGGGCTCGTTAGAGGTTGTGAACACGAGCGTCGTATGGCTGACGGAGAGTTACCTGTAGCAACTTGGAGAAGATGTCCCCTTGGGCATGTAAGCTGCTTGATCATTCCGAAGAGAGGGTCCATAGAGGAGCGTACATGTTTTCCTGCCCGTTGCCTGCTCCCTTTTAGCCCATGTCCACGGCAACAGAGCGGAAGCTGCCGCTTACTGATGTCTCCTCGATGTACGGCATGGGGATGTTCATCGACGGGGCGGAGCTGGCGGAGCTGGAGAAGCCAAACGATCGCGCATGACGCACTGGGAGCGCCCGCAGCCGTGGTAACAATCTGGACCGAAACATTGTGGCGGAAGAATGGGAGGAATGGCTGTTGTATCACAGAAAACAGCTGGGAGATGCTAGAAGATCGCGAGCTTGCTTGCCAACAAAAGTGCAGACGGAGATGTCATGATGCTTGCTACCTTATGGCCTGTTCCCCACATTATCTCGGCACTGTAAGGCTTATCGTTATCGCGTCACCTCGAAAATTGATCGCATTGGATGCATTTCAGACAGCTTCGGACGACAGCAATCTTCCACTCATGCGACATGATTCTTTGGCACGCGGTCGACAGGCGATGAAGCGATGCACGGCGCTCCGCCCGAACAGCTTTGGGGCATCGAGCCTTTACCAGGCGAAGCGATGGCACTCCTACGATAAGGCCGCTCTGACGAAGGAGGCCCTGCTACAGAAGGTCGAAGCCGGCCTTGGACGCGATGCAGACGGCAAGCCATTGAAGATTGATGCCGAGGCCAAGACGATCTCGACGGCCGTGGGCGATCTTCCCATCTCGCCGATATTCGACCCGGCATGGATGCAGGCCAGGCGAAAGACTGCAAAGGCCGCTCCCGGTCCCCCGCTTGGCAGGTTTCGACGGAAGCTGGCGAACAACCCCTTTGGTATGACGAGCTCGGCATATCTATTAGGAGGAGAGGAAGCTAACTGGGAGTAGCACAGGCACTCGCTACGCCAATACGGAAATGCCCCAACAGCGCAATCAGCTTGCCGCGATACTTCCTACAGGACTTTGAGGTGATACAGCACCCGACCACCGGCAAGGCATGGTGGGCTCCTGGCCCGTTATCTTTCGAGCATGTCCAGCCTACGAAGCGACTCGACGAGGAACAACCCGATATCAGCAACGGGCTGAATGAGAACGCCTCGACGGGGAAACCCAAGTCGGCCCCTGTGGCAGCCCACAACCACAAAGATGGCACAGCAGACTCCGAAAAGGATGCCCGAAGGCCACGCAGAGCACCCATCACGAGCTACACGCTAAACCGCAAGTCGCTCGTTGACATGATTGGTGGCAAGAACAAGAAATACGTCTCCGTGCTGCTGGCGGTCCGAACCGGCATGGCCGTCACGCCGGACAGTCGGGATGCCGTGTGGAGGGAGGACATGGGAGATGTGCTGCTGCGGATGATGCGTCAACAGGCAACTGATGCGCTGGCCCTTCGCGGCAACAGGGTACAGTCACACGAGGACAAGCACCGGTTCATCGAGCCCTGCGCCAGCTGGAAGGATGTCGAAGGAGTCAAGCTGCGGGGTTGCGTGCTTTGGCTGCCGGAGAAGAAAGACGCCGCACGTCAGTACGCGACGCTGGATATCGAGGGAGCCCAATACGGAAAGAAGATGGTTGTGCATAACCTCTATTGGCTGCTCGGCGAGCAGGAGGTGCAGCGGCTGAGGGAGTCGGCCGAGCTGTTTCGGGAGGGAGAGATATTCGTGCTCAAGCAATGGGGGAGCACGAGCATGATGAGGTTGCACATGCTGCTGTGGAGGCTGCAGGGCTACCTGGCTGAACCCGGTGCAGACGCTCCGCGGTAGGACTGATATCACCACGAGACGAAGCAGCCAAGCCTCGAGGATCCTTGGATATCACGCTTTTGAGACGAATTACAGTACGAGCATCATGACACGAAGCATCCGACTATGTCCGAGAAGATTCTGGAATAAGAACAGATGTCACGCATGTGCCCTGGTAGCAGTTAACTGATAGGGTAGCATTGTCGCAAGTCGATGCCACCACTTCACTCCTTGCACTGGATGCTACCTTACCTTACTCCGAGCTATTTACTCCGTACTCCGTACCTGTCTTGTCTTGACACTCGGTGACCTTTTATCTCATGTGACGGCGATCCACGACACCCACACGGGTGATTCTCTCGTCCAAAGGAGCCATCCTTTGGCCATTCCAACCACTCACGGCGCTTCTCCACCCCCCGGAGGCGCCGGCTTCTCTGCAGCTGGGGAATCGGAATCCCTCATTCCATGCTATGGTGTAGTGATGGATACAAGTAGACTTGGGAGCGAGGCCGTCTGGGGGTAGCACAGATAAGACGGGTGGTAAGCAGAGCAGCCCGTCTTTTGCCTATTGATTCCCTCCCGAGTAGTCAATGATGCCGTGGGGAAGGATCGTGTCACCCGCAATGGTTCCGGAATCGCGGAGTGCGCTTGAGCGAGGATTCCGCTTGTAATACATGCATATCGTAATCCCGAGGACTAGCAACGGAATATACGTATGTATTTAGAAGCGAATAAGCAGCATAAGGGAAGAGGCGTCTCGGAATAGGGGCCACATGCATGATGGGGGTTAAAGATTGCAGGTTCTGTTGTGTGGTGAGTGCATTCCGATAGATGCCTTGCTTGATGCGGCGTGATGCAAGGGAATGTTGATAACGGATGGAAGATGAGCTGTCGATATTCGCAGTTCTTGACTGTGCGAATGTGTAAAGATAAACCATCGGAGTTGTGTAGATTCTCACGGGCCAAGTATGCATGCACAAGGCCCTGGAACCAATCAGCGGTGGCATGATGAGATCCAGGACCTCTTTTCGGGAAAGATTCGCACATGAAGGGGGCAGAGTTCGATGGGATTCGCACATGGGTTGTTCGTTGATTACCGTTTGCAACACATACTTTTGTAAGGTAAACCGATGAGGATGTAATCGATCCATACCTTACCAGAGGCAGTCATGAGCACAGGCACCGCCACAGGCACAGGGACTGTTTGACTTTGTGTAAGCCAGATCCCTGGATAGGTGATGAATAGTTTGGCCGATTGCTTATATACTGTACTGCCCTGTAGGACTCGATGGACTCGTCATTCTCTGGTTGAATGGGTTGCTTCTTCTGCATTCTTTGATCGGCCACCTTGTCTCATACCTTATTTCATTTACATCATCTGGCTCCGCGCATGTAAGACAAGTGTCAGCTGCACCAGACCCAACAAAACAGAAACAGCATCAAGCATAAAAAAAAAAATAAAAATAAAAAAACTCCAATTATTTTACGTCAAATATCATATTATCTGTCCCGGACCACAGCCTCCTCCCTTTGGTCCGTGAACAAGAAAAATCGCCGGCTTACCGCGCCAAAGAATACGCCTCCCTCCTCTCCTCCGTGCCTCTCCAGGTACCGCTGCCTCCAGACAAAATCCGCCGAATAAGCAAACACATGATCAATTCACCTCCGGACTATTTTTAAAACAGACCTCGTCACGGACAGGTTGCAACAGCTTGTCTGCTTGTTGTTTCGTTTGCTTTACCTCGGCCAATGGGGCGGCATTGATGCAGAATTTCCGTTGAGATTCGAACCCCAACAACGGCGGCGGCGAGATCCACTGATAAGCGAGCTAAATTCCTGGGGGGTCCCTGGGGAAGAAGGAAGAAAAGCCGAACGATATTGTGCAGGGCTTTCGAGGTTCTGTCTGTGCTTTGTTTCTTGTCTTGTCTTTATTTTCAGATCTGATCTAGCTCTTGTTGTGGTTGTTGCTGTTACTGTTGTTACCAGCTATCCTCATCGTCGACTTGTCCTTCTTCCAATTACAACATCTAATCGACACATACATCATACAGCTGCCAGAGCCTCAACGTCAGCCTCACAGCTCTTATCGATAATCATGCGCGGCGCCAACCCCGAGCTGATCCAGCCCGAGGACTGGGCCCGACCCGACAAGCCCTCGTTCAACACGCCCGTCTTCCTCATCCACGACGGCGGCGGCACCACCTTTGCCTACCACTGCCTCGAGGTCCTCGGCCGCTACGTCTACGGCATCCACAACCCTCACTTCTACACCGGCCATGTCTTTGACGGCGGCCTGCCCGAGATGGGCCGCCTCTACGCGCGATGGATCCGCGAGACGGTGCTCGAGGACGGATTCCCGGCCAGGGCGAGGAACCACGACGGCACCGTCAGCGTCATGCTCGGCGGATGGAGCCTGGGCGGGCTGCTGAGCCTGGAGGTTGCGCGGCAGCTGGCCGAGGACGCCGTCGTGCGGGTGACGGGCATCCTCATGATTGACAGCATCTACCCGGGCAAGTCGTCGGCGTCGGTGCCTCTCATGTCCACCGCCGGGCCGCCAGTCAAACGATTCGCCGAGCCCAAGATCCGCGAGATCAAGCTCGACGACGATGTTTCTAGCGAAGACGACACTTCATCCGACGAGGCCTCAGCGATGGAAAGCGGCCTGACGCAGAACCAGATCCGTTCCAAGCGGTGCATGGCCGAGGCGGTGCGCATGATTCGAGAGTGGCGGCTGCCCGAGTGGCCTGGCAGATTGTACGATCGACGGCCGAGAGTGGTGTTGCTGCGTGCGAAGGAATACGTGCCGACAAAGGACGGCCGGATTGTGGGGTTGGATCTGAATCGCGAGGATGAGATGCTGGGCTGGGGGGACTACGATGATGAAATGTTTTGCGATGTGATGGATGTCGAGGGTCATCATTTTGACATTTTTGCGTTTGAGCGGATAGATGGGATTACGAGGGCGATCAAGAAGGGGTTGGATAGGCTGGAGGAGTGTTCCCAAATGATGATGTATGGGGATGGCTGGTAGAGCAGAGATTGGAGAGCTTGCATGGGTTCCGGCGTTGGCTTTGCTTTTTCTTGATGGGTTTATGGCGGGTTTGGCATTGCGTTGGCTTGTTTCTTATACCTACATTGTTCGAGGCATGGCTGGAGTTGGGAGTTTTTGATTTGTTGTTTTGACTCTGATGATGATGTCCTCAGAGAAGAGTTGCTGTATAGCAAATTTGGGATGTTAGATCCCTATGATATCGGAATATCACTTTGAAATCACACCAAGTCTGTGCTTCCTCGTCAGTCAGAGTTGGACCATACGTTTTACACCGCAGCAGCACTCTCCGCACCTCTTTAAGCATCCAAACCACTCAACTCCCTGAACCAACGCCCTTGACAAGCTTGAATCAAAGGCATCATATCGTCTCCAAGTTGGGATCCCGCTCCAGGAGCGCCCGTATCGCCGCCATGCCCTTGTTCGGCGCCGCGAAATCGATCCAATATCCGCCTTCGGCCTTGGACATGATGGCAGCGCTCACTAATTCCCAGCCCTCAGCATCAGCATGTCATACAATTGGGACAATGCCAGACATCACCAGAAGAGACTTACATCGATTGGGATGGTTCCGCTCCAGCGAATGCCCAAAAATAAGCGGCCCTGAAGACGAAGCAGTCCCATCAACCGTCTCACTACTCCCATCACTCTCCTGCTGCTGTCTCTTCTCACCACCACCTTCTTCCTCACTCCTCGTCCTCCTCACACTCGCCACCGAAAAGTCCACCCCATGCCACGCATTACACCAATTCGTCGTCCCGTAACTAAATTCCCACGGCTCGCAGATGTGCATCGAGATGTTTCTCTTGCGGAGCTCCCGCGAGACGGCGAGGCCGCGCTCGATTTTCGCTGGCTTGAGGGCGTTGTTGATGGCGAGGCGGAAGGCGTATGCGAGGTCGGATGTGGGCGGGTGGGAGCGGCTTATGGAGGTGTGGGTGACGGCGAAGATGAGGGCGTTGTGGAGGTAGGGGGTTGCTTTGGGGAGGAGGGGGTGGTGGCCTCGGACTGGTGGTGATGTTTTGTTAGGTGATGCTGATGAGATGTTGATAATGATGATGATGAGGGTGGGATGAGACGTACGGTTTGCTGGACCGCTGATGACTTGTTTCTTGGTCCTCTTTCGGTGCATGTTCGCAAACTACTCCGGCATCAGCATCGAAGGCTCATGGTAAAACGAGAGAGATGGACACACCTTTGCTATAATCCCAACAATGACATCCCCATTCGTTATATCAGTCGCCTCAGCTCCGTACTTTGCCTTCAGCTCCCTCCCCCATCTATCCCTCAACCCACTTATCACTGCTACCGGCAAGTAGAGGATACACCTCGTCTCCTTGGACCTCACAACCAACTCAGGCACGATCCCCATCAGCACCTCCGCCCGCTCCCTCTTTGTCCGTAGTCGGTACTCGTATTTCTTGAAAAGCTCCTTGGTAGGAATGTCCTTGTCACCATCAAGCCCGTCGGGAGGAATGTCGACGAAAGGGGGAGGTTCTCTGCCTTTCATCACGTCGATCCAGGCCTTGAGGACGCTGCCGTAGCCCATTTGGTCACTTACACAATGCGGCAAGTTGGTGGCCACGACAGTGGCATTCTTATAGTACGTTAGATGGACGAGGAGGAGAGGTGTGTCCGGAGTATCCTGACACCGGAGGACAGGCCAATGTGCCGGTATCCAGCGTGGTTCTAGCGTCGTCACATCAGGCAGGATGGTGATTCCTCGCTGGGGATCGTGTTCAGGGGCGAGATTTGCTTGTTCGAGGGTTGAGGGGACGGTGCTGGTTGACCAGCCGAATAGTTTGTACTTTGGGGGAAAGGGCGTGGTGAGGTGGTATTCGAGCCAGCCGTCTGGTCTGGTCTTTATGCGTGCGCCGAGGAGGGGGATGTGGTCTCGTATGAGCTTGTCGAGGGAGACTTTCATGAATTGCGAGTCGAGGGTGGAGCGGACGACGATGAAGATGAGGGAGCGGATGTTGTTGATGGGGCGCCATTGGTCTTTGGCGGATAGGGGGATGATTTTTTCGTCGAGGGTTTTTGTCTTGTCGCCCATTGTGCTGTTCGGGGTGTTTCACATTGATGATTCTACACAGTTGAAGGTGAGACGGCGGGTGGGTAACAAATCGCATTCTGTTGGCTATTTCTTATGTACGATGTCCTTTGAATGTCATCAGCTGACGGCTTAGAGTCGACGTCAAGTAAGTTCCGTCACCCGTCTTCTAGCGCTTAGGGGCTTCACTTGACGCCACGAAAACACGAATTGAGGGACGAATTATGAAGCCTGACGGACGGATTATTGCCTTTGCTTGCTTGATTAGCCGCATGAGACGGCAGGATAGGATATGACGAACAAACACTAGGTCCGTGGAGTGATATTTATAGTATACAGCAGTCAAGGCTCGCCCTTATGCTGTTGGACATGGTAGAAGGATTTCACGATAGCTTTCGTGTTGTCATATATTGAACGCCACGCTTGAGGGCTCTTTAGTTCTCTCTAGGTAAGCATAAATGCCCAGGTTTGGCTGTGATTGTAATAAGTGATCCTTCGAAAATCGGCTTCATTCGTTCCGGTTCATCGGCAGTTATCTTACTGGTTGGCTCAGCACGGGAGGGCTATACGAAGGACACAAGCAGGTCAACGGCGCCGTAGTTTAACAGAAAAAAGTCTGAGTCGTTATCACACTGCAGATAAATAACAGAGTCCAATCTCGTCGATATCAGGGCTTGATAGACAGTTTGTATGCCATCTAGGAAGAGAGTGGTGAAAAATGTGATAGTCAGTTGGCTTTCAGTGAACCGGACAAGGGCTCTGGTTGTCCAAACCATCGTTGCCGAAAAGAATACTGGATGAAACTTATGATAAGAGACACGGATGTGATCTCAATTGTTTGGTTAGCATTTGCCACTAGGAGCGATCCATCTTGCGCGGCCACGGCAAAGTTGTGTTAACAAGTGTTATATGCCTATTCGGTAGTGTATTGGCGGTTCGACCATATCTAGGCCACCGCGATATCTATATCCAACAAGCCTTTAATCGCTTGCTACGGAGGCGTCAATTCCAGAAGTCGAAACAAGTCCATCTAGTCACAGCGCTTCATCAAAGCATACAACTTCCGCTACCTCGGCTCATTCAAGAGGGCTTCATTCGTACATGGTCCAGAGTCACGAATAGTCCATATGAATGCCTCTCTCCTAATCTCGGTGTTTAGGAAAGCCGTGACCGCGTCAAAGTAACGCTCTCGAAATTCCCGAGTTGCGATGATAGAGCAGAAGACATGTCCTCCAGCCATGTGAACAATGACAGCGTATGATTCCTCCGTAGCGCAGTCTGTGTCCCTGAGCTGATCGCTATGATGATCAGGCGGGCCCTTTGGTGTATGTAAACTTCGTCCTCAACGATTAGGGATAACTGTTGTTTGCGTCCAAACTGACGCCATTCTAGCTGAGTCCGCCGATGATGGAGCAAAACCCTCGGACTGAAGGCCGTGTGGGCTACTGCTGCGTAGATGTCTTCGATTGCGTACTCCCCCATAGCAGACAGCGAGTCGAAGACCTCGAGGAAATGACGGGCGAATCTTTCTCTTGGTCTTCGAGGCCGCTGGTCAGTCGGGGACACTGGCTATGACGATAGCTGGGAGGACAAGAAGGAGGTCGTTATTCCCAACCATAACCCACTCCTTTAGTTTCTCTCAAGACCGGTAAAGGCACACTCCTCCCAGCTAACAAACCTGGGGCTGGTGTTGTAGCAGACTTGTGTTGAAGCGCACTTGTTCATGGCAAACTTGTAAATGTCCATCTGTAGGCTCCGGAGCTTGTACATCACTCGCGCGGACGGTGAGTCTATACTGAGGTTCAGGATCCTGAATCACCAGCACCCTGCCCCTTTCCTTTGTCTTCATCCACGCGATAACGAACGCGCGCCAGGCCTTTTCGATATCCCTGCCCTTCTCTTTAACTGCGTTGTGAACGGGCATCAGTCCGAGTGCGACAGAGCAGTTCTTGTTTCCCTTTGCCTCTGTCCAGAACTGACTGGTGGTCTCTCTCTGGGTGGCGCCAATCTCTTCCTGTTGGTCATGGGTAGAGGGTTAGCAATTAGGCTCCAGGCACTCTATGACAATGGAACTCGTACGTTGATATGATGGTAAACCCGTGGCGAACATGAGAGAGTGGTTGGTCATCCTGTGGGATGGGAAGTTTGAGATTGGTCTGGGTCGTCTCCATATTCCTCGTTCCAGTGTGGCGTTTAGATAGGTGTGATGTGTAGATGATTCGGGCCTCCCCTTGATCTCTGGATTGATATTACCCTCTGCTGTGAGAGCAGTTGCGTATGTTTGGAGGCTCCTCATCTCTCTCACTCTGGGTATGCCTGGCCATGTAGTGCAAAGCCTTGACGTAGAAGTAGCATAATCAGTTGGTGCTCACTTCCAAGCTTAGCCTGGACAGCCCGTTTCTAGGGCTCAAGCAGAGGGGCAAACCCAGTTGGCTGCCGATAGGCAAACGTTGACAATATGCCTCCTGGCAGGGTTGTTATTACCAGCGGTTATAAGTCGATGAGTGATGATGCATGATGCTTTGTCGATGATATAATGGTCGCAGTAAGTTGGCTTTGCGCTCTGATCCTTGGCATGGCCCGACTGTAGGTAGTAATGACCATAAAATGCCACCCTGAAGTTGAGATAATGCTGTTCCTATCCCCCAGACACGGAAGTATCTGTGTCAGGGGGAGAAGCCTAGTTCGGGAACATCGTTTCTTGACCGACGACATTGGTGAGTATGCGTTTTCGGGTTGCCAAGACGCCGGGGCGTCTCTTGTGGATCATGACCCCAGGTTTATCTGATTGAACGTGGTCACAAACAACCATTGCGACTTGGTGGCTTGGGGGAGTCGTCGATAGTGCGGATATCGAGCAGGTCAGATAGGACGTCTCCCATATTGATGGCAGCGAAGAGCTGTTAGTGAAAACGTTTCTGCTGACTATACCCAGTGACGATAAGGGATCGTGCTTGTCAAGTGTATTGTTGAGAATATTTCTTTCCTCAGGCTGTCTGTCGGATTTACGCAGTGGTTATATGAGCTACGGCTCGATGTGGTATCAAAATGAGCTCCAAAATCAAAATGTGGCAGTTCGGTCGTTGCAGCTGAGGGCTTTAGTGATAGAAGAAGCCTTGTGACGGGAACACCAGCAAGCCGAGAGAAAGATGCGTTTCCCATGTTGTCAGTCGAGCGTTGCGTCTCATTGAAAGTTGAGAGACAGTTGAGTCGATTTTGAATTGTAATCGGTGGCGTTGAATGCAAGGGTTTGAACTTTCTTTGCTTTGCTCGTGAAGTGAGTACTCGCGCTGTGATTGATCTTGCTCCAGAACTGAGAGATGGGAAGATGAGGGAGGTCAAGGAAAGCCAAAATGCCATGACACTCATGGCGACGTATGGACTTACCATGTGAATGGTTGCGGGGTTCTATAAAGCGTATGGTAAGGTATCACATTCCTAGAGGACGTTTATCCGTCTCGATGGCGTTGTCAGACTGCTGTATACGCCGTTGTCAAACTGCTGTATACGCAGTGCGTCGACCAGAATGCCAGCACCGGATCTGACTGTGCATATCTCGATGTATTGTTGAGAGGAGAGTATGCAGCAAGATCACAAGAGATGAGAGTCTCTAGATATAGATGATGATGTTCATCCTTCAGGACTGTCATCTCACAGCTACGTGGTTCGTGTCTGCCTACGGCCGTTCGCTGAGTTTCTGTTACAAGCTTGTGGATGGGCGGAGGCTACGTAGGCTTCAGACACACTGAAAGGCATCAGAGGGGTACAGAGTGACTCTTGCGAGGGAGCAGTGAAGAATCAGATAGCCGGCTTCTGTATGCAGCAAAGCGAGATACGAGATACTCACTGGCCTATTGCGGCGATAAAGGCTTCAGGTCCCGCCATCTTTTCGTCATCAAGTCTGCAGGTATGCGTAGGTCAAGCCGATGCAACACAAAAGCAAGAGATTCACTAGGGCGTACTTCTTCTAGCTGATAGCGGAGGACATTGCTACTTGTCTCTGTGACGGAGGCACAAGGCTCACCGCACGATAGCATTGTCGTGAGTCTAGGCCCGGTTCAAACGGCTTCCAATGGATTGCTTTAGGTTTCGGGGATAATATGTAGTAATATCGGTCCAAGTCAATGGCTGTCCAGTTTAGAAGCTTAGAATAATGATGCAAAACTCCTTTCTTCGCTTATTCTAGTCATGGCACCCTTCTGGGCTTGCAGAAGCTCGGCAATTGCGTACTACTCTTGCGTGTTGACCGACACGACGCTGATTCAACTGTTCTCGTTTCTCAGAATCAATTTTGGCGATATGAAGAAGAAGCCGATCCATTGCTGCATGATGGTCATTCTCTGCAGCATACACCAACGCTGTCGTTTCTGTCTCACCCCAGAGAGAGACATCAATCTCTGGATGAGCGAGTAATATGCTCGCAACAGCATCATGACCGTTTTCCGCAGCGTACGTCACCGGGCTTCGCTTTATCACGGGCCGAGTTGGCCTTGACGCTCCAAATGAGAACGTAGCAAGCTCACGATATCATCGTGCCCTTGTTCAACCGCCACTGAAAGCGGTGTCCTCCCCCAGTGATCTCCAAGGCTGGCATCGATATATCCGTGGGACAATAGCCCTATGACAACGCCCTTGTGGCCTTTTTCTACAGCCAATAGTAATGCTGTCTTCCCCTCGTTATCCTGATCGTTGACGCCATCCTCGTTGCGTTCCAGCAAAATCTTGACAACATCCTCATGTCCCCTTTCAGCTGCCAGTGAGAGGGGTGTCCTTCCCCGATCGTCTGGGAGGCAGGCTGCGAAGTCATCGTGGGCTAGCAGCGCGGTGACAGCGTCCTTGTGGCCTTCTTGTGCAGCCCAGAATATGGGTGTTCTTCCCTCTTCATCTTGCCGGTCGACGGAGTCACGGTCGCTTGCTAAGAAAATGTTGACAACGGCCACATGCCCTTTTTCAGCTGCCAAGGAGAGGGCTGTCCTCCCCCCTTTCCACACTGGGTGCCCTTTCCACACTGAGTGAAAGTGGTATCCAGAGGCCATCAAGGTTTCCACCGCAACAGGGTACCCGTTGGTGACAGCAGCATAGAGTAAGTTGTCCCGAAACTCCCTTGCGGCATCTACGCGGTTTGCACCTAGGAGATCCAGAGGTATAATACAAGATGCCCATCTATGGAGCAAATGGGCGGATGGAGCACCGGCCCGTCTTCCTCGATTTAGTTCCGCAAGAAGATCTGACACTCCAAAGTCTTCGAAGTAACTGCTTCTGTTTTCGTCCAAGAAGGATAGAGCATAGCTCACTAGAGGTCTCTTATCCAAGTACATGGCATACTCGCCGTAGTGCTCCCAGCTCCACAACCAGGTGGCAGGTATTCTCTCTGCCAGAGTAGTGCATCTGGCGCAGAGGATAAGATACCGTATACACATCTTTGACATGCGTTGAATGGCCTCTCTTTCGCGCATCAGAAAGTTTGTCGTTGAAGCATATCCATGAGGGCGGAGGAAGAAGTCACGGACAGTTTGATGCATGATCTGAACAGTCTCGATTCCTAGCCCATGACTCGTAAGATGATGCAGCAGCTCAAGTTGAAGTTGACCCAGGAACCTACCGTCGGATTGCTTGAATTCTAGGAAATTCCCTCCGCAGCGAGTGATGCGACCCTTGGGAGGGATTCGCATGTCCAACGATTGATCGGTCAAAGGTTCCGTATCCGGTATGTTCGAGATTGCCACGACTTGCAGCAGTTCGCTCGCCGTGATGGGCCTTGCTGCCCAGAGGATGCTTTGGAACATCGTTATCGAGTCCGCTGTGTGTGGCTTGTTGTCCAGCCTTTGCAGCATCAACTGATATAGGTCATCCAGCTCAGTTGGGAGTTGCCTGAGGCGCTCAAAGATGACATGTTCGGACTCGCAATCTTCAAGACAAGCTTCCAGTTCGCATCCGATCAGCCTTACCCAGAGGAACACGCCGTTTGCGTTACTGATGATGTATTGAGTCGCTTTGTCCAGCAATAGTGAAACGTTGAGGCCATCCAAGATGGAGCGTGCAAAACGAGAGATATCAGCCTTGGTTTCTGCCTGCAGCTGTATGATGTTGTGGATGTTCTGCCGGCGGACGTCGAGCTGCTCCACCGGCCGGCTCGCCACGAAGATCTTGATGACGCCGAGCGCCGTTTTGCCGGCAATGTCGAAAAGCAGCTTGATGATGCTACGTCGATCCTCCTCGTCAGATTCGTCCACAGCATCGATGATGAGGTACAGCGGTCGTGGCAGTGGGTAGTCGAGTAAAGATTTGAGCATCCGCTTCAGGGCGTCATAGTCCCAATCGACAACGCCACTATTCCTGTCCCGAAGGTGACGGCGGTATTCCGCTTGAACGTGGTAAAAGAAGGCCTCATCCTGATGCATGATGTCGTGTAGCAAAGACCGGAGCATGCTGTAGTGGCTCCTTTGGAGACTGCCGTCTCGGTAGCTGTAGAAGAATGTAGCAACAATGGCTGACTCTGCCGATGGCTGCTCTTGCAACATGTACTCATGAAAGTATTTCGTGAGTGTGCTTTTGCCGCTGCCGGGTTTTCCTTCAATCAGCAGTATGCTGGAGGCTTCTCGAACCGACCATGTCTTGTATTGCGGATGCTCCCAGAGCCACTCAAAAGTCCCTTCACATGCCTTTACAATCTTGTCAAAACGGATGTCGTCAAAAGACAGACTGGAAAGGCATTCTATGCTTCATTAGAACTTAAGCATGTTTGGAAAGAGGATCGGTGCATAGCCAAACCTTTTCTTTCCTCGTCATATCGGATATGGGGCAGCCCGTCAAGAATCGCCAAAGTCTCAGTGTCAAGTCCGCTAGTAAGCAAAACTCTCGCCCTGGAGATTTGTTGGAGGTCTTCCACGTATTTGCGGATCTTTCGAAAGAAACCGCTCTGGTGGCATACATGTTCAAGTCCCGTGATGAGCACCGCCGAGATTTGGTTTTGCTCCGTAGGTATAATGGCCCATAAAGCTTCCCACAAGCTGTCGTCCGGGGCTTCTAGTAAGCCACATATATAGTTATCGGAGCAGCGGAAGAGCCATCGAAGAAGTGAATTCGTCGCTGTTGTCTCAAACATATGACTCAGGATAGCTCGCAGAAAGGTCTTAACAACCGACGCCTGCTTGGCCTCGGGCGAAGACGAAACAATCTGATGAGCAAGTGCCCTGATGAAGGCTGTGGCAGGCGAAGATCCAGTCCTGCCAGGAGAGAAGAAGTAATATAGGATTTGCTTTTGTGTCTTGGGAGCTTTGTCGAACTCCCGCTGCAAGATAGACGATGCCACTTCTTCCAAACCACACTCGGGTGGCGCACTCAGCCAGAGGAGTCGAGATGAAGTGCCTCTATCCCAGCTTATAAAGTCTAGGTTTTTGAAAACCCAGCGATGTTTGTAATCTTCATAGTCTAGTGACGGCGTCCAAAGGTTGGACTGTGCTTGATCAACGGCTGGTAAGACAGAAAGGAACCAGTCTAGGTCGACGGTGTCAATGCTGGATTCAACCTCGGTTCGAATCATATCCTGTCAACAATTGTTCCAGTCAGCTTGAATCTCCGCCGGTTCTTTGAGAAAATAAAAGTTTCATACAGCTCTTATATCGTCATCAACCACCTCTGTCGTGGCTATTTTGTCCCCAGGGATGACTGTCAGAACCTCCTTGGCATATGCCGCCGCAGTTATTGCTGCATACGGCTGCCATGCCTTGTTCTTGTGCGAATCCGCATAGTCGCAGATACCTCGAATAACGAGACAGGGGAAACTGTTCATAAGGCCGGCGGCTTCCATTTCGAAGCAAAGGACGCCCCCGAGCTTCGAACTGAGGCTATCTCTCGTTCTGCCGTCTCTCATGACCTGATTTCCAGAGGCTATCGTGCCATAATGGACTGCAACGTCTTGGTCTCGCGGTCTCCTTATGACAAGCCGCTCTTTACTGCAGCTTTGACATGTTGGGCCTCCATTATGATCATAACCCTGCTCAAACAACATATCGGTTCTCGGAGTCTCAAGAGCGAACTGAACTTGACGAGTGGCCAAACCTGTATATTCCGCCAAGCGGCTCTTTCCAACGAGATGCCTAGTCTTTAGCACCGAAAGAGCATCCAGCAGAACAATCGGTGGTGCGTTGAGAAAGCCAGTCGTCTCAAACCTCCCCGGCCGCGCTTTTCCAAAGTCATACTGAACCACCCCACCATTGCCGTTCTGCGGCTGACTGACCACGACATCTCCAAGTCGGATATCGGAGGCTTCGCTTGGAACACCGCCCCCAATGCCTACCATGAGGCTGAACCGAATCGACGGGAAGTTGAACAACATCTTTGTCGCGACGGCGGCGGCTGCGTTGGTGCCTATCAAGCCTGCTGGAAGACATGCCATGACGACTTTGTGGTGGCCGATGCGGCCGAGCGTGTATTGGCTACTGCTGTCATCTTTGTATTTCTCGTCGAGCATTGCCTCTGCCGCGACGAGCTCGATGGGGAGGGCGCAGATCCATCCTACAGTATATTCTCTGTGATTTGTAATCCGCATTCTCAGGCGTCAGAATCATTGACGCTCTGGTCGTGCCGGCCGGCGTATAAGGTAATGGAACAGTGCTGTAAGTGGTGTCTGATGGAGAGTTGTAGATACTTTCAAATTGGAGAACGTTTCCGTCGTCGGATGGAGGAAACACGATGTCGTCGCGTATTCTGTCGCGTCGTGGAAGCTCAGCGCTTAGCCCGAAACTCGTTGGCGACTCCCTGACGAAAAGAATACTATATTGTTTTGCCACACGATGGTGTATTTGGAGAGCCAAGATGTTGTTTGAAGCGTCTCCAGCTGAAGCCTGAATATCGCATCTGAAGATGTAGGTCATCAAAGGACAGAATCATTGTCCTTGTCATAGCCTCATGGAAGCGTTAGGCATCAGAGCGGCTCAGCCGCGCTCGTTTTCCACAAGCTGATAGGCCACGAAAACGACGGCATATAGACCGCATATTGTAACACACACGTTGGACATGGACAGGCACTAAGCCCAAAAGGTGCCCAGGACCTGCATTCTCCATGGCCCAGCAAAGGAATAGGCAGAGAACGAGGCAGATGCAAGTTTACGAACTCAAATCCTCCCTACTATAGGGGTCTGGCTATCCGGCACCCAGCATTTTAGTAGACGGCACTTAGAGGGTGCCTTTTTATATAGGAGGTATAAGGTAAACTAGGTATCTCTGCTATAGTATTTATGCGTATCGCACTTACTGTAAAGGTAGGTAATTCACATTCTGCCAAGTGTCTTTCCTCAATGAGAGACGCGTAGATCATGGTTCGATACGCCCCATCAGCATCACAAAGGTTAATTCAGTACAAATCGCCGCATGTATAGCAACGTGCTGTTAAGTACTAAGGTAGAATCTAGGTAGCGTAGGTGCAAAGGTCACGCAACTTCGATTCAAAGAGTGAGTTCAGCACCTCAGAAACATGCCATTAGTGCCTGCTATTGCAATGTCAGCTGTAGGTCTGCTTATTTACGGCTGTATTGCAGTCAAGATATGAAAGCCCTCCTCTCTCTAGCCTCCTGAAGTGAATCGCTGAATCCTCATTCAGGTATATGGCTACATTATTTAGCAGAGAGAGTACATCTGATTGATCTTTATTACTGAATATTTGCTCGTACCTCGCGATGTGCAGAGCTAACCTTTGTGATGCTCGTAGGGTGAACAGCCTCAACAGCTGGTAAGATCACTACATGTACCTAGGTACCTACCCTAGGTACTCTATTACCGTACCTACATGTAGTTGGAATACCATGTAGCTGCAGAACCGCAACTCTGCTACAGTGGCTAGACTACCACATAGCTGTAGGACTCTAGCTGTTATAGAGTTGTAATGCTGCAGCTGTGCAATATTGCTGCTGTGGACGTAAGTACAAGTCCTCAAGGAGTATGCCCAGGCTTCTGCTCTGTGAGAAGTACTGTGTTGCACAGTCATGTACAGTGTGTGTGAGTGCCGTCTGCTACAATGTTGACTGCCGAATAGGTAGCCAGACCCTATGACAGGCCACCGCGCTCTATATCCAAAAGCTGTGTAATACATTCCTCCATTATGAGTCTTTGAGTTATTACTTCGTACACCGTCATGTACTGTAAGGTATGAGCCCATCGCTTGCT
Organism: Trichoderma ghanense; assembly: GCF_004382785.1. Taxonomy (NCBI): domain Eukaryota; kingdom Fungi; phylum Ascomycota; class Sordariomycetes; order Hypocreales; family Hypocreaceae; genus Trichoderma; species Trichoderma ghanense. The sequence continues at coordinate 590,615 of NW_027395674.1, read as the reverse complement.
TTGCTTCCGTGTCCAATCATTCGGCCGAATCAAGCGGCGACGCTAGCGGCCCGTCGCCGCCGCTAAGACAGAAGCGCCGACACGATCGTCCCGATCTGGCAGTGCATCACATACGGAACCTGGCTGTAAATGCTTGTAAGTCAAGATATATAAAGACGACCACCTCCAACAACCCTCTCGAAATTCCTCTAGACAACATCAGCAGCTTTGATTGCACTGTGACTGTTCCTTCCACCAACAAGAAGCTCGCTTCTCAAACGACACAATCATTCTTCGACAAACCTCCTCACATCAGCTTCCGTCCTCGTCACCATGTCCGCCCTCAAATACGTCAACAAGCTCAAAGACCGCCGCGTCCTCGTCATCGGCGGCTCCTCAGGCGTAGGCTTCTGCGTCGCCGAAGCCGCCCTCGAGCACGGCGCCCACGTCACCATCAGTAGCTCCAACCAGACGAAACTCGACAAAGCCGCCTCCCGTCTCCAGGACCACATCAAAGCTGCCAACCTCGGCGACAGCGCCAAGCTCCTCTCCTCCAAGACCGTCGACCTCAGCAACCCCGACACCATCGATCAAAACGTCATCGATCTCCTGGAATTCGCTTCCAAGGACGGCAAGCTAGACCACGTCGTCTTCACAGCAGGCGACGCCCTCAAGACGTCTACGCTCAAGGAAACCTCCGTCAAGGACATCCACGCCGTCAACCAAGTCCGCAACGCAGGCGCCATCATCGTCGCAAAGCATCTTCCCAAGTACATCAACCCCAGCGTCACCAGCTCCTTCACCCTCACCGGCGGGACAAACACCTGGCGCCCGATGCCCAACTGGTCCGTGGTGGCTTTCGCTGGCGGCGGCACCGAGGCCCTCGCGCGGGGGCTGGCCGTCGACCTGCGCCCCGTGCGGTGCAACTGCGTGCGGCTGGGCGCCGTGCAGACGGAGCTGCTGGACATGATTCCCGAGGAGCATAAGGAGAGTGTGCTGCAGGGGTTCAGGGACTGGGCGATTACGGGGACCGTGGGGACGCCGCAGGAGGTTGCGGAGGCGTATGTGTATTCGATGAAGGACTCGTTTGCGACGGGGGCCATTTTTACATCGGATGGGGGGCGGCTCGTTGGCGAGAGTAAGAGTCTGTTTGGTGCTATTTGAAGTGAAAGGAAAGCTATTGATGTCCACGATGGCCAGTGAGAGTCTAGAATGAATAAGAGCAATGCCATTTCCAGTCCAATGCAATGCTTCCCCAGACTGAGTGTCACGCCTTTACTTTGGGATAGTGAGATCAAACTCATCAGGAATGGTAATCCAGGTATCACAAACGCCGAGCAAACTCCTCGCACCACCAGCCTTTGTCTCACGCGCAAACCCTTCCCCCTGATGTAAATAAAAATACATCCCCTTACCAAATTTTTGCCCCAGGCCTCGCCACTCTTCCCTCATCCTAATGTACGTCAAGGCAACCACCTCGAGATCTTCACGAAGTTTCGGATCGCGAGCAGCGCCCTTACCGCATCTGGAGGGGTAAAAGTACTCGACGAGGAGGATCCTGGAGCTGGTGAAGAGCAGACACGGAAAGTGCGCGTTGCTCACAAAGTCGATGGACACGCGAGAGGCGTCTCGTAGGACGGAGATTGTGTTTCGTGCTGCGGCCACGCAATGGGGCCAGTTCTTTGCTGTGTCGGTTTCGGCATCCTCGAGGGATTCTCCTTCGCGGAGAGGTCGGTGGTGTAAGAGCACTGTGCATGCGTTTAGGAGGATGTTGAGCCAGACGACTTCCATGAATTCGTCGTACCTGGCCATGGAGAGCTCTGTGGCCGAGCGAGGGAGCATCAGTCGGATCTTGGCGAGTTGTGTGCAAAGGGCGTCCAGTCGCTCTTTGCGTGCCTCGTCGCCGTCGTCGGAATGGTCAAGTGCTTCGCTGATGCGGCCTAGGAGTGCATATCCTAGAATGATGTACTGCAGTTGCGTTGCTGATCCTTGCAGACTTCGATCTCGCATCGCCGTTATGAGAGTGTCCAGATTGTGGGTGAAGCGGTTCAGAGGACATGGAGACGGTGCTTCAGTGCCTTGAAAGTCATCCTCGGACATGGGAAAGTGAATCTTCATCCTCCGATCGTCGATGGCATGCATCAGTCCAATAGGATAGCACATCCCCCGATCCATAATGAAGAGCATCCATGAGATGCGCGTAATCTCTTCCTTTTCTATCCACATCGGTTTTTCTTGAGTTCCCAGCGTCTGTACAATCAGATTCCGCAGCCCATCGCCGTAACTATGGCCAACGGCAACAGTCTTTCTCCAAGCCTCTCCGAGAATAACAATCGAGGATGAATAATCGACGAGGGCCAGCCCGAGGTAGACGACCAAAACGGCGCTTTGTAATGTTTGGAGAACATGATGCGGCTGCTGTATCTCTTTCGAAACCAGACTCTTGGCTTGTTCATACCAGGACTGTTGTGATTGTCGGATCTGGCAGTTGGGATGGACGCCAGCTGCAACGGCGATTATGGCATAGAGTAGGACTGGCGGTATGCCGTCGGCTCCTTCGGATTTCATGGCGTCTAGTATGGTTTGCCTGTGGATCACGGGAAAGTAGCGATAGCACTTGTCAAAGAAGAGATCGACGAGCTGCAGTATGTCTGGTAGGTCGGGCAACTTTGGCTCTGACGGCGGTGTTGCTGATGCACTGTCTTGAGACAGAGTGCTGCTAGTTTGACGCCCAAGACAGGGAACCATGGAATCAATCGCTGGCATCTCGCCATTGGGCATTGGCCACTCGAAAGCGTCTTGCAGAGGCGGAACAAGGTCCATGTCAGTGGTGTCGAGCCCCAGCATCGCATCAACCTCGTCTACCGGCCACGAGCTCCAGAATTGAGAGGCGGAAGGATACGGCATGTCGCTATTTGTCCGACCAAGCATCCGGTCACCCCGGAGATTCCGCCTGTTGCTCTTCTCATAGTAGCAAAGCTCTCCTCTGGCCAAGCACGAGGAACAGGATGGCCGGCTGCCCTGATATCACGAATTAGGGACATGTAAGACGGGCCGTTAGTTGGTGTTGTTTGTCATCAATCTTACATCGCATCTCTTTTTTCTCGATCTGCATCCTCGGCACACGTTTTGCGGCTTTGCTGGGGTCGACATTATATTGAAAAGAGATCATATGGCGAGAATCAAGGTTGATTGGGAATCGTTGGCCATGTCGTGACACAGATGAGATCGGTTCTCGATTTAGCTGAAGGATCACGTAATGCCCGTTGCTCGGATAAAAAAGCCCCTAACTCCGTTCCTCGTGCAGGACCATCATGAAGCTACAACAGCACTCTCTATTTCGATAAAGTAAAATGTCCATAACACAGGTTTTACTTGTAGATATGATCTCGAGACACGACAATTGTCGATGATGAGTGTAGGAGGAGAGTCGCCTTTGGGTGCAAGGTGATGACAGCTTCATAAAGGCACCGTACAGTAGTAGCTTGCTTGTGTGTGGACTTCGGACATCAAATGCTCCGACCGGCTCTCGGGATCTCGGACCCGTGCATACAGTAGCTGTCGCCATGATTTCAACCATCGTCAAGCTTCATCAAAGCACGATAGACTCCACCATCCTTGTCAGTCTGAATTGCTTCAAATCCGTGTGGGATCTATTCCATTTCAAATCAAGCTGTTAGTGCTCCGTGCCCATGCCCAGCTGCCTGGAGTGCCGTTTATCCCGCTGTTCTATGCTAACATCGTCAAGCCACGTTGCCGACTTCAACACCCAAACGCCAGATTCCCATCCCAAATCACATCGCCAACACTGTAATACACCCGATTCACCAGCCACAGGTAAGGAGCCGTCCTTTGTACCAGCTTCTCCTCTTTCGGACCCCCGCAGCAAGTGTCCTGCACCAAGCCTGTTCCTGTCCCGTCTTCGTCCATCAAGGTGCATGCAAGTCGCATCACAACCTTGATGGCCCCCTCCGTCACTCCTGCACCATCCCGAAAGACGGCTGGGCTGCCCCTCTGAGAAAGTTGACGCCCACGATGCCCTCGGCGACGATTCTGCTAGGCGACGCCCCAGCGTACAGCGAGACCCGCCGCCCGATGATGCCCTCGTTGCCGACCTCGAGCAGGAGGGGCTTGCTGAGGGGAAGCTCGACGAATGCCTGCGCCGCGCTGAACGACTCGGCTGTCGTGGGGAATCCAAACGTTTTGAACGTGCCGCAGTCTTCTATCCTCGTTCTCGGGTCACCGCTTGAGCTGTGCAACGTTAGCTGAATGAGAGCCGGTAGGAGGGCATTTCAAGTGAAGCGAAGTCACGCACTGAATCACCACGGAGAGGTCTGATAGCGTTTTCGCATCGTAGGCGGCGTCTGGCATCAGTCTCACGTGTGTCGCCTCGTTGCTCTCGGGCAGGCCTGGGGTGTGAAAGGCGAGGTCGCCGCAGGTTGTTGCGTGGCCGGCGTCGTCGAGCGAGCTGAGGGCAGCAAGTGCGCCTCCGCGAGGCCTGTTTGTGGTTTCTGGGCCGCACATGCTGGGCTGTCGTCTATCTTGGCGAAGATGTAAAGGATGTGCTGTTGGTTTTGTGTGGGTGTGTGTGTGTCTATTCGATAACGAGAGGCTGCTGAAGAGAGAGTTGGTGAGAGGTGGAGAGTCTTTTGGGCGGCTTTGTCAAGATGAAGAGCCAAAATCCCCAGACAAAGAACCCTTTTATATCACCGGCAATCCCCTTGACAGCAAACAGCAGCCGGCCTCTTCCCTGCGTTTGCTTCCATCTTGCTGAGCATGTTTCATGGCTGCTCATCTCACGCAAACAGCACCGAGGCCCGTTTGAAACGGTGTGTCGCAGCCGCCCAATCACGGCGCTCCGTTTCCCGCCCCCCTTCCCCATGCGGCAACCGCCTGGACTGGAGCCGTGAGCAAGTTTGAGCGCAAATGCTCGCGATTACAGCTGCGAGGACCTTGATGGGCAGAGAAAGGGAGAACCGGCAGATGGATGACGACGAAAAGCGACAAGCTGTCGTCAATGGATGAATCATGAACCGAATCGTGTATTACTAAGTCATGTGCTGACTCCGTTCTGGTGTTTGATAGCCCCCGTTGCTCCGGCGAAATGGCCTCCCGCCTCGCTCTCCTCACGGCTCTCTCTCTGCTGCCCCTCGGCTGTCTCTCTTCTCAGGTCCAAGCCAAACCAGACTTTGCGAGCATCAACGTCCCAACCGACTCCTTTGAGCCCACCATGTCCATCGGAACCTTTTCTCTGCCGGCACTGCCGTATGCCTACGATGTGAGTCTAGTACCTCTGCTTCATCCCTGATCATCTTCAACATGCTCTTCATCATGCTCGCCATCATGCTCACCATCCTCATCAGGCCCTCGAGCCCAGCATCTCGGCCCAAATCATGGAGCTGCACCACAGCAAGCACCACCAGACCTACGTGACCAACCTCAACAACGCCCTCAAGACCTACGCCGCCGCCCTCTCCGCCAACGACGTGCCCTCCCAGATCGCCCTCCAGGCCGCCATCAAGTTCAACGGCGGCGGCCACATCAACCACTCCCTCTTCTGGGAGAACCTCTCCCCCGCGTCCTCCCCCGACGCGGACCCCGCCAGCGCGCCCGAGCTGACGGCCGAGATTGCCAAGACCTGGGGCAGCCTCGACAAGTTCAAGGAGGCCATGGGCAAGGCGCTGCTCGGCATCCAGGGGAGCGGCTGGGGGTGGCTGGTCAAGGAGGGCAACGGGCTGCGGATCGTGACAACCAAGGACCAGGATCCGGTGGTTGGGGGAGAGGTGCCGGTGTTTGGCATCGACATGTGGGAGCATGCATACTACCTACAGGTGAGGAACTGAACAGCACCTTCTCTTCTGAATCACGTCCAGCTAACAGTATGACTCGCATAGTACCTCAACGGAAAAGCTGCCTACGTGGACAACATCTGGAAGGTCATCAACTGGAAGACTGCTGAGCAGCGCTTCAAGGGCGACCGCGAGGACGCCTTCAAGATTCTCAAGGCCTCTCTGTAAGCGTCGGCGCAGCCAAGGAAAACAAAAAGAAATTGAAGTCATTGTACGTATCGGATGCGGTGTATATGCAGGTTCGCTTGTAGCAAATATCGCCAACCCTTTGATCAGTCCATTCCATCGCCTCTGTTAGCCCCATGTGTCACCAGCAGAGATCGTATTTGCTCCCCTGATTGCAGCTATATGACGACGAGACAACCGATGGACGGCGCTGTGGCACCACCGACCAGATCTTGCCCCTTGATAATGATACATGCTCCCTCCCATCTCGTTTGTCTATATGCAATTTGGCATGCTGTGCGTTCAGCTGCAGCATCGCCCATCGTATGGACGGAGGTTAATGGTATCACCGCCACGCGAGGGGAGCTCGTTGCACAATGAAGCTCTTCTCTGTGAGGATTTTACTGCGCCACCAGGGAATTGCGCACGTGTCTGAGACCTTGACCATGTGTCTACCCATATGAGCTGTCTGTATCTGAAACAGACGAATTTGCAACGCCGAGGGGCCATGTTGGGTGAGCGTGCTGTAGCTGCATTGTGTTGAGTCCAGGCCTCACAAAGGACATTTCGTAAGGTGGGAAACTCTATGGATACGCATCATGCAGCAGATACCGGTCATTCTTCATTGGGGTTTAATTCCTCTACAGCTTGATGAAGAGTGGCTTGATAGGCAACTTCGAGTCTCGAGATCTGTCGATGACGGACTCGGAACAATAGCTCGACGATCCAGAGGGCCGAGCCACGGCACCAATGCAGGTACCCAAGATGATTCAAATTACACAAGAAACAGGTGGAAAGATGCATATCTTCGGCAACCATTCCGTAATCGCATTAGAATCACTAGCTCTCGATCCATCGTCTCATCAGTTGTGCCTACCAGGTCATGCACACCTGCACGTAGCTACATCGAAAGATATCCGATATCTTGTCCACAGCGAGGAGCTGCATGTTCGAGAGCCAAGGATCCACGGCAGCTGAGAATGTCTCTTGGCCTGCGGCTCGTGGCATCTTGTGTGACGGATCGGCATGTCCCTGATTGAAACAATAGCTCTGGATTCACGGCATCAGGGACACTCCAATCGAAAACTAGAGCACGGTTGAACAGAGATTGCATCTCGTACCCAAGCTATGACGAGCTCCAACAGATCACTGCTCACTTCCATAGCATAGCACCATGATGATGAAGGGGCTTGGATTCATATCGAGTAACGTCAAGCGGAGATGAAGGCGCGGTGCGAAGCCGTCGGGAGGCGGGATCGTGCAGCATTGCCGGTATACGGACTCGAGCGGAGAAGCTCTTGTTCCATCTAGGACGCCCTCCGAGTCGTTCCCAGAGATATAAAAGATGAGGCCTGCTCGATAGACTAAAAGTTTCAGTCTCTTGCTCCTCACCGACATCGACAACAGCTCGAAAACAACAAGGTCCTCTCGTTTACAAAGTCACTCGTTCTCCTACCTTCGTTCAAATCACCCTCGCTGAAAGAACCATCCACCATGGTGAAGAAAGCAATCGCTTTGGCCGTTCTCGGCCTTGGGTAAACCCACTCCATCAGAGAGAAACATGAAGATATACTAACATGACAGCAGAGCCAACCTTGTCGCCGCAACGGATCAAACCGTGACCGTCACGACCACCAAAACGGAGACAGTCACGGCTTGTGCCTCGTCCTGCTACTCCGTCGTGACGAGCTGCACTTCCACCGCCACCCTGACCGTGTCGACGTCCTCCTCGCAGAGCGAGACTGGATCCAAGTCTGCCTCCACCGGTACTTACACCACGGGCTCTGCGTCTTCCGGATCGAGCTACTCTGGAGGGACGCATTCTCCTCCGACGGCAACTTATAGCACCTATGAAACCGGGACTCTTTCCTCTGCGACCAAGACGGATGCGTATCAATCTGTCAAGAGCGTTACTTCTTCAATCACCGGCACGGCCACTTCTGGTGTCTCTAGTGACTCGAGCCAGCTTCCCGGCAGCACATCCTCCGCTGCTACGGAGAGCACAGGATCGTCTTCCTTTACTGGCTCTTCCTCTACTGGAACCCTGACTTTGTCCTCGGCCTCAGCTTCATCTTCCACTGCATCATCGTCTTATTCGACGACGGCATCTACTCGGGATACCACTTATTCATTCGCTACCACGACGCAAGCTCGTGGCCCTTCGACGAGTTCGGAGAGTGCAACCGCGAGTGCGTCTGAGGGTACAACGTTGACGACGTTGACGACGCGAGGGTCGACGGTTACGCAGACTGTGACTGTGTCGAGGAGCTCCGGCTCGCAGAGCTATAGCTCTGTTCCGTCGGGCAGTTCGTCTGGTCCTTCGGCTGGGTATTCGACTGGATACTCGACTGAATCATCTACGGGATCTTCCACAGGAGCCTCGACTGGATCCTCTACCGATTCCTCCACAAGCACTTCAACCGGCGCATCTACAGGATACTCCACAGCATCTTCCACCGCGTCCTCAACGACATCCGCTACAGGCAGCTCCACGGGTACATCTACGGAAACATCCACAGAGACTACAGCCGGTTCCTCAGCAGCAACTTCAACTGCATCTTCCACGGAATCTACAGGCTATTCCACGGTGACGTCCGGCACATCCACCGGATTGTCCACCGAGTCATCAACAGGATACTCCATGACAACTTCTTCCACAGGATCCTCCGCTGGATCTTCGACCGAGTCTTCAACAGGATACTCCACTCAGACTTTGACAGGCTCTTCAACTGCATCTACCTCTGTCATCGTCTACACGACCGCCTCTCAATCCACCGGACAATCGACGACTGCATCTTCGACGGGATCTACTTCCACAATCACCAGCCAGTCATCTTCCGGAACGGCCTCAACTACAAATGGTCAATCATCCACCGAGTCGTCAACAGGCACTTATTCCGGATCTTCGTCCGCAAGCACCAGTGGTTCATCCTCAGAGACATCGTCAAGGAATAACCAGCCTTCCACGTCAATCATCACCAGGCACACTACTACGCCATCTGGTACACCTTCACCCCCGTCCTCTGGTTCAACCCAGTCCACCGCCTCATCTTCATCCACAGCCTCATCCAGCCAAACCAAAACCGAAACAACAGACTCTTCGGCCCTCCCCGGCACAACCCAAACCACATCTTACACATCCTGCGCGGATTCATCCACCCCCATCTACACCCTCCCCAACTCAACCGCCTCTACATCCTCTGGAAGCTATTCTTCCGAGTCAACCGCCTCAACAAGCTTCGGAAGCTACTCTTCCCAGCCAACCAGCTCAACGTCCTCCGGAAGTTATTCCTCCCAGTCAACGACCTCAACAAAGTCCTCCGGAAGCTACTCTTCCGAGTCAACCTCATCTCCCACCACAACCTCCCCATCCCAATCAACATCCCCCCTCAGCACAACAACCTACATCCTCCCCTCTTCAACCCTAAGCATCACAACCGACGCTTCCGCCGCGCCGGGCACCACCTTTTCCACTTCGACGACCACGGAGAGCTCGCCGTATTCACCTCCTTACAGTGACATTCCCACGACGTACTACTCCCCGCCCGCCTCTTCTGCATCATCCACATATGTTTCCAGTGCAACTTCTTCCCCACAATCGTCCTCCTCATTGTTCACCATCCTACCAATTTCCACCCTGACTTCCACAATCTCGTACGCCTCCTTCGCCGACGCGATTACTCAGCCCTCAACCTCTTCTCCTTCTTCTTCTTCTTCCTCGTCGTCTATCTCTTTTTCGTCGTCTGCTTCTTCTTCCTCGTCCACTTCGTCCTCAATCTCAACCACACTCTACACCTCCACCACCGCAAAGACCTCCACCACCGAAACCTCCACCGCGGATACTGCGTCTTCTACCAGCACCTCCAAGAACGACTACCCCGTCCCTACCATCCCCTCTTACGGGCCGCCACCATCGTACGACCCTCCCTCGTATGAGCTGCCTCCTTCTTACGGATTTAGGGGCCGAAGAATCTGGTAAAGCACGATTCGTAAAGAAAAACAAGAGGGGAGGCTGGAGGGAGAAGGGGGAAGGGTACTGGTGGGAAAACACGAAACTTACTAGGTACTGATTTGTTCACTTCTTTCTTTCGGAGGATTGTGAAAATGTTGTGGGTGAAAGAATGGTCAAAGATGGTATTTTGTCATTTTCTGTACTTTTCTGTACTTTACTTTATATAGGTAGCTGAATACAGAACTGTCCTTCTGCGCAATCTGATTACGATTATCTTCCCGGCCTGTTTGTGTCGCACACGAGTAAAACTGTGGGATCTATGATATATACCTCTTTTGCGCTCTACACGCTCTAACCATCTATGAGCCTTCTTTCCAGTTTTGTAGATTAAACGGACCATGATTCGATGACATGATATCGCCAAGATTCCACCCGCATTTATTTGCCCTGGGACAAACACACGACCGCCCACTTGCCACCCCACGCCCACTTCCTGGCGCCGGTATCGCCGCCACCGCCCTCGAGAGCCCTCAGCTCCTCATCTTTGCCGGGAGGAAGATCGACAACAACATCGGCTTTGCAGGTCCGGAGCGCCAGCACGTTGACACCGGAGCCGGCACCCATGGGACCCAGAGCTTCTTGGAAAGGCGTAGTCGGATCCCACCAGGCCTGAAAATAACGTTAATATCGGAGATCCAAAGTTCCCTCAGACGAGTCACTTACATCGGCAGTCAGTTTTCGGTAGTTCAAGTCACCCTTGAAGATGACAAGCTCAGCCTGCTTCAAGTCCTCGTACAGCTCGGGGGCCTCCTTGGGAAGCCGCCAGAAAGAGCCGGCCGCGGTCCAGTATCTGTTGGGTCGGATAGTCAGCTGGCCCTCGGCATGCAGATTCGCCCAGTCCTGGAAGACGAAGAGCAGGTTTTCAACATCCTTCTCTGACAGAGGAGGAGGCGTCCGGTCGGCGACCTTTTCTTCCTCCGTCGGGGTTTCAAAGAATTGCTTCGGGTTGGCGAGGGCGCTGAGCAGGGCAGCAAAGTCGGCGGGAAGAACATCGGAGACGAACCAGGGGATGGACTTGGGACGAAGCACAACGTGGGTAGCAAGGCCAGTGTTGAGGAGGAAGCCGGCCAGGACCAGGTCGACGTAGAGCTCGAAGCCGGCATTGTCGAGAACAAAGTCGACGCGGCGCTCCTTCTTGCCCTCTGCCTGGGCCTTCTTGAGCAGGTTGTAGGCCTCGGGGAGGTTGTTGACGAGTATGTTCTTCTCGGCAGCCTTTCTGGCCTCGCTACCCTGCAGCTTCTGGATGTCGTCGTAGGTCATGTTGGTAAGGAGTGACAGATCGGTGGCGTTGCCCCAGAGGCAGACCTCGCACATTTCGGTGAAGAGGATCTTCTCGGCTTCGACGTCGTGGGCGACATTCTTGTCGGCGCGGATCTTGGTGATGATGTCTTTGTATCTGGCGGCAAGCTCGACGACGGCATTGCGAGAGGTTCGGAAGGTGTCGGTCTTTTGGCGGGCAAAGATGTCGTAGCTCTTCCAGTGCTTTGTCGTGGTGAAGAAGGAGTTGATGCGCCTGTACACGGAATTAGTATAGTATTTGGCAGTTGTCATGCATCAGTGCAACATACCGGTACATGTAGCACTCGGCAAAGAGCCAAGGGACGTTGAACCAGGAGGGGTTGCCCAGCTGCTCCAGCTCCTTGTTGTAGGCGGCAACCTCTTCTGAGAAGCCATCGTCAGGTATGGGCCTATACAGAATCAGCACTTAGCTACTCTTTGTACACAGATGCGCAGATGGTGCATACGTCAGCTTGCGGTCGTGCAGCATCTCGTACTTGAGGTTGCCCAGCTGCTCGATAATCTTCTTGCCCTCGGCCTGCTTCTCGGCGTCGTCTGTGCTGGAAATGGCCTTGTATACATCGTCGACAGCGCCAGTCTTGGAAGAAATATCCAGATTCAGTAAGAGAGCTCGTCGGGTCGGGCTCAAGTGTGACGGGCAGCACTCACGATGATGACGGGCCATCGCATGCGAACGGAGTCGCTGGCGAAGGAATAGGGCTCGCTGGTCGCCGACTTTGCTGCATCGTGAGTTAGCTGACGCCCTCGATATAGTAACGGAGCAGCATCCAGATGCTTGGCGTACGCGTCTTGGGATCGTATTCCATCCTGGCGAGTCAATGACTGTGGAAGGTGGTGATGCAGGAGGTTGAGATGCGGCATCAGATTCCAATCCCAGGTCGACGCTTTTTGGAGGGGTCGTGGCTTGAAGAAGAGGCCTGGGCGGCGGGATGGCGGGGTACATGGCGGGGTACTCTTGGTACCTTGGAGCAGGCCTGGTGACGCTGCACAATCAGGTACCCTGCGACGCGGCATCCTGTACCCTCAGGGTGCAATGAAGAACCGCCGCTAACAAGGAGCAATTCCGAGCTCGTGAATCCCTGTCGGCAGCTCTCGACGTCATACTGGAGATGCTTCAGTCCCCCATGAGAAACTCTTCGTTCCTACTTACAGTGGATGTATGACCCTGTATCAAGTTCGGGCTACCGAATTGTTCCTAATTATCGCATTACCTTATGTCTAATTCATCCCTTACCTAGCAAACCTAGGATAGCATAGGTACTTGTGTTGAGGTTGGGCTGAATGGGAGGCATGGCTTCCACCAAGCCTATCAGATATGATAGGTATGAATGCGCATTCTATCAATCGAGACGCACAGCAGTGAGACCACTTCTTGTGTATTACTAACTGATCTCTTCAGCTGTCAGATGCGACGAATCCGCTCTTGTGACAGAATATAGTCCACGGAATATTCGTGCTAGCATCTTGTCAACTGATTTGACTACTATCGTAGGGTAGGGCTGGCCGGTGCCTTGATTCAGGTACCCTATGCCGATCACAGTTGATTCCTTTTTAGTATCGTATGCCGCACTCCGTAGCGCTCTGTATAATCGCATGTGAGTAGAAGAGAAATGGCATTGCTACAATAGTGATGAAGCAGAGCGTCCGAAGTGGGTGATTGTGCTTCTGTAGCAGAGAGACTTCACACATCCTACCGATCTATCCATGTGCTCGATAAGGTAAAGGCAGCAACACACAATCACACCCAAGTGCCCATCCATCATGATGCCCAACCAAAATCACCTCAATCACAGCTCAAACGCCTGCACGTGTGTGACATCAAGCCACCCACTGCAATCTCCCACGTCATTTGCACCCCCCAAACAAGTCATCCCATCAGGCACAAAGCGAAACGAAAACAAAATAACCTCATCCAAGTCCCCCCCTTTCAGTGCCAATTCTCGCAATAACAATTCTCTTCTCATATTCCCCCAATCTTCAGCACCATCGCTTCCATTCTCTCCACCTCCACAGTTTCTGCAGCCGCAACCGCAGCCAACTGCCAGCCGACCCCACACTCAGACACATCTCCGTGTCATTGATCTTCACCTTATCGCCAAGCTTCTCAGTTCATCTCATCCCAATATTCGTACCTGATATTTCTCTCATTCTTTCACATCTCATTCCTCCACTATCCCACGAACAACACCAAAAACATACAACAATTCAATTTCTTCAACATCATTGAAAACATGTCCGCCGAAACAACCCCCCAAAGCACCCGGGCCTCCTCAAACGACACCACCAAACGCCCACAAGCCCTCCTCTCAACCGCCTACTCCTACTTGCAAACCTCCCTCGACGCCGCCATCCCACCACCCACCCGCCAACGCGCCTACAACAAACTCTCCACCTTCGCATCCAGGCAACCCATCCTCTTCGTACGTGCAACAGCCCAAATGTACCACTGCTAAAGTAAACATTCTACTAACCTGATGAAACAAACAGTCCTTCTCAGCCCTCCAGCTCCTCTTCTCCCTCCTCCCCATAACCCTCTTCCTCTCCTTCGCAATATCAACCCTCCTCCTCGCCCTCTCCGCCGCCTTCGCCTTCGCCCTCTTCTGGATCGGCGTCGCGAGCCTCTTCCTCGTTCCCACGCTTTTCATCACGTCTTCCTTTGCGGCGCTCTGCTGGGGGGCTTCAGTGGGGGGCTTCATGTTCGTTAGGAAACTGTACCACTATGCTCCGGCGGGGTCTCATCAGGGCAAGAGCAGTGATTCACCTTCGTCAGGCGTCAAGACGTTGCCAGGGGGAACTAAAGAGGAGGCTGTGAACGGTGATCATGTTGAGCAGTAAGGTCACCTTGCTGGTATTAAGAAAATGGGGTGTGGATCAGCCAAGGAAAAGCAGCAGCATGGTGTCTACTTTATGTGTGTAACAATGTCACTGCAACGCTTTGATTGATATTAAGCATCACTACGGCGTCGGTGATATTCGCTTTGCATCCACTTTCAGGCGAGTCATTGGCCCGATACTTGCATGCTTCAAAAAATATACCATCTCCATTTCCCAGAACCACTACCAAGAGACCGCGATTACAGATACAGACCCTCCGGCTCACCCTCCTGCTTGGTACGTAATACACGCTCCCTAGCAGCCCTGAAATCGGCCATTTGCACCCGCATGCGTCGCTCACGCAGAGCCATCATGCCGGCCTCTGAGCAGATGGCCTTGATGTCGGCACCCGACAGATCGTCCTTTTGAGAGATGAACTCGTCCAGATCCACATCGTCGTTCAGGTTCATCTTGGATGTGTGCAGGGTGAAGATCTTGCGCTTGGTGTTCTGGTCGGGATTCTCAAACAGAATCTTTCGGTCGATTCGGCCGGGTCGGATCAGCGCGGGGTCCAGAGTGTCAATCTTGTTCGTCGCCATGATGACCTTGACGTCGCCGCGGTCGTCGAAGCCGTCCAGCTGGTTGAGAAGCTCCAACATTGTTCGCTGCACTTCACGCTCTCCTCCGGAGGTGGAATCATATCGCTTTGTACCAATTGCGTCAATCTCATCGATGAAGACAATGGAGGGCGCATTTTCACCAGCAACCTAATGTCCCGAGTTAGCATCCATAGCCCTCAACTATTGCTCGCTGCAAAAGGAAGACTACACACCTGGAACAACTGTCGCACCAGTCGGGGACCATCTCCCAGATACTTCTGAATCAGCTCGCTACCCACGATACGCAGGAACGTAGCGGATGTCTGGTTGGCAACGGCCTTTGCCAGCAGCGTCTTTCCAGTGCCAGGGGCACCATAGAGAATGACGCCCTTGGGGGGCTTGATGCCCATCTCCTCGTACAGCTCAGGATGGAGCAGCGGCAGCTCCACTGATTCTCTCACTTCCTGAATCTGCTGCTCCAAACCACCAATGTCAGCGTATGACTCCGTCGGCGCCTTGTCGAGCTTCATGACGCTGACAATGGGGTCCGTGTCGTCGGTCAGGACTCCGACAATGCTGACGCTCTTGTGGTGCAGCAGAACGCTGGCACCAGGCTCGAGAAGGTCCTTGTCGACGAAACTCATGATGCTGACGTAGTATTCGGGGCCCGTGGTGCTGCTGACAATGGCGTGGTCGTCGTCAATGAGCTCCTCCAGGGTGCCGACGCTCATCGGGCTTCCTCTCATGTCGTCGACGCGGCCACGCTCGTCGGCTAATCGATCGACATCGACATCCGGGCCGGCAGTCTGGCCCTCCTTGGCGGCCTTGGCCTTGCGCAGCCGCTCCTGGTTCTCGACGTATTCTTCTTCAAGGAGCAGGTGGTCGTGGATCCGCTGCATTCGGAGCAGGCGAAGCTTGCATCGGCTGGTGGGATAAACTGCAGGGAGCTTGGCGGCGGCGCTGGTACCGCCCTGCTTTCTCTTCTTGCGGCCGACCCTGGTGGTTGGCCTCGGCGGCGGCTCGTACTTGGGCTTATCCTTCTGCGCGGGAGTCAGTGGCTGCTTGTTTCTGCCGTGGAGAGAGTAATAGAGAATGGCGAACCTTTTTGTCCTTTTCATTCCGTCCCCCTTCGCCACCCATACCAGACTGGCCTTGACCCTAAAGAGCAAATGTTAGCATAGATGCATCACGTCAATAGCAGCGGCAGCTGCAACAAAGGGTAGCTCACCATCTTGACCGGTCAAGCTCTGGAAGGCTGTTGGATAGACTTGTGTTGGCTGTTCCTCTATTCCCGAGCTGGATTCCTGTGAATGGACCGGACACAGCTAAGCAAGAGACAGGATTGTTGATGGTGACGATGGAGAGGCGAGTCGGCTTGCCAGGGTGATGCTGCACAGAGCACCCATGCCTGGGCTAGGCGACAGAGAGACACGACAGCTCCGGCCTGGTCACGTGCACTCAGCTTGAACGTATCACGTGATCCGAAGGTGATCTCATTGAGACGGCAATTGTCAGCTTCTTCCAATGGGCTTCTATTCTTTGCTAGACAGTTTCAATGCTACTCCCTAAGCGGGTTAGATCCTACGAACGACAGCTGTGTCTCGATAGTCGTCGACCCAGGCAATTCGGTGGATTTGGCAACTGATCAAGCACCGCTGCATCCGAGAGACTCTACAGAAGCTCATGAAGCCCCTCTACTTGGTCAGCGGTCAGAGATCCAAGCCGTAAGAGAGTCAAGTCTGGCTCCTAACTGCTTCTCTTCATTCAAGCTGTTTAGGCATGAGCCACTATTTGGCATGTCGTATCTTCTTCATATGGGACCACACAGACACATGTATCACGATGAACCATTACCGGCGCATGTATTCAGACTCAAAACAACGTCCACTGCGTGCTGGATTCCTCGCTAGCACTATTTTTTCCCCAAAACAAAAAAAAGTCCATCAAGGTGGTACCATGATTGAAAGTGACCATCATTTGCTGCTCAGCCCTGCAATCCAACATGCAGCCGCACCGGAGTCGGGAGCTGCAGGCCGCTAAAAGTGTCCCGCTACAGGCCTGACGTCGCGAGCCGCAAATGCCCCTCATCCACTCACTGCTCTAGTCCTCCAGTGCTCGGACACCAACTGATGCATGGATTTGATAGGCGACGGGACCTGAACCAACTTTCCGTTACCCGCCCAAAGCCTTCTCGTTCTCGTCCCGACCTCTTTTCTGCCCTCAGCCTCACCCCCTCTGCTCTACTCACCTCATATCAGCGGATATCATCCTTACAAGAGCAGAATAACTATTCCTCCTCCTCCAATAACCTCCACCCCTCCGACCCCGACCCTCAAAGCGCACCCCTCCAGCGATCCCAGACAAACACCGTCACCATGACTAGCAGAGACCGCCGCATCATGAAGGAGCTCCAGGACCTGACCGAGGACAAGGACACGTCCGGCATCCACGCCGCCCTGGAGCACGAGGGCTCCCTGTCGACCCTGATGGGATGGTTCTATGGGCCCCCGAACACGCCGTACGCTGGTGGCAAATACGTGATTAGGATTCAGCTTCCCACCGAGTACCCCTTCAAGCCGCCCAAGATGAAGTTTGAGACGAGGATCTGGCATCCCAACGTCAGCAGTCAAACGGTATGTGCTGCGCAGGAGCACCATCTATCCCAAGCATCTGTCCCAAAGATCGTTGGTGTAAAAGCGACAAGAAAACCATGTGCTAATACATGCTCGCTCCCAGGGCGTCATCTGTCTCGACACCCTAAACAAGAACTGGTCTCCCGTCCAGACAATCAAGACAGCCCTCCTCTCCGTACGAATGCTCCTCGAAAACCCGAACCCCACAGACCCCCAAGACGGCGAAGTGGCCAGCATGCTGCTCAACCAGCCCGAGCGATTCGTCGAGATAGCGCACGAGTGGGCGGTACGACACGCCGGAGCCCCGCGCCAGGCCAACCTCGACAAGAGCAGATACAGGAGCCTGGCGAACCCTACAGGCGGGCCCGTCGACGCAAGCAGGTAGGTTTGCGCAATTTCTTCCAGCGCAAAAGAAGTTTCCGACAGAAAGGGAGGAGGGGCTGACAATGTTTGCGCTTTCTAGGTATCATGGGTACAGGCCGGAACTCGTCGAACAGTTTACGAGCATGGGCTTTAGCCTTGACAGCGTCGTCGAGGCGCTCGAGCACTGTAGGGTCGATCCTCTTCTTACGAGTCTACCGCCGGCTAGGATGTCGGACGTGACGACTCGGCTTCTGGGTGAACAGCAATAGAATGGAGGGATCATCACAACTAGCGTGACGAATGAGTGGTGACGGAAAACGGGCTGGAGTTTTACATGGGATTGGGGTTATCTGATTTGCCATTTGGGATTGGGTTTCTTTGGGGGGTCGTTTTTGCTTTGTTTGATTGCCTTTCTCTTCTCTTTTCATACAGCGATGATGTGGGTGGAGCGTTGAATCGAAGAGGTGATAGAAGATTAGGGGAGAGAGATTTGGGTTGATAGGGGCCTGGAGAGCGCGCATCATATAACAACTTTCCAATCTGGAGTTTGAAGGTCGGACTTACATGTAGGTAGCTGTTACACTCGAATAGCGCTTGTAATTCTTCTTCAAAACTCGGCATCTGCCGTTGAACTATGGTCGACTCGGTGTGGACTCCAGAGAGAGCCCACGTTTCTCACAGAGGAAAGCATAGCAGATGACACATCGTCCTCTTCAGGCAACTAATATCACACACCTGCTACCCATGAACTTAACTGAATACAAAGCAAGCAGTCCATTTCTCTTGGGAGAAAAGACGACATGTCCTTCCGTATCCCCTTCCCTATCTACATACTCCAGCCATTGAGGCAAACAGCCCACCGCTCCCTCCATGTAATGATTTTTTTTTTATAGATTTGTAATTGTATCTAGGTAAATTAAATGATCAAGCCCAATTCTTCGGTGCCTCCTTTTTCATGTTGTGTGAATGTGAAAATGAGGAGAAACTAGGTTCGTTTACAGCAGATCGCGACGGACAAACTCATTGTACAGAGCCTTGCCCAGACCAGCGGGAGAGCGCTCGACAATGACGCCAGCGTTCTCGAGCGCAGCAATCTTGGAGTCGGCACCGCCCTTGCCGCCGGAGACGATGGCACCGGCGTGGCCCATACGGCGGCCGGGGGGCGCCGAGATGCCGGCGATGAAGCTGACGACGGGCTTGCCGCCGTTGACGGTGTTGGCCTGCTTGAGGAACTCGGCGGCGTCCTCCTCGGCGGAGCCGCCAATCTCGCCAATCATGATGATGCCGTCCGTCTCCTCGTCCTCGAGGAAGACCTTGAGGCAGTCGATGAAGTTGGTGCCGCTGAAGGGGTCGCCGCCGATGCCGACGACCAGGGACTGGCCGAGGCCGGCCTGGGTGGTCTGGTTGACGGCCTCGTACGTCAGGGTGCCGGAGCGCGAGACGATGCCGATGCGGCCGCGCTTGTGGATGAAGCCGGGCATGATGCCGATCTTGCACTGGCCGGGGGCGATGATGCCGGGGCAGTTGGGGCCGACCAGGCGGGTCTTGTCCTGGGTCTTGAGCATCTGGGTGATGCGGACCATGTCTGGGTTGGCAGGGTTAGCCATTGCCATTCGCATTGTTTCCTATTGTGGGCGGGAATAGGAAGTTCCCGTGGTGGGGCTCTTGAGTTCTGACCATGTTGAGGAATTCCCTCGGTGATGCAGACGGCGAGAGGGATCTCTGCCTGGAGGGCCTCTTCGATACCGGCAGCAGCCAGAGGGGGGCTTTTGTTCTGTCAGTATCTAGTACATGTCGAAGGTTGGAACTTGGGGGAGGGGGGGGTTGTCGCATACGGGACGAAGAGCGCAGTGGCGGTAGCTCCCGTCTCCTTGACGGCCTCGGAGACGTTCTTGAAGACGGGCAGGTCGAGATGTGTCTGGCCAGCCTTCTTGGGGTTTGTTCCACCAACAACCTTGGTTCCTAGAGGCGACAGCGCGTAAGTATTCGCAGCAAGCAGTCGTGCGCAGCGGCGAGGCGAGGCTTTATCGTACCGTACTCAATGGCTTGCGAGGCGTGGAAACTGCGTATCTTCCGTTAGCATGTCATTGCGCGCTTTCCCCCGCCTCGAACTGCTCCGTCTCGGCGACCGGTCTTCAAAAACGTACGTTCCCTGCTTTCCGGTGAAGCCCTGGAAGATGACCTTGGTCTCGCTGTTGATGCGCAGGTTCTCGATCGTCTTGGCGTACGGCGAGCTGGCGGTGCTGTAGCCACGGCGGGCGTTGCGCAGCGCAGAGCGTGCGGCGGTTCTAGGAATGGCCTGCATTGCTGTGGAGGGGGAGGAGAAGTAGAGGGGAGAGGTCCAAGGAGAGGAGAAAGAAGAACCGTCGAGCGAAGCGTCGCGGGCTGCAAACGCTGAAGATAGGGAGCGAGTTGAGGCTTGAGCTTGTCAGAAGGGAATCTCGTCGATATGGCAGCAAAATTACGGCCTCTGGCAGCTCTGAGGTCGGGTGCTGCCGGGGGCTCGGCACTTGCTTTTTCCGAACTGACAGTTGGTTGCAGCGTTAGAAAAGATAAGTTACGGTGAGGGGCTTGTCCGTGCGTCAGAGCCCACCGTTTGCGAACTGTAATGCTGTCTGACCTTTCCGTCTACTACGGTTACCGTAGCTGTGTACCGTTTTGATTCCGTAGCGCCAAAATTTGGAGAATGAAACTGCCCCACAGAGGCGATAAAGTGCCAAAAGTTCTTATCGACACCATCAGCGAGGGGCATCAAAACCACCTCCAGTCATATTTCACACCCATTTCGACCGTCTGAACGAGCGCTCGATACGGCGCAACAACTACAGACGGAATGGCTACGACCACGATGACAGCGATTGCGACGTCGCAGAAGAAGACGGTCGAGCTGGCGCCGGAGAGCGAGCGCTTCCTGCGGTGCTGCGCGGATCTCGCCAACGCCCTCATCGAAGACCACGAGGCTACCAAGAATGGCCGGCCGGGCAGAGACATCAACCTCAACTCGCTGCGGGCGAAGCTGGCCAAGAAGCACAAGCTGGCCAACATCCCTCCGCTGACGGCCATCATTGCTGCGATTCCCGAACACTACAAGAAGTACATCCTGCCGAGGCTCATCGCAAAGCCCATCCGTAAGACTGCTCAGCATACATCAATGACAACCGATCCGAGTCACTGACCTGGAGATAGGAACATCATCTGGTATTGCCGTCGTCGCCGTCATGTGCAAACCGCATCGGTGCCCGCACATCGCATATACCGGCAACATCTGCGTCTACTGCCCTGGAGGACCCGATTCCGACTTCGAATACAGCACGCAGTCCTACACTGGATACGAACCCACTTCAATGCGAGCAATCCGTGCGCGGTACGATCCTTTCGAGCAAGCCCGAGGGCGAGTAGACCAGCTCAAATCACTAGGCCACTCAGTCGACAAGGTGGAATACATCATCATGGGAGGAACGTTCATGTCATTGCCAGAGTCGTACAGAGAGGACTTCATTGCCCAGCTGCACAATGCGCTAAGCGGCTATCAGACGTCCAAGGTCGATGAGGCGGTGGAGGCTGGCGAGATGAGCAACATCAAATGTGTGGGAATCACCATCGAGACACGACCAGACTACTGCCTGCAGCCCCATCTTACAGACATGTTGAGGTATGGCTGCACGAGATTGGAGATTGGAGTTCAGTCACTGTACGAAGATGTTGCGCGAGATACAAACCGTGGGCACACAGTGGCGGCGGTGGCCGAGACATTTTGTCTGGCCAAGGATGCAGGCTACAAGGTGGTCAGCCACATGATGCCTGACCTGCCCAACGTCGGAATGGAGCGCGACATTGATCAGTTCAGAGAATACTTTGAGAACCCTGCCTTCAGAACCGACGGTCTGAAGATATATCCGACACTCGTTATCCGAGGGACGGGTCTATACGAGCTGTGGCGGACTGGAAGATACCAGAACTACACCCCCAACCAACTGATTGACCTGGTGGCACGAATCCTGGCCCTTATTCCCCCGTGGACACGCATCTACCGTGTGCAGCGAGACATTCCCATGCCGCTGGTCACCTCTGGCGTCGAGAACGGAAACCTGCGAGAGCTGGCATTGGCCCGGATGAAGGACTTTGGCACGACATGTCGAGACGTGAGAACAAGGGAAGTCGGAGTTAATGAGGTCAAGCACAAGATTAGGCCCAACCAGATTGAACTAGTCCGCCGAGACTACGTTGCCAACGGCGGTTGGGAGACTTTCCTCGCCTATGAAGACCCAAAGCAAGATATTCTGGTCGCCCTCCTCCGCCTCCGAAAATGCACCGAAAAGTACACCTACCGAGAGGAGCTAATTGGGCAGCCTACCAGCATGATCCGGGAGCTCCACGTTTACGGCACTGCTGTTCCTATTCACGCCCGCGATCCTCGCAAGTTCCAGCACCAAGGTTTTGGCACCCTGCTGATGGAAGAGGCCGAGAGGATAGCCAGGGAGGAGCATGGAAGTGACAAGATTAGCGTCATTTCGGGTGTGGGTGTGAGGAGCTATTACAAGAAGCTTGGATACTGGCTGGATGGCCCGTATATGAGCAAGTGGCTTGATGGGCGTGACCAGAAGGCCTGAGATGCTTTACCAGTGCTGACGGACGGAAATGAAGAATAAAATGTGTGATTTCATGGCGTAAAGGGTTGGGATATCAATGTTAGGGGTTAGCTAGAACAGGTTCAGGATACAAGACACATGTAGCACAATCACATGCTATGGCAATTTCTGTCTGCCTGTACTGTTTCGTTCTTTCAACAGGTCTGCAAGCATTATCCTTTGCCTTTCACAGGCTGATGCAAGAGAAACAAATACATTGAGCCCTCACAGGCTCCATAAAGCGATAATATAAACTTCCTCTGCCTCGTAGGTAAGTATGGTGGATGCATTGCGTCACATGGAGCCCCTGAATGTCTTCCATCTGGCCATGATCGTGAAAAACTGCACAGACGTTCATGGGGACGCTGTAGAATTGAAGCCAGATGCTCGTGCCAAGACACTCACCGCGACTTGATCAAAGGCAAGGCGTAATAAGGTGTTCGAACTGCATCACGCCGTCCCTAAGCTCGGCAAGGTATTCGTAGGTACAGAGGAAGGAGGTATCTCGGTCAATTCCCAGGAAAGAACCCTTCTCAGCCATAAAGTTAAAATCTCACCCTACTCATATAAGCCTGGCTGGATTTCCTCCAGCTTCTCGTCCGTTCAACTCTCCTCTTCCGAAAAACACCCCAGCCATGGCTCCATGTCAACCACGTACCGTCCCCTTGTGTGAAGAGAACCTTGTCCTGGGGCATCTGCTGGGTTATCGCTATGAGGCGGTCCGCCAGTCAGGGGGAACAATACTGCCCGAAAAGCTCCGCCATCTGGAAAAGCTACAGGGGTTTCTGATGAGAGACGTCTTGCTCGTCTCCATCGATATCGCCACAGGACGCGATTTCGGGGATCGTTTCTCACCGGAGAGCTTCTCCATCGGCATCTCCGTCCTGGACACCCGAAGCCTTACAAAGACCATTGAAACAGACCAAGAAGCTGAAGCCACCATTCAGTCCTATCAAGACGTCACCAAAGATATTGGGTTCAGCCGTTGGGCTTGGCAAACCTTTCGTTACGGAAAGACGACGTGCGTGGACCCTGACCAGGCTGCCAGGA
This sequence comes from Trichoderma ghanense, assembly GCF_004382785.1. NCBI lineage: Eukaryota > Fungi > Ascomycota > Sordariomycetes > Hypocreales > Hypocreaceae > Trichoderma > Trichoderma ghanense. Next base: position 567,224 of record NW_027395674.1, on the reverse strand, counting down.
ACATCACCTGGCTCACAGCAGATCGCAACTACGTTCTCGTTGGGTCAGAGTTACAGCGAGATTGCGAACTCCTGAAGCAGCTGAGCTTTTCGAGTTGGAAAATTGCCGACAGAGCTTGCTTTAAACTGGACATTCTCCGGGCTGCGCAATTCTCGCTGCAGTTGACGCATCGACCCAGCTTACAGTATTTCCTCGAGACGTTTGGGATCAAGTGCAAGAGACTTAGCCTTCCTGGGGACTACGCTCATCTGACTCTGAGGGCTATGCTTTTGCTGGCTGTTCGCGATTGGAAAATGGCCGACGACCCTTTTACGGAGGTGGATCGGAGGCTGGAACGGAATCTGCTCAGGGTTGCCACACAAAAGTTTCGCTCGGCAAGAATTGCTTCTCCGCCAGTGTCTACAGAGATGCCTCTGGCAGAAGTCATAGAGGACAAGAGTGAAAGGGATGATGAAGAGGAGCCTTGGGTTCTTATGCCTCCTGTGTGAGGGTTAAATTCCATACTGCTTCTAGCATTCTCATTTTACGCGCTACAGAAAGCAAATCACATGAAAATACACGAACCTAAAGTGTAAGCAATGTATGCTATCAGATAAAGTGAGGAGGACATGTCATGCGAATGGATGATGATGAAATGAGCTACTCATGTATACGTCAATCACTACAGGCTCACCTACATTGATATACTAGCTTTCCAATATAAATAATCTTGAGACATGGCTTCAAGTCTCGGATGTGCCCTGATCTGGGAAAGAAGAGGAGTTATACAAACTTGAATGTTACTTTGACAAGGTTACGTGTTTATCTTGATTATTACTTTCTCGATGAATTGTCCGATTTCATGGGACGTAACTGAATAAAACACAAGGCCGATCAAGCCTATAGGATAGTATCTTGCTACCTGGAAGCTGTAGGCTGGCTGGCAAGAGATATAAATCATTCATCCCTGACCTTGGAGCTTACATCCGGTGAAGAGACGTGAATAAGCCAGAGTTGGAGACAATCTTTGTTCTGTACCTTTCTATCCACTACATGAGCTACCAAGAGCCATTGCTCTTTTCCAGAATCCGGCACCCTTCTCTTGTGCTGCACTTGCCATTGCCACGAGCTTCATGAATGTCATCTAAGACGTCGTCACAACCACAGTATCCGCAGGCACAAGCGCCCAATGCTGCCCAGTATAATCACCCCCAGCCAAATGCGCGACAAACGTATCCGAATAGACATCAAGATGGGCATTCAGCCCCGTAAAGTTATTGCTCAAACGATACGGATACGCAGGATTCGTATTCCACTCATCGAACCTCCAGTACTGGCCCGAGTACTCCCCGGTATTGGCCAGCTCGAGGTTGACGCTCTGGACGCCATTGTCATTGATGACATCGAGAGACTGATTTACGCCGTTGGCTATGGTGTGGAGGCGGTAGAAGTGCGGTGTGTGGGTGGGCGTGAGGAACCAGAGGCTGTCTGGGTTGACGTTTCGGGCGTCGATCATGGAGAGGGATGGGCTGCTGTTGCTTGTGAGGGCGAGGATTTTGGCGGCGGCTGTGAAGCTGTTTTTGAGGACGTAGATTTTGCTAGTGCTGATGGATGACATTTTGATGATGTCCTGGGAGAAGTGTCCTTGGTGGTGCTTGGTGGTGTTTGGTGGTGCCCAGTCTGGACAAGGAAGCTTTTCAATGGCAGTTGAAGGGCCCTTTTATATCAAAGATCTGTACCAGACCGCCTTCTTTCATGCAGATGACGGACGTCCAAGCCACTTCATCGCTTCCTGCAGAGCGTAGTACAAACGTGGTGAGGCTGTCAGCCCCCTTGCCGCAATAGTCTTCCATAATACGCTCGCAACGCTACTGGTTGGAGAAGTGAGGCTTTTCGTATGCGTTGTTCAAGGGAGGCGGTGATGTTCTAGGCCTCTGTAGATGCTCACGTTTCCGTCACCTGGTGGTTGTACAGACTGAGGATGAGATCCTTCTGCTTGCGCCCTGGGATTGTATGAGTGCTGAGAATTGTATGACAGAGAGAGGTTCGGCTGAGTACTCGATCCATCGTTTTGGATGATGCGGTTGTCACATGAGCAATATCCGATGCCTGATGAGGTACGAACAGTTATGGTAGCGTTTCGTTGGGCATACTCATCTTGGAAACAGGGGGAATGAAGCTTCAGTTATAACTCTATGGCTGGGCCTCCAAGTGATACGAGAGTATTCGTAAGAGATTGTCTCGCGATTCTTGAACGTGTCACAACTGATTCTGTTTACCCATCTATCAACACAGCCCTTTCTATATATATAGCTGAAGTAACCGTTGGACAGGTTATTCAAGAAATCCGCTCATCAACGTTTGTGGCCGTACTCACGCTTACAACTCTCAATTTCTAGTCTCGAGACGAGAGCTAGGTACGGCCGTCAGCGTACTAAGGGAAGGGCTTGAATCGTTTCTCACGTTAGCGCTGCTCTCACAAAGTCGCAATAGCCGATATGTCCTGGGAGTTGGCTATCTTACCTTCGACACGAAAGGCTTCGTTAGGGTGTTGCGCATTGCATTGATCCTGAATCGATCTCAACTGGGTCCTATAAAGAGAGAAGAAAGTACTCTCTCTTCAGCACGCAAAGCGGTCTCAGACATGCGTTTCCTAATGATGTTGTCGTCCAATCAGCGTTATGGGAGGCACCATTTCGACAAGTCGGTTTCACGGCACTTGTGGCGAGGCATTGTGACAAGGCATTATTTCTCTCAATCTTCACCCAATCTTCACCCAAGTGACAACCCGCTTCAAAGCCCTGATTGGACGCCAACTGAACCTCTAGAGCGTAAAAGGCTGCGGAATTTCAGGTGAGGGGAAATAGTCTTGCCACTATTGAGACGGGCCGGGGGGACCGCTGCGGCTGGGAGCCACGCGTACCAATTGAGACATATCGTGCCAATTTCGTAGAGCTGAAGGTGATCAACAGGCGCTCATGATGGCAATCTAGAACGTCTTGAACCTCAAAGTATTTGCCAGTATGAGCCGATGTCCCGGGGTCGAGTCTCCGGATTCACTGACTATGGATCAAGTGCTTCAGTCAAACTCAGAATTTAGGCTTGGCCAACGTTCAATTCGCCTTGTCAAAATGCTTATAAGACCTACGAGTCTTTGGACTTTAAACAAAGCAAGACTCTCACATTTTGTGTCCAAGTCCTCAAAGATCTGATCTCCCTTGTGTCTTCGACCAGGGCATCGATAGTTTGAAGTCATAGCAAACACCGCCATCATGGATTACGATGAATACATCAAAGAAGCCATCGCCGAAGGCATCACGCAGGAAGCTGCCGAGCTGGAGCTCGCGGAAATCGTCCACTCACACATGAACGAGCTCGCCAAGAATGCCACAGCGCAATACGAAAGCGCTCTCGAAGAGCGTTGCCAGCAACAAGGGCAGCGCCTAGTGCAGAATCGCCCTGTAGCGGAGGAGTTCCCGCTGGAGCTCTTCACAGCAAACATCAAGACCAACAAGCTCGACGATAACAAATGGGTTGCTACCATCAAGGAGTACCTGCTGCAGCATATGCCTCAGGCGACTCACGATGTGCCCACTCCCCCGGAGGACGTTGATAGCGAGAGTCACCAGATCATGCACCGCGTCGTTTCCATTGACAAGGAGATCGACAAGTCTCAGCCCCTGAAGAAGGACATACCCGAAGATGCACAGCTGTTTGTACCTGCAATACCTATCGCATATTTCATTGGCGTAGCCGTCGCAGGACTGGCGACATCAGCACTGGGAGGCATTGGGTACGCCCGGTACCAGCAGAGCAAGAGGCGGCCACCGCAGGTCCAACCTCCAATCGTCATCCTGCCACCCCCAACGATTCCAACGACTCGTCCGGGTCAGCCTGGGGATCCTCCTGGCCCTCCTCATCCTCCGCAGCCCGACACGAGAGACCGTGAGAGGAAGCGCAAGCGTGAGAAGGAAAAGGATCGCAAGAGGGGTATAGATGAGCGGCGGAGAGCTCGGTCCGAGTTCTACTTTGGCTACGTCGACAGAATCGACAAGCTGAAGCACGGGTATGAGATCCGTGTCGAAGCTATCACGGAGAACTCCTTGTCAGACGAGCTATTCATCCGCGCTATTGAAAAGATGTCTGTGGCAGCGGGGTCCCCTGGCTTTGGACGATATCGCCTTGCCTTGGTATGGATCTACCTGCATGCCGTGCCGCCGGGCGTCACTGAGGGCACTTGGATCAACTTCAAGCTCAACCAGCAGAACAAGCAGCTGGTCACGAAGCAGAACTTTTGCCTAGAGCAGCCGTTCAAGGATGGCATGACGAGGCTGGAGCTTCTCGAGCCGCGACTGAGCTTCAGAATGTTCCGCTTCGAGTCTTACTTTGAAGACAACCATGGCTACGTCGTCCAGACAGAGGTGCAGACGATCAGCAAAGACATTGCTGCCAGCGCCATCACTACTCTACAGCAGGCTTTTGGAAGCTTCAACGCTGTTGGAGAGGCCGTGAGGGACATTGTCGAGAAGATTGTCCATTCCGACTCTTCCGGCAAGGGGTATCTGCAGCACCTTGACGACGATCAAACCACGGATTCGGGAGATCAGCCTCCGCAGCCAGCGGCTCCCATGGTATCTGCTGCAAAGGTTCCATTCTTCTCTCCGGCAACGGTGAATGATATTCTGGGTGCCCTTATGCCTAACAAGGCGGATATTATCGCGTATCATGTCTACGATGTCGGACAAGGTGAGTCTTTCAAACTACCAATTGCAGCCTTCTCCCTTTGCCTAATATCTGAACCCTGTATCTGCTCAACTTGTTCGTATACTTGTCGTACTGAGCTGACACTCATTTGCTACAGGCCATAGTGCGCGTGCATTCGACAAGTACGGGGCAGCCTTTGCCAATGACTTCGGCTACGGCAAGCTGGACGACAACGACAAAAAGGTCTGCTACCACATGATCCGCGGCCAAGCAGCCGTTCCCATCCTGCTCTCCCACTGGGACGCCGACCACTACCGCATCGGCAAGAGCAGTCACGCAAAGGACTTTTCGGGCTCACCAGACGACATCACGCTGCGTCCATGGATCGCCCCTGGACGCAGCCACATCACCGGGACCGTCTCCAACGAGACGGCGTGGCTGATCCAGCAGAATGGGAATCTTCATCAGTGGACGGACAGTGTTGACTACGTCCAGATGAAGAACGTCACGGTTGTTCGCTGCAGGCGCAACTACCAGTTCAATTTCCCCGACAAGAACAATAACGGCGCTTTGGCGCTCTTCGTTGGCAAGGGAGACAACTTGCTGCTTTTCCCAGGCGATGCCAACTTTGAGTCTATTCCCGAGATTACCTCCGCCAATGGCCTTGTGCGCTCTGTGATTGCGACTCACCACGGCAGCACGAGATCGCTCGGCACGGGCAATCAAATCGGCGCCAGCATCCCGACGGCAACAAGCTCAGGGGAGACATACGCCGTCTTCTCGTACTCGCAGGGCAACAGCTATGGCCACGACATCGCCAACGCCTATCCGTACTACCAGAAGAAGGGCTACGGCGAGCCAGAAACCACGGCACGCCTTGGTGTTGATGGTAACGATACGCTGGAACTTGCTCACTTCGGGACGGGTTGGGACAAGAAGAAGGCGACCCCAATCAAGTTTCATTTTCGGAATAATCAACTGAATGCCAGCACAATTTCTTTTGCTGACAATCAGTTGAGTGGGCAGGTGGCAGCTGAGGAGGCCATGGATGAGGAAGAATTGGAATCTGGTGAGCCAGCTGAAGTTACTGCCCCTGCCATCAAGGGTTCCAAGCTGCCTGAGCCGCCCTCGGATTGGCAGGCACAGGCACACAGCATGCCGGCCGCGAAGCTGCATGACAAGTACCAAAAGTCGTTCCCAGAAGTGATTTACCTGACCGGCTCAGGAGGCGCAGACCCGAATCACGATGATCTTGCCGAACACGCCATCAAGGACGCCGACGGAGACGTCATTTTCTACGACATCACAGCAGCAAAGGTCGTCTTGGACAAACTCCCGCTCAACGTCCCCTGCAAGACAGACTATCCAGTCACGGTCCAGATCACTTGTCAGGACATCGAGCTTGTCCATGACAACGCCAACAAGGAGCCGATTCTCCCGCTGGTGCGCTTCAGCGTTGCCTGCGGACAGCCGTGGGAGCACCCTGCTACCCCTGGTGCGGATGGCATGCCCGGAGACCCAGGATACGCCGGTGGACGCCTCCGTCTGGCTGTTGCTGGGGATTGGCTCGGGACCACGCAGGTTCTTACGAGCCCTGTGATGGGAGTCAGTGTTCAGTACCGGGGCGGACACGGTGGTAACGGACAAAAGGGCGGAGCGGAGACGCAGCCGAAGAGCGGCGGGCTTACGGTCATTTTAGAACCCGTCAAGGGAAGCCTTGATGGATCTGGGGACGGCGGAGATGCTGGAGAGCCGGGAACGGTGCCCGACTCTGAGATTCTTGCTGTGGCTGGTAAGTGGCCTCGTGGATGGGAAGTCCAGCTCGATCTGGGAAAGCCTGGGACGGACAGCGAGTTTGGCAGGCCGGGTGCTGCAGGCAAAGGTATGTCAACCCCTCAACCCTCCTCAATCTCTTTCAAATTTAACAGCATGTGCTAATTCGTGATGTTCACGTTTAGGAGGCGGAATGAGCATCGATTTGGGCGGCAACTTTATGCCGAGCGACAAGTCCATGTTTCACGGGACAAAGTTTTCGGGGGCTGATGGGAAGCCGTTTGATCGGTCGAAAGCGCAGTTTCTCAAGGCTCAGGCTAAGTTGACGATGGTGGCGACGGAGAGTGAGATGTTGTCACGTATGGCGCCGGTGGATTGGAGGTATTTGTCGTAGCTGGAGACGTGGCTCTGAACTGGGGGGTTGGTAGCTCCGTATACGATTGAGCTACCTATGATGCATGTTGTCAAGCTGGAAGTCGACATTCATCTAGAAGTAGGGTATCTTGGTGATAGGGCGCCCTCAGACTTTTGTGGTAAAGGGGATGCTCTGTCAGGCATAAATTGAATACTCCTGAGATTCCTTGATATGACAATAATGTTGTTCAGTCGACACTTTCAGACCTCCCCTCTTAGTCCAACGATCAGAAGTATCTTCTCAGCACACTGCTCGGCCGTCATGTCCTTCGTATAAATGGTGTGCTTCGCCAGCCTCTTGTTGCTACGATGTTCCACAAAGTGCCTGTTTAGACCAAGCTCATGCCCCCTCCTCTCCTCCGTAATCCTCACCACTTCATCCACATCCTCACACGGCACCACCAAAAACACATTCTCATAAGGCTCCATCAAACTCTCTACATGCGCCAGCTCTTGCGGTTCCTCAAACACCGAGTGTCCGGTGCCAAAATCGAGAATTTTGCCGTAGAACTCATTACCTTCTTGCCCCGCATTCTGTAATATGTGTGTAACGGCTTTGTATTCGAACGGTTTCCAGTGCTGGTAGAATGCCCATAGGCCTTGCTCTTGGTAGATCTTTTCTGCGAGGGCTCTGTCGTAGCCGTATGGTGCGTAGAGCTCGTCGCGGTGGCGATCGAGGCTGTATAGCTCTTTTGAGAGGGCGTTGGCGACGATTCTGCCGATTGTAGACTTTCCAGATCCTTCGGGGCCTATCAGGATTACTGTGCTGGGCATCGTGATGTTGGCTGTTTGGATTCTATGCGACATCTTCGGTTGTAGTTATTGCGAGAAACAAAGTGTATGCGATGTATTGCGAGGTGAGTCATAGCCTTGCCCAGATATTGACAGGGATAGTTCCGTCTCCAAGTACTCCAAAACCTCCCGAGGCCAACAAATCTGAAGCCTTTCTGAATTTGTCATTTCTGAGAACGAAATAACACCAGTAATGTCACAAAAGTTTCTCTTGATAGCCTCTCCATAATGGGGTGGGTTTTCAATATTGTTCAAAGAACTGCATTCCAAATTCCACATAGTCTTATCTTACTGTATATGCTGAACTGTGTATGGGATAGTTTCTCCAGGCTGAATCCGAAGCTCCTCCAGCTGGCAATACCGCACATGGTCAAACCCTGGGGCAAAATTCCAACAGACGCTCTAAAACACGAACATTAATACTTGACCAGATTTGTTTTTCTCTCACAATCAATCAATAAATGAATGCTTACCTCGCCATCTGACGCCAGCCATTCAAAGGTAAACCCACTCGGTATGGGAGCGAGATCCCACCCAGCTTCCTCAAGGAGCTTTTGGGCAAGACAAGTGTCTCTTGAGGTATTAGCAACAATATCAATCATGTGGCTTGCGCCGTGCTCATCCATCTGAGGATCTTTCTGGAAGAGTAAAGAAGTGAGGGGCTTCCCCTTTGTAGCATCGTATATGATTGTCGAACTTGCCGATACATCCCACTGACCTAGAACTGCTTTCGAGCCATCTGTGTAGCATATGAACAGCCCTATACAACGCTGTATTGAGTTCTGTGTTCGGCGTATCTTCTGGATAGCGAGTTCTTTTACATTGCCCAGCGTAGCAATCGTTCGGATGCCATGCGATTCGCCTGGAATGTCGAAATCTGGGAACATAATGTGTCGAATGCTGGTTGAAGCTGGACCTTGAGCCTCATCCTTTCCTTTGTCTGATGGGGTGATATGGACGCCAATTGTGGTGAAATAAGAGCTGCCACGCAATTCCAAAGGATCTACAATCAGGCCCCTTAGGGCACTTCCATCTCCGTGAGTTCGGCTCGGAAGGAGAGATATCCAGCTGACTCTGTCATCGGGGGGGTTGAAAAATTGTGCAGGACCGAAAAAGACGCCTCGATGAGTCGCATTTTCGGAACTTGTGTGATCCTCTACCTTAGTCTTTATCTCAATCTAATATATACCACTCTCAATCAGTATAACACACACTCTCGTTACCAGGCGGTAGTGTCGGAACAGAGTTTCCGCGTTGCTTACCAGAAGAAATGGGCCTTTCGGACATTGGTTGGCATTCTGTGTCAGGAGATGTAGCCCTACGACTCTCTTGCCATGATCGAAATGCATGTAAACTGAAAGCCCTTCTCGTGTTCCGACCCTATGCTCGAGATTTTGCCCATGTATGACGACTCCGTTCGTGCCAGAGAAACCGATATATACAGTCATGCCAGTGGCATGGCGCCCGTCATCATAGAACGGCAAATACTGACGCAAACACCGGTCCGGATGGTGCATGAGTGGAATGTGGCTCGGGGCCACCTCAGCAAGACGCAGCTCGTCTCCGGCGGACAGGTTCGGGTGGATATTCCAGAGTGCTCTCGAGACAAGAGTTGTTGCGGGTTGGCCACCTTCAAGAGAGTCTTGGATGTTTTCGATCAAAGGACTGAAACTCAGTACTTTGAGATCCTGATACCATGAATTAGCCATGAAATCTTTTCTTGAAAGGGTAAGAGAGGCATACGTCTTTCCGAACCAGAAGGTCGGGAAACTGGATTCCAAGAGTTGATCCACGCCATCCTCCTTCATGGCCTCCCAGCCAATCGGACTCAGTACCATCTTTATTCACGATTTGGATGGCAGAAATGCCCACCTCTTCAACCGTGAAGTGCAGATGGGAAGCGTTATGAATGTCAACCTCGATAGAGATGGTCTGATCATCAGGTCGAGTCTCAGAGACATGAATCCGATGCAAATATTCGCGTCCAAGTATCGAAATGAACGTCGCAAGGAGCCATCCTCTCCCGACAAATCCTTCTAGTATCAGGGGTTGGTGGGAGAAGATTGGCCTCGCCACCGCCAAGTCGACCTCTGGATCAGATGCCACAGCTACAGTCTCAGCAGTTGCTAAGAAGCAGTATATCGGACAATTTGTGGGAACCATCCGCCATATAAACTGCTGTAACTCTCGAGGCAAGCCATTGCACCCCTCGAGCAGGCCCTTGAGACTGATTGTACTTCCAGGGTGATTGGAGCTTCCCGACGAATCAGAAGATGCAATGTCAACGGATAATGTAAGGGAGTGGCACCATGCGGCTTGGTGAGAAAGTGAAGCCAGCCGCCACTGCTCATTACCGGCCTGGAGTTTCCTTGGGATTATATGATGCAACTGTCTCATGAGCCGGTAGAATTGACAGCGGGTGAAATTTAGGTTTGTCTTCTGAGAGGACTTCCGAGCGAACTCCCAGCAGCAGGCGTGAGCCAGGAGGAATGGCTGTTCAACGTTGAGCTTATCCCATTCGTAAGGGTTCATTATCCCTTTGAGTGTCTCTTTATGACCTTTTTCACTCGTCACATGTATTTCGCCATGTGTGCGGAGCTGTGGAGCTTTTGCGAGGAACTCGAAGAAAGCTCTTTGGGCATCTGACCGGTTGCGTTTGCCAGAGAGATCAGTTTGGAAAACATGAACTCGTGAGCAAGATTCAACATCAGAGGCTATATTGGCAACTACCCAAAGATGTTAGTATGTATAGTAGGAATGTTTCATTTTCTGGGTAACAAACGGCCAATGACATCGCATTCCCAGTCGCTGCAGTCCTCACAAGTCTCTTTGAATGGCAGCTCATTCCGACAGAAGACGCAATACAGCTGAATGGAGAAGGACTTCATCTTGGAGCAGTGAGATAATGATATTTCGAAGATGAACTAGCTACATGCCTTCCAAAAGACCTTGAGGGAGTGTTCAAAGCCAGCTTTATAAATCTCGTGCGTGATGCTCCACGTCTACAAGAGTCTATGCTTAGCAGCTTTTCAGCCAACTGTAGGAAATGTCACAAAGTTTGCGAATTACCCATGTGTACTCGCATTCCCAGATACGCCCACCTACTCTGATGTGCTTTTGGATTCTCTTTGTACTGCATGTGAACTGTTCAAGCCCTTTGTGCGGCGAATCACTCGGCCGTGAGCGTTTGAACAAAGGCCTACAAAAATACATTGAGTTACTTCTTAAGCTACCATGACATGGTATAGCCGTTATTCGATTTGCGAGTGGTGCAAAGATTGGAATGGGATATGCCTTAAACCGCCGACTTGATCAACAAACAATACTGGGATCAGTAGAATCATGAAGGGCTCCGAGGTCTGTTTGGATTTTGTTTGCCACCTATCCACCTACAATGTTTGTGATTTCTTCTGGTCACACAATGCAATGCCTACATGTCAATGCAATGCCTACATGTCAATGCAATACCTACATATAAATTTTCCTCTGGACAGTTCTCTCGCGTGATCTACAAAAAAAGAACCGAGTGTTTGTTGCTATCTGTCATGAGCTCAGAAACTTGAAGAAATGAAAGTAGTGGTTGATATCGGCTTGAGAAAGAAACGAACGGCTGTGGTGTGAAAGGATGAATGAACGCAAACTTTGGCTAGCGGGCAATGGCAACCATGCGATGCGTGACAAATGCTCTTTGTCGAGATGGATCGATGAACTGATAGCCGCTATTTCACTCTGGACCTGACCTACACGAATGCATGCTTATGATGACACGGGATTGTATATCCGCCAACGTCGTCGGGCCGACATCGACTCTCCGCTCCTCAGTGTCGGCTATCTTAAGGCACCCAGGTTATGCTTCCACCTCCACGTTTCTTTTGTTGAAAGAAAGAGTACTTAGGCCACTCCCGCTGTTTGTCATTAGATTATAGGAGGGTTTATTTCAGACGATGTTGGATCAGAGGCCACATGAAGAGATTCACATTGCATCTTCATGGGGGGGAACGAACCACGTCTACCGTGGAGCCACGGGCCTGACGCTCGATCATTACGCACTGAAATACATGCTGCATGCAAGATTAATGTGGAATATCGAATTATACGTACCAAGCCTAACCAGAGGGAGTCAAGAGGTTGCCGATTCTTAATACACACGTAAAACAGTCCTTGGGGAGAAGGGTAGGGGAGCGAGGACAATTACTATTGGGTGCTGATCGATCTGCTGTTGCTTTACACTAAGTATATATAACACATAAGAGGGGGTGCTTCTATCGATAAGAGACGATGGTGCCTTTATAGCTCAGGGGTAGAGCGTTGCACTCGTAATGCAAAGGTCGCTAGTTCAAATCTGGCTGGAGGCATTCTTTTTGCTTTTTACGTGTTTTAATCGTTCACTCGCGGAGGCCTAGGAATATCTCAACAAACTCCTTGCCGTTTCCAAAGAGTCCAAAGACATGGTGATTCAACCATTGGTTGGAGGAGTTGATGTCTGCCATGATCCCCGCGGCTGTACCCCTGTTGACCAGTTGAACTGCCCCTCACTTCGTCCATGTCGTGTTGTAACCCCTCGTGCCTACCTACCTTACGTATATGTACTGAATCCAATCTCAATCTTCACGTATCATCACTCAACGGTCAATATTTATGAAAATGCCCCAGCTTCAAATTCCCATCATGAACGAGAAGCCGCTTGCTCCAGCTTCTGCTGCCGCAAAGAGCGAGGCGGAGCCGAATCTCATAAAGCCGTGGAAGCTGCCGCCACAGAGGACATACATCTTCAAAAATGCAAATGTTGTTGACACAGCGAACGGGGCAATAATGGCAAACCAAACTGTCAAACTATCAGGAGGGCTGATTCAAACAATTGGCACTCACTCCGCCGAGTCCTCCGATGACGCTGTTGTGGTAGACTTGGCGGGCAAATATCTCAGCCCCGGGTTGATCGACTGTCATGCCCATCTATCGTCCGTGCCCGGTGAAGAGGGTCTTGCGGCCAGCATTGTTCACCCTGACTTGGCAGTTTCTCAATTCCGTCAGCCTTATATGGCTGCACAGGTCCTTTACCGAGGCTTCACCTCGCTGAGAGATACCGGCGGTGCAACACTCGCTCTGAAGGAGGCGATCGCTGATGATGTGTATGCCGGCCCTCGGCTTTTCATAGCCAACAGGGCCCTCTCTCAGACGGGCGGCCATGGAGACTCAAGGTCCGCCCATGAAGCCTGTTGCGGCACCGCGAGTTGTCTGTCGTCCATCGTTGATGGCGTCCCCGCTGCGATACAAGCGACCCGAGAGCAGCTGCGCACGGGGGCAGACTTCATCAAGATCATGACGAGCGGAGGCGTTGCTTCTCCAACCGACAAGTTGGATCAGATCCAGTTTACGGCTGCTGAGATAAGGGCTATCACCGAGGTTGCGGACACCTACAACACCTACGTGACTGCTCATGCGTATACTCCTCGGTCCATCAGACACGCGGTGGACAATGGCGTCAAAGGGATTGAGCACGGGAACCTCATTGACAGAGAAACGGCGGAGTACATGGCCAAGCACAATGTCTGGTTTACTCCTACGCTTGTCACGTACCATGCCATGGGCTCGGACAAATACGCCGGGTTTCTACCACCGGCTAATCGCGAGAAGAACCGCCAGGTTTTAGAGCAAGGATTGAAGTCTCTGCGTCTTGCAGACGCGGCGGGAGTGACAATTTGCCATGGATCGGATCTTCTGGGGCCGCTATGGATTGAACAGAGCAAAGAATTTGGGATCCGGGCGCAGGCGCTGAGCGCGGTCAAGATTCTCCAAGGGGCGACTGTCAATGCGGCGAGGATGTTGAAGCAGGAGGGCTTTTTGGGTCAGATCAAGTCTGGATTTGCGGCAGATTTGCTCATCTTGAATGGGAATCCGCTCGACGACGTTACGATCTTGGATGAGCCGGAGAAGCATGTTCTGGCGGTGATGAAGAATGGGCGGGTGTATAAGAGCCGGTGGACGAAGCTGCCGGAGGACGTTGCCCCGGGACGGACAATAATTGAGTGAGACAGGGAGATACAACTTATATATTCAGAGTATACCATAGGGTTACCACAAGAAGCATCATCCCTTTTCTCTGATATCCTGAGTCCTGTGTACCCTTCCAAGGTACAGGAAGGCAGAGGAGAGGCTCCGTGTAAGTCGAGATCTGATAACCGCGGCTTAGTCAGCAAGCTCGACGTCAGCCTGCAGACTTCTCCCAACCTCAGCTCCGTCTCTCTTCTCTCTTCTTCTCATCCCCTTCATGCCCAAGCCGCGCAACCCTCCACCTCCGCCCGCGTCTCTCCCACAATGAGCCGCAACAGCCGCAAGAGCCATGACCTCCGGCCGCTCTGACGCTCCCTCTCTGGCCGCTTTCCCAGACTCGACCACCGGCGTCCTCCCCGTCCTCCCGCCTGGCGTCGACCTGCCCGATCGCAACCCTCGAAACAATGCCGCAACAGCCGCCTCGGCCGCTGGAGTGCGGGCTCTCAGCGCGCAGCTCGTCGCCTTCTACTTCCGCGCCCCGGCAAAGTCCTTCTTCCGCACCAGAGTCGACTACCTGGCGTATGCCCGTACGATCCACCAGCAGCAGACGAAGAAGCTGATGCAGGCCGTGGCGGAAGATGCGTCGCCGTCGAAGCTGGGGGCGGCGCTCAGGCAGACGTGGCTCTTGATGAGGAGCACGACTCCAGGCGTGCTGGCGTCGGCCATCCGCCACGAGGGCTGGGGCATCGTGCCGAACCAGATCCTGCCGCCGCTGATCGCCAACGTTGGCGTCAACGCCGTGCTGTATACGGGATACCTGCAGATCCTCGGCCATCTGCATGAAGACAGCTCCAAGGCCAGCAAGCGTGTGTATCCTCCGCCGCCGCCGCAGGCCACGTTCACGGCTGGCTTTCTCGCAGGCGGGCTGCAGAGTGTCCTGGCGGCACCGCTGGACGCCTTGCAGGCGCGTTACGACCATCGCGACATGATGCCCAGCGACGGCAGCGGACGGACGCGGAGCATGTGGACGTTCAGTGCAGAAAAGCTGAGGGAAATTGGAATGCGGGGCATATTCGCAGGATGGGGGTTGTCGTTTCTGAAGGACAGTGTTGGTTGTGCCATCTTCTTCAGCACGTTTGAGTATGTCAAGGCACAGGCGTATTACCGCTTTGTGACGTGGTATTACGGGGGCTTGGAAGAGGACATTGTCGATCTTCTTGCTACAAAGCGTCCAACTGATAGACCAAAAGATGACGGCATCCAGCTTATTCGGCCACACTATGCTATTGAGCCCATGTTTCTCTTGGCGGCCGGCATCAGCGCTTCATTTGCGCAACAGCTCGTTCTTCACCCACTCACGCACTTTCAAGTCAAACACTGGGACCATCTAGAGGAACTAGACGCAAAAGCTGCACGGCTTCGCGCATCTCGAGTCGCCAACCCGGATCAGCCCCGGCCGCGGTGGAAGATGCTGCGGGCATACTACCGCGCATATCAGGAAACGTGGGCAGTGTGCACTGCTGAGGCATCGGCGGAGGG
This sequence comes from Trichoderma ghanense, assembly GCF_004382785.1. Taxonomy (NCBI): domain Eukaryota; kingdom Fungi; phylum Ascomycota; class Sordariomycetes; order Hypocreales; family Hypocreaceae; genus Trichoderma; species Trichoderma ghanense. The sequence continues at coordinate 552,032 of NW_027395674.1, read as the reverse complement.
GCTGAAGCTGGGCAAGTGGTTATACCGTGGCTTCTGGTGGAACACGATCCGCCAGGTGCCGAGCACAAGCGCCGGGCTGATCATCTTTGAACTTATACGGCGCAAATACGGATTCGGCATGGAGGAGGTCCGGATCACCAAGGACGGATACGACCTTTTGCTGCATTAGAGAGCGTCTCATATGTAAGTTGTACAAGAGTAGATATATACATATACATATCTCGGATAGACGGATGCAATAGAATACACCACCTCACTTTACATACCCCTATTAACTTTGCAGCTCGACTGTCCTCAATTACATACTCAAGCAAAAACTCGTCCCTTTATGGAATTCAGCCCTTTCTATGAAACTCCACGCCCATGAAAAACGAGGCATGCTCACGCCTCAGCCGCCAGAAGCTGCTCAAAGGAATCCTTCAGGGTGATCTCCAAAGGAGTATACTTGATCCCCAGGATCCGCTCCGCCTTGCTCCCGTCAAGGTGGTAGATATCCTGCGTCTTGCCAGCGCCCGGCGTTCCCACCGGCAAACGGTCCCTCAGCTGGGGCATCGTCTCTCGCAGGACATCAACAGCGGTCTGGTAGTCAAAGTCCTGGCCGCAGAGGAAGCGCTCGCCAGCAGCTTCATCACGCTCAAAGGCCGCGAGATGGGCCTTTGCAACGACACGAACATCAGCAAAGCCCGCAAAGTCGATAGCAGGAACCTCCTTTGCATCCACAAGACGCCACATTGCTTCGGACGACTCGTTGAGATGGGAGACATCCCTAATAGGGGTCAGGTGAGGGCCGAAGATCCACGGGGGCTGGATGGCCGTCAGACTGAATGGGGGCTTCTCCTTGTCGACCCAGTTCCACATTGCCTTTTCGGCGAGGGCTTTGGAGGCGCAGTATGCCGATGCGTTGTCTGCCGTGGCGGCTTCTTCGTGGGTCATTGGGTTCCAGTCTTTCTCGGTGTATGTGTATCCGGGACGGTATCCCTTTGAGAGATCGACAATACAAGCAAACGACGAAGTGTTTACGATACGACGAACATTCGGACCAAACTTCCTCGTCGCCTCAAGGACAGTAACAGCGGACTCGACCGCAGGATCCAACAGCTCCGTAACAGGATCATCGACCTTCAAGGAGAACGGAGCAGCGACGTTGATGACGCCCGTGACGGGCGCAGGGGTGTCTGCAAAGGCGGGCGCGTAGAGGTCCTTGTTGGTGAGGTCAGGGACGACGACTACGGAGAATCTAGGGCCGTGGGAGGCGAAGACGGGAAGGACTTTGGAGGCGGAGGACGCGGAGCGGACGGTGCCGCGGACGTTGTAGCCGCGGGTGAGGGCTTCGCTGATGATGTGTAGGGCGACGTAGCCGTTTGCGCCGGTGATGAGGAGGGTTTGCTCGGAGGGGGAAGACATTTTGGGCTTTGGAATGGGGGTTTGGATTGTATCGGTTTATTGGGGAAGTGTTGTAGTTTTGATATTGGTGCAAATTGTTTGAAGAGTTGATTGTGGTTGAACTGAGACTGAGACGATGGGAATTGAAGAACAATTTCATGATATATATACATTTTACACATCTTCAGCAGGCGGTGATAATTTCTTCAATTTCGGACCTTGACCCACGAACTCTTCACCTATCGCCTACATCACGCCAACTCCAGACCCTCAGCTTCTCCGATGAGTTCGACTTTAAGAAACGATGCTTTGTCGCAGCCAAACCATCCAACTTACACAGCTTTCGGTAACTACCGTTAAGCTGGGTGAGGCTAGGCGATAAGCTTGACATTAAACCCGATCTCGTCCAGTCAGCATGTCCGAGTGACAACCGCGTAGCGGCGTTCGGGAAAGTTTCTAGGTTGTAGAGGCGGCCAATGAGGGTATCGTGGCGTTGCGAAACGGATGACATCGGTGAGAGCCGTTTTAATGATTTATCGGACTATCTTCTGGTAGTTGTGGTGGTCAGAAGTTTGTTGAATGTCCAAGAAGAGATGGTAGGAGGGAGCTGTGTAAGTGGTAGTGGGGTTGTTTAACGCCGATGCAGGATGGAGACTCAACTCTTGCAAAGGGTCTGAGTACAAGCCAGCCAATATTGCACACTATTGTCCAACTATAGTAGTCTATTGTCAGAAGATTCGTAATACTATGTAGGTAAACGCATGCACGGGGGGCTGATCGTATCGTCACTAGCCTTGAAGTTCGGCAATCGAGAGCGGAAGGGTGGAGCTTCCTATTTCGACCTTTGGACAAGGAAGGTTAATGGACTAATTATGAAACTCACACACGATCTGGGAATGGAGGTTGCGTGGAAATTTCAAGATGATGAATTTCGAGGCCGAACAGATGAGAGATCGGGTAGTGACAGCTTCGGAGGGAGAATATAAAAGAAGGTTGATGCCGTTGCGGTTGTAAAAAAGAATCCCCAACAGAGCGACAGTCACTCCTCTGATACACCATCTAGTCTTTCAAATCCACTAAGCATCAACATATACATTATCAACATCAAGTAGAATGAAGCTCCAAACTCTTGTTTCAATGTAATATCCTATACATCACCACCAGCCTCTCCTCTACCGCCGCCCTCTTCACCCACGTGGCCACCGCCCAAAAGACCATCTGCGCCGGCAGCACCGGCGACTGGTTCTCCATGGCCGTCTACCCCCAGATCCACAACGCCATCTACAACCCGACCTTTGACATGGACTACTACAGCTAACAGCAGATGCCCTTGGTCTACTCCCTCTTCAAGCCCTTTGGCATGACGGGCTACACCATCACCACCTTTGGCCTAGACGCGCCCTACAGCATGCTCACGCTCATGTACTTTGCTACTGCGGAACAGTTTGAGGAGGCGTTTGCCGCGCATGGGGAGGAGATTTATGCCAAGGTGCCGCTGTTTAGCAGCGAGGTTCCGCCTCACTATGTTGGCCAGGTTTACAACATTACTGTCTAGACGATTTATTGTATTTGATATGAAGTACTCCCTAGATGTCGCCGAGATCGAGCTATAGACGGTTATGACCGGGAATAGATAGAGGTGAAGTCATCTGGAAGTCTGAAGCTGGTTCGTTGAGGTGATCCCGTTCCCCACAAGCGTGTATGAACCGGGAAGACATTGTCTATCGGGATCGGAGTTTGAAGTCGGTTGATGATTGTTACTCTCTGCTTATTTCTTTCGCAAAAAGAAACGGTAGACAAAAAGACAAAAAATAGAATCAGACGGCACTGGAAGCTTGCTCCCGGCAGGGCTTGAACCTGCGACCTTCGCATTACCAACACTAGGCGTGGAGCCGAAGTATTAGTACGAAGCTCTAACCAACTGAGCTACGGAAGCCCTCTTGATTCTTGGCACGGTGCGTCCTAACGTGCCTCATACACATCAGCGGCAGATGAGCTCGTGCATCACTTGCTCATTGCTTGTGTCTGTAGGACATATCATCGAAATTCGACATTCAATAAGCTTACATGTATACATTCATGTCTTCAAGCAGTAGCATCCGACCCAGTCATTTCCAAGCTGACGTCCCACAGCCGTGCCGCACTCTCCGCATCATGAATATGCGGCGCATATCCAGGTGCCAGAACAGTCGCATCTCCGTTCCAAGGCTCGCTCTCCTGGCAGTCTTCCAGAAAGACGCCCCCTTTTTCTGCCCACTCGGGAGCCACAGCCGCCCATACTGTAGTCGCGGCTCCCTGCTCTGCACTCTTCATTTTCCGTGCAATGCTTGGATCGCTAGTCAAGGCGCTGAGCTGTGACTCAGGCGTCATCCGATTGAGCCTCGTGCCGAGGATCCCACCGGGATGAACAGCCAGCCCGTGAACGCCGCTCGCTCCATACCGTCTCTCAATTTCAAAGGCCATGTAAATGTTGGCCGTTTTGGACTGGGCGTACCCTAGTAGAGGTTGGTACTCGTCCTCCTGGTCGAAGTTGATGTCGTGGAAGCGGATGCCTGATTGACGGTGGCCCGATGCTGACAAGCAGACAACGCGAGAATGGAAAGATGGCGTGCTTGATGCGATCAAAGCATCTTTGAGAGCCTGAAAGAGAGCAAAGTGTCCGAGGTGATTGGTTCCAAAGTGCAGCTCGAAGCCATCTTCCGTCTGTCCCTTAGGGTATCCGCGGATGCCTGAGAAATGCCCAAGTCAGTGAAAATTCCTCATGATGAGCAAAGCTGTATGGCATCAGTCAGACGCCTTTACTCACCAGCATTGCAAATCAGCATGTTGACTCTACCACCCGTCCGCCTCAGAAACTCAGCCGCAAACTCCCGTACACTCCGCAGCGAGTCCAGGCCCATCTCTAGATACTCAATCTTTCCCGGTTTCCCATCACGCCTCAGCTCCTGCTCCGCTTCCTTGCCCTTTTGGACGTCTCGACCCGTGAAGTAGACGTCCGCACCATTGACATGCAAGGCACGCACTGTCTGAAATCCAATGCCGGAGGTGCCCCCGGTTACTAGAATCACTTTTCCGCTGAGCTTTCCGTCCAAGGCTTGATCGCGGACGATCTTGAGAGCCGTGGGACGGGCGTCTCCCGGACCGTTTGTGTCGCCGTGGTCGTTTGCGTATGGGGCAATGGGTGACATGCTTGAGGTTGGTCGATTATGGCTTGATGGCGTAGCATACGGGCTCAAGGTGAATTTGCCTTTCACAAAATACCGGGCAGGGTCACCCGCTAGATATAACAGCATTCGACCCTCCTCGCCCATCTCCCGCAAGGTCTCCACTGCAATATGATAGCACATGCTGGACATCCCATTACACGCACATCAGAGACGGAACTTTCCGACACTGAGGCAAACTAAAATCTCTAGAGCCTTTCCCATGGCATCTGAGGCCGGCCGTGAGCCAAATCGAGAGATCCGGCCGGTTGCTGGCGTGCCCGGCCGAAAGCGGGGCCATGGGATACGGACTTACCGGCAATAGACTTGGCTTGAATCGACGGAGAAGAGCATGATCCCCAGCACGAAGCATGACAACTGTTGTTCATTTCTCGGGGTGAACGTAAATAGAATACTATATAGGGGATGCAGTTGAGCTGAAAAGAAGAAAGAAGGAGTCAAATCCTGGAAAAGAAAAACCAGCTGAATCCCCTCAAAATGCCTTCCACAACCACACACGCAGAATTCGGCCCTCACACAACGGCGTTATCCGTTGCCGCTGCTTTCCCCTCCGCCATTTCCGGCAAAACTATCCTCATCACCGGCGTCAACCTCAAGGGCCTCGGCTACGCCACCGCCGAAGCTTTCGCCTCGCAAAGCGCCGCCCTCATCATCATCGCCGGCCGAACCCCCGCCAAGCTGCAGGAATGCGCCGACGCCTTGGCAAAGCAGTATCCCAACACCAAGGCTCGACTTCTGGAGCTGGATCTGGGCTCGCAGAAGAGTGCTAGAGAGGCTGCTGCGAAAGTCAACTCTTGGGACGATGTTCCGACCATTGACATCGTTGTCAATAATGCTGGCATTATGAATGTGCCTACACGCCAGCTCAATGAGGACGGCATAGAGCGTCATTTTGCAACAAACCACATTGGTCATTTTCTTCTTACCAGCTTGCTCATCCCTAAGCTGATTGCCGCCGCTCAAAAGCCCGGTGCCGTAAAGGGGGCTACTCGAGTCGTCAACGTCTCCTCCACCGGTGCAAACTACAGCCCCATTCGCTGGAGCGACATCAACTGGGAGAAGCCCACGGGCACATTACCCTTGACCGAACAGCCTGACTACCCGGGTCTCTACCGACTGGCCAAACTGGACGAAGAGGCCGTCAAGGCTGAGAGTTACATCCACCAGGGTGCCTATGGACAGTCAAAGACCGCAAACTCCCTGTTCAGCCTCGGCCTCAACGAACGCCTTTACGAAAAGTACGGAATACTAAGCTTCGCTGTGCACCCTGGCGTAATCATCACCGAACTGAGCCGAGAAGTCCCCCGCGACCAGTTCCAGGCGGGAATTGAAATGCTCAAAAGCAGGGGCCTCGTTTTCAAGGAGCTGAGCGCCGGAGCTAGCACTTCTTTGGTAGCTGCTGTCGATCCGGCTTTGACGTTGCCTGCCAAGCGACCGCTTCAGAGCGAAGCGGATCTGGCCAAGATGGGGCCAGAGGTGGAAGACGAGGATGGGGAGTGGGATGGCAGGGGGGTGTTCTTGAGTGATTGCCAGATTCTCGAGAACACTAAGATGTGGTATACGAGTTGGAGTGAGGCAGAGAAGTTGTGGGCAAAGAGTGAGGAGCTTGTGGGCGAGAAATTCGCGTTTTAAGTGCTGAGCGCTTGCGATCGTGTATCTCGCTTTTGGATAGCTGTGTTTTAACCCTGGCCGGAAGGTATATATGACATATTTGCCCCTTGAAACTTCCATTCTTCATGCATTCTTTGGTTGAATCTTACATTCACTCGCACTCACTTTGTCTCCGCGATATAATACGACGCAGCTTTAATTATCGAGTTGCTCCTCATGGTCAATCGACCGGAAAAGACGCACAGCAGGTGGTCTTCGATGGGATAACAGGCCGCCGGTGACTGCGACAGACTTCGTGGCATAGCGGCTTCGTCAATGAAGACGAATCTTGGTTATCAGGCCTGCGGAATCCTCGAATGTCAAACGCTTCCTCTTGTGCAAATCTACATCTTCGAAGACTTCAGCCGCTGTACTTAGCACTCGGTTGCGCCCATCCCCCCTCATCGTCGGTGAACAGGCTCGCAGCAATATTGGGTATAACCGCAAATTGGCCCCCTCACGGCCCAACCCCTCCCCTCATGCTTATCCCTCGTCAACAAGGCCCTCCAGTTATTCGCCGGCGCAACCGTAAGAGGTGGTGTAACCTGAGACATGCATATCCATACCTATAGAGATGAGAAGCTAGGACTGTGATGCAGTTCGTATGTCTAGAATCCCTTGTGACAGAACGAAAAGAGAATATCAGAAATAGGAGCGCCCAATTGGACGAGTTTACGTATATCATTTGATTCTTCCAGCAAACTGCCTTTTAAGGAAGAAAACCCCAAAAAAAACCAGTTGACCACTTCAACCGTCGTGGAATTGCCGGTCATTATTGCCACCCACTGCCAAGGCACAAGGCTGTGATGCTACATGAAGCTCCAGGCTGCGACGGATGAGCGCCGATGGCACTGAACTTATCACGGATTGCCACGTAGTCACCCATCCCACGGACATGATTGGGTTTTCAATGGCATTCAGCCTGCAAGGGGGCCTGCCGAAAGAAGAAAAGAACAGGGATATCATGATGAACACGGGTACAACATCGAGAAATAAAGTGCAGCCTTTGTGACGAGGGGACTTTGTATTACTTCCGCTCTCGGTGTGATGCTTGGGCTCTTGGTGTGATGCCTGGGCCCTTTCGTGCGAGATTGGTTGACTGAGATAGATGTTCCCCTTTCCAAGCATGATATTAAACTCGCTCACGCCTCTTCCTTTCGCAACTTCTGCTTCTCTTCAAAAGCTAGCCAACGCAAACTCGCCATGACCCCCAAAGAGACTACGAAAAGAAAGAGGGACAGACTTCGGAGATCCATTTGGCCATGGTCTCGTCCTTCCTCTTCCTCTGCGACATCAGTTCAGGCCCAGGCTGCCTCTCCAGGATCTGACAATGTAACTTCGCATTCGGTTAAAGACGCGGTTAGAAGTTCTCTGCGTTTTTCCGCTCTGCCTTCTTCTGCACATCTGAGGCCATCTACAGCTCTGGCGGATCATCCATCTGCCGCGAGCGAATCCACATCGACCGTATCGCTTCCTCCGAACCTCTCGCCATCAGGTCTACCTTCAGGTTCGACTCAGGCATCAGAACCAGAAACATCTCAACAACCTTCTGTTCCTGACACGCCTCAACAGCCGCCGACATCAGATCTTTGGACTCAAGCCTTTGCCAAAGCAAACGAGGAAACCCAAAAATGGGTGAGAAAACATGGACTCCAATCATCTGTCACGCAGCCGCGAGACCAGATCAAAGAGCTTATCAGCCTCGTCGAAGGGAATAAGCTATCCGAACAAAGCGAGGAGCCGTTCAAGCTTGAGATTGGGAACCAGAAGATCATCGTCCGCGAATACGTTGCTGATGCTGTGGCCTTTATAACAATGGTGGGCGATGCTGCCATCGCTTTCGCACCGCCACAGGCCGGCGCACCGTGGGCCGTCGCCAAAGCAGTTTTGAAGGTAGGCAATTCATACTCTCTTCTGGAGTATCGCAATTCCATCACTTTTGGAAGACTAGATTTGCGTATTGATACCATCAAGGGTTATGATCCACTTGAATAGGTATTGAAGGTCAACAGCTAACGAGCGTTAGATTCCAGTCAAACACCTAGAGCAAAAGGCCGCTCTTCTCGGAACAGTCCAATGGTTCACGCGAATTGTACGCAGAGGACAGATCTACGAGGCTCTTTATACGACCGCGACCACGGCCGAGGGGGCCATACTCAACTTGCACGATGCGCTTCTCGAGATCTACGTCGCCGCGTTAGAGCTGTTAGCCAAATCAGATACTTTATTCGAGAGCGGAGTTGCCAGACAGACGTTAGCGGCAATCCTACGACCAGACGGTGCTACTGGTGGCGTGAAGAATCTGGCCGAGAAGGAACAAAGACTCGATGGAGAAGTTCGAATTTGCGAGGCCTCGCGATCTTTTGCATCGTCCAAGCAGACAATGGATGGAATAGATGCCCTCAGGAAACAGCTGGATCAGCTGTCTTCGCCACTCCCTCGGATCGACAAGGGGATAGACAGCCTTCTGTCCAAAGTTGAGAAGAGGGAGCTAGATGATCTGATGGACTTTATAAGCAGCGAGATGTTTGGGACAAGCCACGCCAATGCAACTGAAACAAGACTGGAGGGTACCGGTGAGTGGCTTCTAGCCAGCAAAGAATTTCGTGATTGGCAAGACATTCCTTCTTCTTCAGCTGCTTTATGCCTAAAAGGAACCGGTACGTAGTCATCCCTGTCGCCCTACTTTTCAAGACTATTCTTCTAACGTCATCTTAGTTGGCACCGGGAAGACGTATCTCACCTCCAAAGTCATTGACCATGTCAAGCAGACACTCAAAGTGGCACGCAATGATGAAGGGTTCGCGTTCTTCTACTGCAAACGGTCCGGACTTTCAATGCAGGACCCAACGGTCGTCCTGAGAAGCTTTGTTCGTCAACTGGCTGGCAAGGCATTTGATGAGCCTGGCTTGATCCAGAGCAGCCTCATACAGACATGCGAGACGGCAAAGAAGGAGGGGAGGAAACTGGGTTACCGAGACTGCAAGGAGCTTATTCTACAGTCCTTCAACTCATACTCAAAGACGACCATTGTTCTTGACGCCCTGGACGAGTCGGACATCAGCACATTCAATCTTGGCACAGTTCTTATCGACTTGATGGAAAAATCAAAGAGACCGGTCAAGATATTTATCTCAAGCCGTCCAGATAGGGAGTTTCTGGAAGAAGGCTTTGGGGGTAGCAGCATCATTACTGTGGATGCTGGCAATCAGCAAGGAGACATTGAGAAATTTCTGGCTGCAAATCTCTACTCAACCCGGTTCTTCGAGCAGCGGAGTCCAGAAATTCAAGGCAAGGTTAAGGAGGTATTCACGACGAAGAGTTGTGGAATGTAAGTCGCAAATTGAATACTCGGACTACGTGCATATGATTGGATTCTGATCAACACGGTGGCACAGGTTTCGATGGGTCTCCTTGCAAGTCAGGAGCCTGAAAGATCACACTTCGAATGACGCTATTCACAGTTGGGCTCATAAGCTACCCCTGGACTTAATGGGGGCTTATAATCAGCTGTGGAAGAACATACAAGAGCGTGATGAGTCGGACGTAGCATTGGCTGAGCGAGCCATCATGTGGGTACTATGTTCTTCTTGGCCACTTGAGACAGACGTTCTTTTGGAAGCCATCCAGTACGTTGTCCAGGGACCAAAGATTCTGCGAAAAGAAAAGCAAACACAGCAACAGATACTATCACTGTGTCAAGACCTCCTGACGGTTGACGAGGTCGAGGGGGTGTGGATACTGCCACATGCCTCTGTGGCTGAATTCTTCGAATCGAAAGGGTGGACGACGTGGAAATGTGACGCCTTTGCCTCAAAGGTGTGTCTCAGCTTTTTGAGCAATCATGTGTCGGATGACACAAAAGATGCAGAATCAGAAGACACAGAAGACACAGACGACGCAGACGACGCAGAAGACTCAGAAGAGTCGGAAGACTCGAAACAGGCCGAAGAGTTTGCGCGCAACGCTTTTGCATACTATGCCAACAGAAATTGGAAGGATCATGTGTCGCGATATGATCGATGGCTGGGATTGGCAGAGAAAGAAGAGGCCGATCTAGATGTTGCCATATTTCTCAAGCGCTTCCTTGGGTCACCAGGTGAGGGCAGCCAGAGCTATCGAAGATGGGCTCAAGCTTACATTCGACGCGATGTGCCCCTGTTGGCGATGTGCCGCTACGGACTTTATCATATCTTGCGCGATTGGTGGCTGGGAGGCACAATCACCGGGGAGATGGCCTTGCTGCAAGATAAATGGGGCGACAACTCACTTGCGCTTGCAGTCATGGCAGGATGCATGCCCATGTGCAGACGTTTGAGCGAACTGATCGATATTGAGCATCCAACTGCGGGAAGGCACTCGGGGGCATTGATCCAGGCGATCCTTGCCGATGAGGCCGACATTCTGAAGTTCCTTATCACGGAGGCGAAAGCAGATGTCAACTTTGCAGATGGTATATCTCCATCTGCCGCACAGGCTGCGGCCATGTACCGACCTGCGGCGCTGCAGTGGCTCGTTGATCAAGGCTTGGTCGACCTGAAGAAGGAGTATATTGGCAGTCCAGAATGTGCCAATGTCCTGATTGCAGCAGCAGCAGCCAGCAACTACCAGTCAGTCGAGATCCTGCTCAGGGCCGGAGCCGATGTCAATGCTCCTGTGCAAAGCGGCATATACGGCAGTGCTCTTGTTGCGGCAGCGGATTTCCATCAATATACCGGGGAAATGTCTGTGGAAACCGTCCGGCTACTCCTCAACGCTGGCGCTGATCCAAACCCAGCCTTGGAAAAAGGCCCTTGTGACAGCGTGCTTGTGGCCGTAACGAGCCAAATTCGGCTTGACGGCTATTCTGGCGACACATATGCAGAACAAAAGAAAGAAGTTTTGCAAATGCTGCTTGCTGCCGGTGCAGATCCCACCGCCATTCATCGCCGAAGTCATTACGGAAGTGCCTTGGCAGCTGCAGCGTTCTGGGGGTGCAAGGAGATGCTACAGATCATGGTTGGCCATGTCGGTAAGGAGAGAGCCGTAGAAGCCCTCCGTCGGAGCAAGCATCCCATAGAACGGTGGCTCTTTGACAAAAGAGCCGTTGGATGCTGGAAGCACACGGCCGCATACCTTAGTGAGGAATTGGGAGTAGGTCGAGAGATTCTTGGTCGAATTGGCTTGTGGGATATTGAGCGCCAGGGTGAAGAACTCGGTGAAAAACTCATATTCCAGATTGAGTACTGTACAGGCCGCCCCTAGATTGTTTGGAGGACATTCAACTTGCTCCGAATGAGCAACAAGTCTGGACGTTTACGCAAAGATTGGGAGTTATGCCGTGACTTTCACGCTCTATAGTTGTCTTAAGATACGATATGTGTTCAATGATTTCTGCTCTATCGAGGTAGGGATACTACAAGACCTGGGGGTGAATTCAAGCAAGTACGTTATCTGAAGGCGTTGTATGCATGGCAGGCTACGGATATTATACAGACAACTTGGCTATCTCCAAGTAGTTCCAGTACAAAGCTGATTCTCATCTTCAGAACTCCCCAACTGTTCTCCTTCTCCCAAATCTTGAGAAAGCGCCACTCATCAACAGACCTAGGACTATTTAACGTCCTGTCCACTTTGGAGTTTCGTTTCACTTCGGGGTTTCGTTTCTGCCTTAGGACTTGGTTACAGATTCATATTGTCCATATATCGCGGCAAGATACTGAGCCAATGAGAAGCTGCATACAACAGCCACACTTCCCAATCGGGCCACTCATATTCCGCCACCTGGACCTCTCCAACAAGCATAAACACCTCCAAATCGATAAGGCATGCCACGTCAATCGTGAGGAGAACGAACCTCTCCAAAGTCATGGCACCCTGCATATCGATCCAAGCATCACATGTCAGTAGAATCCCACCATTGGATAAGAAGCATCTGCGTATTACCGCTCACATGTCGCCCCCTATTCAATATGCATACATAGATCCTATGACAACCCACAATCTTCAACCAATGCAACGATCTGTAGCGTTGACGCTCCATCAACTGCTGCACTCATAAAGCAGCACCACAGTTGGGTGCATGTATGATTGATACCCAACTAAATCCATATCCCAACTCACAACACCAACACTCTCCTTAACTTACCAAGAACATCGACCTCCCTCATCCCTCGATCCATCAACATCTACAAAGTCCAACGTCAAACAAACCTCGCCATGCCATCCCTCACCCTCCCAACCTCCGCATCAACAGAAACCCTCCTCCTCAAATGCCAAAAAGAAGTCCGTCCCCCCATCCATTTCTCCCCTTCAAACTAACATCCTCCTCCTCTCCAGACACAGAAACCCCCCCTCCCACCAACATGGACCTCCCCACCCCCCAACACCGAAATCCACCCCCCAAGCACCACCATCGCCCTCGCCATCCGCATCGACGCCGCCGCCCCGACCTCGATCCGCTTCTACGAGTCCGCCACCAACCGCCCCGTCGGCTCCCTCGGCCCCGAGTTCCGCGGCTCCCTCGTCCTCGTGCCCTGGCGGCCCGGGCTGAAATTCGTCGTTGCCCCGTCGTGCAGGCGCAGGAACGGGTGCCTTGTGGGAATCATAAGGGAGGGCAAGGGCGCTCTTAGGGAAACTCCTGTGGAGACTCCTCCTCAGGGAATGACGGAGGCCTCGCCAATGGTGACTCCGGCTGTTGCGGCCAACGTTGTTCCAAGGATGATTCCAAAGGTGACGGCGAACATGAAGGTCAAGGTGATGCCAAAGATGAGCCCAAATGCGGGTACCAAGATGGGAGGCAAAAGGAAGAGCTACATCCCCATTGCCGTTCCGAAGAAACCTACAGCCTCTGGCCACGATGGGATGGCGAACAACGGGGAACAAGGACGACCGCCTCGACACGGTACGGCAATTCCTTCTCCAGTCAGCAACAGCGGAAGCAAACGGCGCAGACACGTGAGCTTCGATGATAGCATCATGATGGGGAAGCGATCCATCAAGATGGCGATGGTGGATCACTGAACTCGAGAACTAGACATGTGGTCAAGTCAGGGCAACAATTCTGACGGAGTATTCTTTCTTTTTGTTCTTTGAGCTTCCTCAAGGGCTGTCCTTCACGGCTTCTTGGAGATGGTTGGTATTCGAAAGTAGGTAGGCAACAAATGTCAACTCAGGTCACAGCACAACAGCAGCTCAATAGCGCAACAATTACAGCTTTATTCCTTCAGTTAATCCAAGGTATACATCGCTCATCGCTAACTGAAACAAAAAAAAAAGACAAAAGAGGTCAAAAAATGAGCGACAGATGCAAGATCAAGACCTCAAAAGTAATCGGTCCCTCCGCCAATGTCATCCACAAGCCCCTGATCCAGCTGCCGGCAAAACTCACGCGTGTGCTCCCACAGGCCGTCCCACGCAGCGTCTTGAAACTCAAAGAACCACTGATATGCCTCCCCGTAGATGCTGGGGTTCCGGTAGTACGACATGAAGGAGTCGATGGCGGTGCAAATCTCGTCAACGTCGTCGACGCTGGCGGACTGCGGCATGAACATGGCCAGGCAGATGTAGAAGCGGATGCCCAGCGCCCGGCCCTCGGCCCACGACGAGCGATTCATCTCCGTCCACACCTCGCCGTCGTCGCGGTTCCAGCAGCGCGCCATGGCGTGCACGCTGCAGCACTAGAGCAGCTCGAGGAAGCTCTGCACGCCGTCGCCGGGCGCCTCCTCGCACATCCACTCGGGCACGTCGTGGCCCAGCTCCGCCACCAGGTCGCAGCGCAGCTTGAGCTCTGCCGAAAACATCTCGCGCTGGAACAGCGTCATGAGCTCGGCCGAGTGCTCGGCTCTGGGCTCCGCGTCGGGGCTGTTACCGAGGGCCGCGTCTCGCACGCTCCAGAGCCGGGAGGTAACCTGTTGCAGCTCCTGCTTCGTCGCGGAGTCGATGGCGACGAAGCCGTCGGGCACGTTGCCGTCGGGCCAGCGGTTGGCGTACTTGCGCAGGCCGCGTCTCCAGAAGGTGTCGGGATGCTTGGGATACGCGTAGATGGTCAGCATGTACTCAATGTACAGCGTCAGGTCGAGCATGTTGCAGAGCGTCTCGGCGTCGTGGATCGTGTCCAGGGTCGGGCGCTGCGAGAGAGCCCACAGGCACTGCCAGACGTCGTCGCCCTTGCGGGTGACTTGCAGGATGCCCATGGTCAGCAGGCAGATGTCCAGGTTGGACGGGTCCAGCATCTTGCCCAGCATCGTCTTGAGGATCGAAACCTTGTGCTGGCTGAGCACCGCCGCGAGGTAGAAGGAGCTGGCTCCCAGGTTCCGCAGGTCGAACCTCGACGTGAGATTGCCCATGATCATGCAGATGATCTCGGGTGGCAGGTGGTCGATGGACAGCCTGGAGTCGGTGTTGATGACATGAGAGACGCTTGGGGTGTAGAAGGGGGCGGTCCATGGGATGGGGGACTTGGGAGGCGTCGGAGGGAACGTCGGTTCTGCAAAGTGCAGCTTCATCGTATAGCCTTAGGAGTTGCTCCGCAAACGAGAGACGCAGGTATCATGTTAAAATATGGAAAGTATCGATGCTGGCTTGATCTGCGCGCTGAGTGACTGCGGACGCGTCGCAGTCTGGCGATGTGGGTGCCGAGGGTTGAAGTTCTGAAGTTGCAGGTTGACAGTTGGCGGCGGTTTTGAGCTTGCTCAACCCGATCCTCCAGCAGCACCGGTGGCAGTTGCTGCCTCGTGATAACAGCTGCCTACTTGCATCTAGGTTTAATCAAGAACAACTGGCAAATGGAAAAGTGGCACCTTTGCAAATACATCAAGGCTCAAATCATGATTTGCTCATCAGCCACAATATCGGTGAACTCTCTGTCAACGTCTAACTCTCCCGAGCAGCACTCTCATAAGACACCTTGCTTCAGATGTCCTCACTACCACCAATGCATGATCTCTCCTATTCCATGTGTTCTTCCTCGTCAAGATACTCCCGTAACCCCAAGACCAAGGGCTTTGTCGGTATACGAGCTCCCCAGCCGTTTCCTCCTGCACACCATACTTCGCAGTTTGCACAAAGCTCGTAGCGCCGTGTGCCTCTCCATTTGTCATTACCGCTTCTTGACCCTAATCAAGATTCCCTCTCTGAATCATGTCCCTGATCTTGTGGTCCTTCATCAGTTGGGCAAGGAGACCTCCGATTTCTGCTGCTGATGTCTCGCCATGCTCATCAGGACTCGCCGTCTCATTCGGGACGCCAGAATTGCTTTCATCGTCGGAAAATGAGAGCAGCTTCTGGGTACTGGGCTGGTAGTTGCATTGAAGCTCGCCCAAATCATTCTTCTCCGTTTTGGACATGTGGTTCTGTCGTTCGTTTGCTTTTTCAAGACCTCGTTCGTAGCCCATCCGAAACCCGCTTTCGAAGCCTGCCTTGTACCCAGCCTCGTATTTGTCATTCGAAGCACTTGAAGTCGGCGTCTGGGTGGGTAAAGAGCCAGTTCTTGTTTGTTCGCTGTAGCTGGTGTCGTAGAGAACAGTTCTCGCCGTCGGGTTCGTTCCCCAAAAGTCGGTTCTCCTCTGCTGCGCCCAGTTTTCCAGCTCCGCGGGCTTTTGGATGCACTTCAATGCAATCTCCCTGGCCGCCAGTGCGTTCTCGACCCGATCGTGAAT
Source organism: Trichoderma ghanense (assembly GCF_004382785.1). Classification (NCBI taxonomy): domain Eukaryota; kingdom Fungi; phylum Ascomycota; class Sordariomycetes; order Hypocreales; family Hypocreaceae; genus Trichoderma; species Trichoderma ghanense. The sequence continues at coordinate 536,137 of NW_027395674.1, read as the reverse complement.
GCCGACTGCCCAATGAAGGCCCTGGCGGAGAGTGATTCCGAGAAAATCCTTGCAGATAAGGGGCAGCCGCGACTTATATCTTCCTTTTGCTAGAAGTGGTTTTCGTTTCGGGAAAATTGCAGCTGTTGCAAGGACTTGGGGGTCGATAATTTTTGCGTGGAAGACGCGCAGCAGCTGCAGGGGAAGTCGAATGGCATACCCAACAAGGATTGTCTCTTCATCAATGTAGTCGAACAGCTTCTCTCGTGCTTCTTTCCAGCCGGGGAGACACTGACCGCTCGCTATGGCGGCATTCATCTGCGCGCAGCCGATGCCATGGATATCGCTGCGCCAGTCGAGCATTGGCTGAGTGATGGCCACGAGCGAAGTGATTAACGTTTCGCCAGTGAGACAGTCCATGATGCAAATGGCCAGTGGCTCGTTCCGAAGGCTTTCCGCAATGCCGTATTCACAAGCGATGACTACTGCCCTTCGTTTGGCGATTGACTCATGGTGCTTCGGTGACTTCATGTACTGTCTTATTTTGATGCTCGGATTGGTGGGAGTACCGGGAGGGAGTGGTTCGTTGGGGAGGATGACACGCTCCTGACGTAGGACGTCGAGGGAATGGCACCTCTTGAGTAGCTCCTGGTACACATGGGATTGCTGCTCGCTGGACAAGCAAGAATAGGAGTTGCCCAGATAGTCCATCTTGGTCGATGAATCCGGCCATGAGACGCTCATGGCAGCGACGAGAGGGAGTGTGTCCTCAAAGAGATGGAGGAGGCCCTTAATGCGTAGGAAACGTGCGCATGGGATCAGACGGTTTTATCCTGTGAAGTCGGGTATAAAGAATGATATCTTCAGACGATGAGGGGCTCAAGACGCCAGCGAGGGCTGCGCAAATCGACACAATGGCGATTCTATCCGCTCGAATCTGCTGAGGATTTGACCGCTGTTCAGAGTGAAGTGATGGAGGGAAGAAGTTGAGAGGAAGATTGGTGGAGGGAAGAACCCTAGGAGCAGAGAAGGGAAGGAGCACCGAGGCGTGCTTGCCGTTGAGCTGGCAACGGAACAATCCAAGGGCCGCGTCACGCGCACGCAGGCAGCAGTGAATCATGTTATCATGTGAAGACGTTGACCTGTTCACTTCTCTGTCTATTCTCTTCGCCAACTCGGCCTTGCGTCTCATTGTGCATTTGTGCAAGTTAATCATGGCCTGGTCGACATAAGGTGAGGAACCAGGTTGATCCTTGTAGATGATCGAACTCGAGGTCAAACCACGGAGAAGAAATAGGGTCACAACAGCTCTTCATTCCTCATAAAGTAGGCGAGATTCATGTTTACCGCAAGTATGATGCTGCATTACTCACACTACTATAGGTAGCCAGCTTCTTTCGGTTCTGCATCATCCACCCTTGATATCACCTCCTCCTCACTCTCCCCTATCCATCTACTGGTCTCAGCACACGTCCTCGACGAAACTGAGGCTACCGCCAGACTGTTCTTCACGTTCAACAAAGCGTTGGCTTTCCTCCCTCAACCCATCATGCAGAGAGTCAAGTTACCATGACCATGCCATTCCAGAGTATATATTCAAAAAGCCATTCAGATCCGTCTTCAAATGCTCCATGTTCCAAGATGTTCTATTTCTGTGGTGAGATAGAGGGAGCCTTGTTTGTACGCCTGATCCTGCTCTGCAACAGCCATAGGCCCAAACTTCCTCCTGTCTCCAATCCGCACAGCTAGTAGGTAAAACTCCTAACTAGCAGCTTCTGCATCATCCTTCCCAGGACGGCGACCATGTGCTCGTCCAGGGTGCTCATGAACTTCTTTGATTTTTTGTGAGTGCGGACATGCGTCTTTGGATAATTTTCTCCACCGCCTCCCGCGTGATGGATTTCTTTTTTTTTCACCAGGATGGTTCGCTCTCTGAACGGACGGGTTTGACGAAAGGGTCGTCAAACTCTTGGACTTCTGCCGTCAATCCTGCCAGATTCGTGGTCAGGTCATCTCGAGGCATATCGGTGATATTGCCGCCCGTCTTGTCGTCTTGGAACTATAACTCGCTTGCTTCTGCAGCGTCCCTCACAATCGGCCAGGACGAGTTTCCAGTCCTGATCACCCCATCCAATGCGACTGGTAGTGATGATATTAGATGAAAAGCATCCGGAGGGAAAAGCTGCAACTTTCACTTGGTACCAGCCATTAGCTGCGCTGTCGTCGTCGTTAAGCCAACACCACTGCGCAACAATCCTTAACTGAGGCGGCTTACAGCCAGTTTCGTATGCCCCACCCGAGATAATGCTGGTGTCTCAATGAGAGCAGGCCTCGAAGAGGTTTGACAACCTTGCAGAAGTATTTCAGAGGCCCGACATTCCATCTCGTTCATCAGCATTGCGTTTCTTCGGGAGTACCTCTGGTCCAGTATAATCCATGGACATGGGTGCTGCCCCTTGCCTGCCATTCGTATCTCAGATATAGGATAACGGTCTGCAAAAGGTTCTTGAACCGATGAGCAAGATGGTACGCCACAATATGTGGGTTTCTATTCAGAATCTTCATAGGATTCCGAACCTCAGCCTGATTGCTAGCTGCCACTCTTGATGGAGTGGCATGTGCCTTTGATGGCTCTCTCACTGGACATCGGCAGCAGGGCAGGTCAGAAATGCTTCATGGCACCCCAAAGCGTTGATCATTGCTTCCAGCACACGTCTTTTGCTATTCCAATATGGTTGTGTGTTGCGCAGGCTTCTGGGGTAGCGTAACGCAGAGCTGAGCAGCGCTTGGCCTTCAGGGGCGTCGTTGATAAACCCAGCTCAAATGTCGTCGAGTGAGAGGAGACGTTGAGCGATTTGGCCGATGCCCCTTAAGAAAAAAAATACATATTGCTATGCCGTTTTTGATCCATTTGCCCTTAAATGCAGCGGATGAGAGTCGACTCTGCTTCCTTATAATTCTCCAGCAATTTTTTTCATGTGATTGATCTGGTCAACAACGTCCTGTCGAAACCGAAATCTGGATGCCATGCTGCGATTTCAAACTTCTGCTGTGTCGCCTAAGTAGGCCAGCTTCTGTGCGTGTCTAGGCATATTGCCATCCCAGGTCGGTTACATGAGCCTCCCATGTCGTTGAGCTCTGCTCTGGCGACCTGATGTTTCCATTCAGCCCTATACATGGCGGCGTGAAGCAGAGGAGTTTGACATTCTGGCGGTCGAGAATGTCGTTTCGCAGCTTGACCGGCTGGCCGCGATCGAGACGGATGGTTGTCAACGGTGTCTAGAGAGACCAAGTAAATCTTCTGTAAAGCTCCGGCACAAATCGCTGCATAGTCTTGTTCCTTGGTGAGTGTGCGGTGTCGATTCGGTTGTTGGACTTTCGGCTGATGTACAGAAACAATACACGACGGTTGCTCCATCGGAATTTCGTCACTCGCCTTGTCCGCAAGAAACTGTCACACGACATCTATGCTCCCTAGATTGAGTCATCGCTCGTATGGCGGTACCTGATAAACCCCTATACATGTCGATGACAGCAAAGGCCCTCCCATGTCTGTTTGATGGTTCGTGGAGCGCCGAGTGGTTGATACCAAAGCATCATCCGAGCTCTGACTTGGTCCAGATGATGGGTGAGTGAGTTGACAAGAATGATTGCCGCAAGCCGGATTAGCTCGATCCCTTTCTGTAACTGTTCTTTCCTATCGAGAAGCCCAATGCTGTTGCATCTCCATTTCGTCGAAAGAAGTTGTCAACAAGTGGGCTAGAGCGTACATTCGCCATAGAGCTAGCTAGAGAAAAAAAGAAGGAAAATAAACAAACAAAGGGAATTCGATGATGCGACTTCCTGGTGTTGTGGGCTGTGGCCCTGACTACATGAATTGGTACAATTTTCGACGCACGCATGGTAGCAGTCAGGGTAGTCCTCATGGTTAAGACCGATAAAGGCGAATGCTCCTTTCGCGAGCTTCTTAGAGTGATGCTTGAGGTCCGCCGGGGAGAGGAGAACAGGCGCGTTGTTGCCGATGTAGCCTTTCTGGTATTTCTTGTAGGACTTCTGTGCTTCTTCGGGCTTGTCGGTCGTCCATCCCACCGGCGGGGATACCTGAATGACGGGATTTGGTACGTCTCTCTCGTAGCTGGTCACTTGTAGCAGCAGGTGCAGCAAAAGTCATGTATGAAACGTGCCCCAGGCCAGATTGTAGCGACTTGGGGATTGCTATGATCATCTGGATCTTGTCCCATATCCACCTTCATGTTGCAGGTAGTAACTGCACCACAAGTTAGAAGCAGCAGAAGCTTGAAGGCCGAAGACGGTGGAAATAGGGCTGGAAGTAACACAAGCTCCTGGGTGGTATCTTAAAGCAACCATCCTGTTCGGCGTCCTTGCGGTACCAACTCTCCATGACCACCTCGCGCCCTTGTGTGCCGATGCATCCAGTAGGATGGTTCCGGCCAATGTTCGCTATATTCCAAGGCCGGTCGGTGCATCGTTATCACACATGCCTTGTTGCATGTAGGGGACAGGTTCCACCACATGGCGGCCGTTGGTTGGGTTGACGAATGATTGTCCGAGGTTCTCCTCTCGTTCGTTGAGGTCGTAAAAGACGAGGCTAAATCGCGAAATGCATTGCGCAGACTTCGAGAAACCTCTTCTATATCTTCTCACTCCTCTTCTGCCTCGACCAATATGGAGCGGCAGTCTTTGCACGTCTGACAGAAACTGGAAAGCCGAAGGAAGACAAGCCATTCGAGGTTAGCAGGCCATGTTGCGGTGATTTTGAGTAGGCCAACTCTCCAGACACAACAAACGTTCTTCATCCGTTCTTGAGTTGGTGCCATTGTCCAAACGAAAGATAGCTTCGAAGCTGAACTCGAATAGAACAGATGGTGATTGTCAGGACACATGTGTAACTCGATAAGCCACCCAAGGTAAAGGGAAGAGCGAATCTTCGCCTTCTAGCAAAGCGGCCGTCACCCCGAGCCTTTAGAGACGGCACGATCCGTGAGGAATGTCCAATTGCCGAGAATGCCGAAGACGAGACGGATGTCTGCAGTCCGCATGCGTTCGGACTGAGTTGTCAACTGTGAAGCCGTGAATTGGACCTCCCTTGCGCCAAGTCAGTAACGTGGAAACAAACACAGTCAGCGCTGAAGAGTTTGTGCATAACGTACAATTGGATGTAACCATTTTCTAATAGAGCTCACCAGAGCCCTGAGATTGTCCCATCCAAGAGGTGAAGGAATGCTCTACGTCGCGGCGGCAGTGGCCTTTGGCTGCACCGGCTTTGAGGTCTTCTTGACTGCAGCGCCTGCAACGGCAGAGGTTTTCTTGCGTGGAGGAGGGCGGGTTGCAACGTCGGGCACAGCCGAGATCAGGGTGCCGTCAGGGGTCCGGATGGCCAATGGGCCGCAGACGAGCCCTGCAGACGCACGATGAAGTTGTGGGTATGGGTCAGATATAGTCCACCACTGTTCGTCCTCGGTCGTGTTATGATGCTTCGGGTTGGTGGCCTAAGGGACTGATCTCAGCATCTCCCCTCAATTTGTGATGCGAGCCATCTCTTCCTTCTGTCAGTTTGTTTGCCTTCACCTCCCTGATGCTCTTGGATCATCGTCCAATGCACTGTTCCCGGCCATGAAGCAAGCTCCAGCCCTCCCTAACCCAATTAGCTGCCCGGCAACAGACCAGTAGGTATGTTCAGTCTGGTCATCCAACAACAGTCATGCCAACGCAGCGCTGTCTTTCCCGTTTCCAAGCTCTCTGACATCAGACTTTACACCGTTCCATGGTGACAAATCGACAGCGGTATCATTTCCCCAACTGTATAGTTTCCTCTTTCCAATTCTCCAAGTCGGAGGCTCTGTATATGGGACTTCCAATGAGTCCAAACAATGGCTCTCCTGGTAAACGGCAATTGGGCCACTGCATGCAACTCTGCAAATCCCAAGAGCCCGAGAGTCAGTTTGACACAATTCAATGTCCGTGTGTTGTAAAGTCGTTATATCCAAAGGGTGAGGTCTGGGAGCCTGTGTGTGTTCTCGTGCCCTCGTCCAAATGCTACTTCGCTACAGTAAGTTTCAGCTAGGTTCAGTGAACTCTGCTGACTTATAATCCTTCCGCTGTTCCCTCTGGCGCTTGAGCATCTTCGCTTCTTCGCGCTGAGCCTCAGAGTCCCGAGCCTTGCGAGTAGCCAAGACTGTCTTGCAGGTGACTCAGAAGCGGCATGCCGACCACCGGATCTGGGCCCTGTGTTACTGCTATGGTTCATAGCCGTCCATGTCTTCATGCGCTGGTCAATTGGGATCGAACTCATGGTCGCTGTCCCCCTATTATCTTCTTCGATGAAGTCTCGCATAATCGACGTCTCCATGCTAGGCGCTGAGGAGACTCTTTGCGGGCTGCGGTAGGTATCTCCAACCAAGTCTAGACCAACCGTCAAAGGCGAAAAACGGTTCCTTGTCACCTCTCCTCGCACTCGTCGTCACCTTGATATCCGCTCCTGGATGCCAGTATATAATACAATGTACCCAGCGGTGCCATGACGATAGAGGAACGCCGTGAGCATCATGACCACTCAGCAATCGAGCCGGACATTCCATATCTCCAGGATCATCTCCCTAGGGGAATGATGGCTTTTTGCCCTCTCAGTCTGTCAATAACTGGGATGTGATTCGTTTGTCGAATCCGATACGCTCAGTCAAGGTAGCAAGGAACCCCCAGAGCCGGTCATCTGGGATGACCACAGGTTGACAGAGGTGAAATCGTGTTTTCGTAACCCCCTCTGGCCAAAGTGAGGAAAGTTCCTCTGAGCTTGAGGCCGCGACAAGACGTGAATCATCTTGCCACGACGTCAAAGCTCTATAACGCTATAATAAGACATAGTCGTTACAGCAGCTGTATCAGATCTGCGTCTGAAGCTCGAACTCGTATCCTTGCAAACCCCCTTTTGCAGTTCCAGAAGACTTGCTCCAACCCGCTCCAGCAAATTTTGCGGTGACGGTCGCTACCCGCACAGCCGAAATCATAGCAAAATGGGCCGCCCACGGAATAGCAAGATGGCGTCAGAAACCAGGTCCGCCACAAGTAGGTTGTCAGGTCCCGCCACTTCTCTAGGCTTCTCTAACTGTCCCACCATATGTTGGTCTGAGCCGTTCCATGAGCCAAGGAGCCTCTTCGCCATAGGCGTCAGGAGGAAGAGCGCCATCGGCCTTTGTTTACGCCGCGCCCCTATGCCTTTTAATGGCATATCCCCCTGAACTTCTGTCTCTGCTGCAGGGATTTGCAACGTCCCTGAAGAATGATCTGCTCCCTATACGTCACATGCTTCCGGCCAGTGTGGTTCCCCGAGCAGTGGCCACAGTGGATGATCTCACGGCAGCGATCCCTAGCCTGCCATGGCTGGAGGCAAAGAATTATAAGAGAATCTCCGTCCAGATGTAGTGACGACGCTGTTTTGGTCTCTGAGGAACTGTAGCATGTGCAATAATGGGGAAGCTCGGTCAGGGAACACGATTGTTGACCAACGGCAATGGTGAGGATACGTGCTCGAGCCGCCAACACTGTGATTTCGAGATGCTCAAATTCTCTCCAACTTGAGACCTTGATAAGACGTGAGTCTCTTGACCGCGATTGGCGTCAAAGGGCTCCTCCAGCACCACCAGCGCCGAAATATTTGCTGGTAACCGTCTGTTTCTCCGCAGGTTTGGCCCTCTTCAAGGCCAGAGGCCCTTCACTCGAGTCCAATGGTTCATCACTCGTATCGGGGTCACTCTCGGGTCGTTGTAATAGGAAGAAGTCGTTACAACTCAAATCCCCATCCGGCGATCTGGTTGGAATTGGGTTGGCACTCATGAATAGCCACTGGGACTCATGAATAGCCGCTGCGAGCGACGTCGGCCGGAATGCGTCAGTGAGCGCATCTCGCGAAGATGGGCCCAGAAGTTCGTCGTCCGGTCTTTGACGCTGTGACACTCATCGAAAACGATGAGGGAGGGTACCATTGGCAGTGAAAATTGCAGTTGGAGCTGCGCCTGTCCGACCAGATATGTAGATGGTTGGGGCAGAGTTGTACGGAGGTGCATGAACCAGGCTCGTCTTATAGCTCAAGACGATTGACGATCCAATCAATCTCCCTGTAATAAGAGGCGCTGCGCGTCTCAGTCTTGCTCGCGTATTTGGCAACGTACAAGAGAACGGCCCAGATGCCGGTCGAAGGAGTGATTTCATGGTTGGCAAGCCATGCGAATGATAAACCTGCTCTGATCCTCATCTGTTGGGATCTGTTGAACTCACTCAGCGGCGTTGAGAGAATGTTCGGCATTCGAATGTATGGCTGTGGCTCCTCTAGGTCGGCTTCTGCATTGCAGCGTAAACAGACCACAGGACTTGGTGTTTTCTCTCTAAGCCAGGTACCTCTTAGACCCGTAGATGAAGGCCTTGCAATGTCCCTCAGCGCCACGTCGTGGTCAATAATCCACAGCCTGTGGTTTGAGAACGCGGCGTCCGTAAGGAATTCTGGAAGATAAAGATGTCCCTCATGCAGCTAGTCATCCCAGAGAGATTCCCACCCACCACCAAGCTTAGCTATCCACGCTTTGTTAAAGATAACGGCAAAGTTAAGTTAGGTCTCTGGCATGCTCTTAAACACTTTGCGTAAGGCGTTTAGATCTATAGGCATAAGGTTAATAAGCTTAATTAGCTCTATATCCTTAAATATTCGTATAGTCTATCTTGAAGTTGGGAACTGGGTTAAGGTATACTAGTAAAGGGTGGGCTTACCGCAATCGCTTGAAATTCTAACAGCTTCGTATTGCCAATTCACAGTGTAAGCCGCTCATCTTACTGGCAATTAGGTGGACAGCCAAGTTTGTTAAGTCGGCCAATACCGTCCACAATCCCAGACCAGGGATGTTATCCAACAGCCTGCCCGAGTCTCATGCATCAAGCCAGCCGGTCGATCCTAATCGATCCACCCGGCAGACAAACTCAGAGGCTCGTCGCTGGTATCAGGGCCGTCGAGCTGCGCCCAGGCATTTGCGTTCCTCGACTCTTGATGTTGGTCGTTGGGGTTTGTCGGTTGTAGGTCCCCATGTCCATTCAGCATCTGCATGGCCGATCAATCTGTCTGTCGATAATGTGCTTCATACAATAGCCTGCTGCTGTCTGATAGTAGCTGTGTTGAATTTGAATTCCAAGAACTCGCTGTAGCTGGCTGCAGATGGATATCCACAAATTGTTTGCGAGTCCAGGGAAGCCCGGTTCGGCCTCAGAGCTTCTCGACGATGCAAGGGCCAAGTATTCGAAGGAGTGGCTCCTCGAGATCCTACGCCAGGTTAGTAGCCTTTCCATACAGAATGAGAGGGAAAACCTACTAGAGGCTTGTCAAGCCACCACCGAGGATTGTTTTAGGTCTTTGGTCAAACACCTCATCGTCCTCGACCACCTCTTGGAGATAGTGGGCACAAGGCAAGGCAAACTACTCTGTGAAGTTGCAAGTCGTCTCGCAAGGCGTCGATCTCCTCCATCATCGCAATATCAGCGCGGCGATACTCTTGCGCTAGACGTTCAACAGCTTCATCGCTGATGCCAATGTGAAGTCGGTCCAGTCAAGCCCGATGAACCCTTCATCCTTTCCTTCGCCGCCGTTTGGTTGTTGCCATCTGGAAGATAATGGAGATCGCTTGTGCCCGTCAGGAGGAAGGACTTGACGTCCTTGTGGGCTGTTTCTGTAGGACTATTCGTTCCTTTGCACATGGTTTCGATAATAAGAGTGTGCTGCTTCAAGTTCTCATAGGTTAGTATCACCCACAAGTAGATCAAAGTTCAAAGGCATGAGAATATGCACATACCTCTCAAAAGAACACCTCCCATCCACACCCATAACCTCAACAGCCCCCCTGAAACTCCTCCCAAAACGAAGAAAAGAAAGGAAGAAAAGAAAGACATTGAAAGATTGAAAAAGACCCAATCCCCCGAGCGGAACCAAGGCAGCTTGATATACACCGCCCTATACAAGAACAACACCTTCCAAGAAACAGGGCACTCTACGTCACGAAGGACGAGAGGCCCCCCTCCCTCACCGACGAAATGACTCTGACTTCCCCCTCACCCAGCATCTTCCCGTCTATACGAGATGCATTCAAACAGTTGCATGATGATACCTCATCAATTCGCACGGCAATATACATCAATCTTCACCTTCACCGACTCCTCACCCCTCTCACAAGCTTCTCAAATGTCCTCACCCGCACCGCATCGCGCGTGTTACCCTGAGTCACATACCCAACTCGTCAATCTCACTCAACAAAAGGGGCATCACACGGCACAATGCACAAAGCCGAGACTCAATCATGAAGAGAAGAAGAAAAAGAACGTCAACTGCTACCAGAGCTACTACTTCGTACACATCGCTTCCCACCACCGCCCACTTCATTACACATGCATTGTTACATTCACCTACTAACCCCCCTTTCCCAATCGCTAAGCCCAACGGCCATCGCTTTACAATCCACGCGATAGCAAAAGAGAGACAGAGACAGAGACAGAGATAGAGACAGAGACAGAGACAGAGACAGAGATAGAAAGAGAAGAAGTAAAAAAGATGCCGTAGACTCCAATTTACAAAACCCAAAACTACATCCAGATTTGAGGCATAAGAGGTTTTCCATTCGTTCAATCACTAACGGTTTCGTCCTACCCTTTGTATCCTTCTATCCACACGACACCGCCCACCTTGCCAACCAAAAAGAAGAGAGAAGAAATGACGAGAGGCAAGAAAGGACAAAACAAAAGGACCATGGCGATTATTCAGACACTTGTTTCTTGTCTTTCCGGTTCTTGATGACAAACTCGGACATGATCTGGATATGATCGGCCGGGAAGTGCCAGTTGGGGAAAGCTGGGATTCGTTTCATGTATGTCGGATCGGGAGGGCCCAGCAGCTCGACAACTTCCAGCGTGTTGGCCGAGTACCAGATGTAGTCGATGACGTCTGCGAAGCCAGGCGTGTAGTTGGTAAAGGGCAACTCGTCCGGCGTGTTCTGGATGGGTGCGTATGCGTCTCGTAAGCTGAACGGGTGCTCGATACCGTCGCGGGTGAAGCTTCCATAGTGGAAGTTGTTCAGCTCCGCGTGGTCTGGCGGCACACGGCCAAGGCACATGAGTTCCCACACTGAAGAGTCCTTTGTTGAGTTAAAGTCACCGCAGACCACCAGTGGAATGTCGGTATTGGATCGATACTCTTGGCTCGGGCCTGGCTCGGCTTGCGGCGGCGGCGGAGGCTCGTCAGCATCGTCGGATCGCGGCAGCGTAATCATCTTCTTGTCCTTGACGGCCGGCCACCTTGCGTACTTCTCCGCCAGTTTTGTCACATGCTCCATGAGAATACCCGTTTGGATCAGCTTGACGTCGGCCAGCGCCGAGTCCCATGTCAGATGCACATTGACCAGGATGATGCGAGCGCCGGTCAGTCGAGACTCGAAGAAGCAGATGACGGCAATGTTGTCCTTTGGCATGACTCGGTTGAAGACATCATGCTGATTCTTCATATCGGGGCGGTTGATGGCAATCGAGGCAAACTCAATCAGCTGCTTGTCGAGCAGGATAAACTTGCTCTGCTTGTAGAAGACGGCGCAGCCGTCAACGGTTTGTGCATCCTTTTCGGACATGGTCTTGGCTCGCGACTTGGGCCAGTGTACGCCCTTGTAGTCCATCTGCGCCAGCTCGGGGCTCAGGTCCTCCTTGAAGGCGTCGGTGGAGACTTCCTGCAGAGCCAAAAAGTCTGCGTCTCGTATCCGCAGCTCTTCCAGGATGCAGTTCTTGCGGTATTCCCAACTCAGGGCCCCGGTGGGCGTGTACCCATACGTCTGCGTCGTCGCATACTTGTCGCAGAGAATATTCCAAGAGAAGACCCTGATTCGTTCCAGGTTTTCGGGCACGTCCTCCTGAATGATGATTTCTTTTCGCGGAGTGGGGGGCAGAGGAACTAAAGAAGACCAGTTAGCAATCGACGTAAACGAACCAAAGGATTCGATCATGGGTGAGGACATACTTGGAGCTCCTTCCATCAGCGCATTGATCAGGCTCTTGGTGCCCTTTTCCATGATTTCCTGCTTTATGCTCGGCTCCAAAGGATTGCCCTCTATGCCTAGCATTTCCAGTTGGTGAAGAGAGCCGAGCTCAAAGGGCAGCTCTTGGAGGTTGTTGTTGAAAAGGAGCAGCTGCTTCAGGTAGGTGCACATGCCCAGTTCCGGGGGCAGCTCACTGATCTGGTTGAAAGAAGCATCAAGGTGACGGAGTTGGCGCAGCTCTCCTATAGCGTTGGGAAGGCGAGTGAGCTTGTTGGAGGCGATGTAGAGTTCGTTGAGAAATTGGTACCGGAAGAGCTCCGAGGCAAGATTCCGCAATCCCTGGCCGCTCATGTCCAAGTTGTGCCAGTCCTGGCGAGTCGTCCCCTTCTCTACGTTCAACGGCCTTCTCATATCTGCCGGGTCGTTCTCGCTGTCTGCCTGGGTCTTGCCGTTGGAGGGAGGCGGGCCACCAATGCCCCTGTTCTCTGACGCCTTAAGTCTTGCGTAGTAGTGAGGCTGCTGCTGTTCTGTCATGGCGGAGTGCGCCCTTTCAGCCTCCTTGTGCAGCCGCAACTGTTCTTGCCACATTTCATTTTGCGGAGCCTGCCCGGCCCGGGCATTGGTCGCGTGCCCGTTGGAGAGAGAGGCGGAGTTGAAGCTGGCCGAGGTCGAGAGAAGTCCGGACGCGAAAGACGAGTGATGCCCCAGCCCATTGGCGCCAGGGAGCATATGATCATGTTGCAGGCCTTGATGATGCTGGGGCTGGGAGGGGTGCTGATGTTGCGCATGCTGCTGGAAATTGTACAACATGTTGGGCATCCCCCGCCCTGCCCCATTCAGCCGGGCATTGTGTCCCTGCTGGTGGCTCTGTGAGTACATGCCGCAGAGCTTGTGATTGACGGTTTTAATGATTGTCGGCTTCGGGGCCGCGGCTGTTCAGGACCGCGCCGACGAGCGGTTCCGAGTGTGGCCTAGGCTAGACTTCTGGAAGAGTACGGTGGAGAAGAAAGGGAGATGATGGGTCTGTCGTGGCAAGCCAGTCGAAAGCAGTATGTCATCTGTTGTTTAGTATGCGTTCAAGGAGGATCGGAGCAGAGCCCGGGTCGTAGACAAGTCGGAAGACGGCTCTCCACTAGACGCGGTGTTCGAAACGAGGGACGCTGGACGGATATCGCGTTTGCGCATGGGAACGGCGAGAGAACAGCCGTGACATGTGCAATGTGAGGGCCGGTGCAGTCGAATCGAAGTTGAAGCCGGGATCGACCTCAATTGTCCATGAGGAGGCAGCTGACGCTCCAGAATACGTCTGCCGCTGGCTGGCTGAGGTGAGGAGTAGCAAGCCGCGGGGTTCGGGGGGTTGTGGCGTAAAGCTCTGATCGGTCGAGAAGAGTCGAGAAGCTGGCGAGGCAGGGGGGCCAGAGGCGAGAGAGCGGTGCCAAAAAAAAAAAAAAGAAAAAAAATATACTGAGGGCTGGATATATCGAGTGCAGACGGACTGCTGCGAGCTGGAAGCCGACTGCTCAGGGAGAGTGAGGTCAGCCAATGTCTTTCCAGGTCAGGACACGCGAACGAAAGCGGGAATTGGCAGAGGGTCCCGCTGCAAAATGGAGGGGCCACGTCCGCAGCGGCAGCACGACAACTCACAGATATGAGAAAAAAATAATAAGAACGAGCGAGCGCGGGGCCGAGATGTCGTCTCTAGATATGATGCAACTAATACCTGGTGCGTGAAGAATAGTGGCTGCCGATATCGAGGAGGAAAAATCCGGCCGCTTTGGCGTTGACGATGAGGCGGCTGGCGATGACAAACTGCGTCTGGAAGCTAGAAGGTTGAATCACGTGATGCTGGTGCTCCGCATCGCCGGATCTGCGAGCTGCAAATCACGTGCCTTATCGGTGGCGTTGCTGCGATAAGGACAGCCTCGACAATTGATTGATTTTACGGCTTGAAGCCTTGAACTCATGATCGAAGAGAGAAGAATATCGTTGCGTCTCATTGTACCTACGAGACAAGGTGCGTGATTCACTGAATGATAGAGTCTACCAGGTCTCACGGTGGCCTCGAGGAAATGAGTCCAGCACCCAATCTCGATGTGGTTGCATCGTTACCAAGTATCTACCGGAGGAAGGTAAGGTATCAGCCGCGCATGGGACATGCCTTTGAGCGATAGCCGGCAGCCGCGCCATTTCAGTGGCATCTACGGAGTAAGGCTGAAGGACTCCAGACTTCCATTTTCCGCATGACTTTCGAGCAGTTTGGTTGAGTCAAAGTTGGTTGTTCAAAGAATGGTGGAGGAGCTATGAAAGCCCGAGCACGGGCACCTCCTTTGAGTACTTGTAAGGCAAGTTGCCGTGCAAACAGGATCTTGCGGGCCAACGGACATTGATTCATTGCATGATAAGGTAGCTGCATCCAGCACGACATCTGAGCCCGCAGTTGTTCACTGACATGACCTTGCCCTCAGCACCCACAGTCGTTCTCACATGGTTATTTTGTGTGTCATTTGAAGAAGCACAACGGTGAGGATGCCGCTTACGGGTGTTCTTCCACATTGGGCTCCGGTTCCGAGACTTTTGTCGCAATGCACGCTCTACTTGTATCCTTTGTCCGTTTGCTTCCTTTTCACCTCCCAACCCCTCCATAGAGTGGCCATTGCAACAAGAAACTGTTATGTAAACAACATCAAGGCCGTCACAAGACTCGGCTATCAGATTATCAAGGCCGCCGAGTACATGTTGTTGTGTCAGTAAGCAGATAGCGGTGACGGCTTGGCGGTTGGCTTCCGTCTCGGAGACAGGCCCGTCATGTCTCTTGCCGGCATGCACATGTGATCATCGGCTAGCTATCCGCCTCTACCGTTCGCCTGCCTGTTCCTGGAACATGTCCGAGGGCGATGGAGGGAGCTGATCGGCCAACGGGACATGGGACAGGTCTGCCGTGGTTGGCTGGGCGAGACAAAGGAGGGTCTTATCGGCCACGGTGAGAGATCCCCGGATTGTCACGAGGCTGCGCTCGGTGAGCCGCTGATCCATTGAACCGCAACGGTAGCACCGGTATTGCTGGGTTCATGACATGGTTTGTGGTGGTTTGTGCTCGTAGTAGTAGCGGCCAGCTGTGCGGAATACGCGGCAAGCTGAAGCTGCTGTCCTCATCCATTCGTCTGATGGCCAGTCATGAACATGCTTATTGATTAGACAGATCGGAATCGCCACGTTGATAAGTCGGATAGCCCAGAAACAGACAATTGCTCGCCTACCGTGTAGACCAGATTACTGACAGCATGCTCGTGTGCTTGGGCATCTCCTGGCTAGGCACTCATTGGTCGAATCGAGGCATGGAATCAGCTTGGATGACGGGCGGATCCAGGCGGGAAGAGCCAAGAGCTCTGATGAACTCACTAGAGCTGCAGCCAACCAAAAGAGCGAAGCGACCTGCTGCACGGGCCCCCAATTAGGACGGTTCTGCTAGCCGCGAGAATTGATTTGGCCGAGAGAGACAGACCAGGAGATACACAGGAGACAGAAGGATCAGAGACTCGACAACGCGGGGAAACGCAGGCGGTTTGCTCCACACAATCCTCGGCGGGCTGCTGCGCTTGTGAGAGGGATGGCGAACCATTCATTGGGTGTAGATAGTTGCAGCGAATAGAAGCACCTGGAAGCCATACTCGCTGTCAAAGGAGCTGCCGTGGCAAAATTAGCAGGACAAAGAGACAAAGAAATCAGGAGACGAAGAATTGAAATAAAGGAGAGGGAGAGGCAGAGAAATGAGGTTCAATGCACTTTTGATGAGATGGTGAAATGGTTGCAACCGTTCGTTGCAACACAGGCCAGCTCCAGGACGCTGCATAAACGGTGGCGGTATCCGGACGGGGCTGGTTGATGGATCTGGATGGGCTGAAGAGCATCATGCCGAGATAAGCAGGCCAGCCGCGGCCCCGGACCAGATTGCATTGAATCCAGCGCGGAATCGGGAGGGACCTTTTTGTCGTTGCTCGCATGTCCTTTGATCCGGAGCGAACGAAACGAAAGAACGGTGTGACGTCTGATAGAGACTTGCGATGAGGAGGAAGAAGTGGTCAACTGGAGGCTGGTGTGAGCGGGAGCTGGAGCTCAGTTCGGAGCTTGTTTGGCCGCCTCTTCTTCTTCTTCTTCTCTCTATCTGTCCCCCAAAGCCGAGCTCTTGCCTACTCTTCGTCCTCTCTCTCTTCTCACCAGCAACCCCCCAATTTGCCATCTCCTCCTATCGCTTTTATACGCATGAAGTCGCCTGTCTCCGAATCATCTATCGCGCTGACTCGAGTGCATAACGGCGATTTGTCGATCAGATGCGGCAGGCTCGCTAACGGCTCAGATACGACTCGTCTCCACACAGAGGCCGGTCGGCCAGAGACTGAGCCCAGCCAGGAAATTCCCGCGCAGCCTTCAAGGTTGTAGCAGCAGAGAGAGCATCCAAGACGAAGGATTGTCCCGGACGCTTAAAGCAAACAGCATCCCCAGAGTCGACGGGCCTCGGACAGCAAAGCAAAGCAAAGCAAAGCAAAGCAAAGCTAATCACCGCGACTACGAGGTGACGGGCCGAACAAAGAACGGCGCGGGCACCGTATTTTACGACAAAGAGAGACACCGAGTCCCTCCACCACGGACCTCGCTCCGTCGCGACGTCGCTGGATCGTTGCATCGATCGTTGCATCGTTGTATCGACACGCGCACCACCGTGCACCACTTGGCACCTCGTCTCACCCTCTCTTTGTTCCAGTCTTTCGCCGCTACGCTTCTCACGCGTGTCTGCGCAGCTCGGCCTCCAATCCGACGCACGGCTGGGGGTCCATGCTGGCCGTTGGATCACTGTGATGGAGCGAGTGCTGCAGCGCTGCTCAAGACACACGGTAATCTGACCGGCCGTCCGGCACATGCACCGAGAGATTGGGGTGTGACGCCGACAGCTTGCAGCAGGTTGAAACGCGGAGACGCTCGGTGTACCCTGCGGCAATCTGGTTTGACGAGCATTCTTCGCACTCGGCTGATTCCTGGATACGTCTCGTCGAAGCGTTTACAACGCAGGCCGTGCTGATACTTGCACTGGCTGGAGCGAGGACATTGTAACACTCTACCGTTACATACTGCTGGCACCAGGCCAGGGCACTCAACCAGGGGATCTCCTGAGAGAAGCGAACGACAAGGAACACCGAACCTGAACCCAGACAGCGCGTGGCAATTTCAGAGGCGAAACCAGCAAGCGAACGGCCACGTTTCTCGCCATCGCGCCAGATACCAGGCCGCCAAAAGGAACTTGCACGAAGGTGTCGGTTCTGCTTACAGGCAGCTGCCAAATCCAGGCCCTTTGCGCACATCACTGTCGCCACATCCAGCAACGATCGCGTCTGCACACAGACGATCGAGCGCAGGTCAGGCCGCTTGCGAGCCCGGCACACACAGCAAGAAGGGCATCCATACCGGCCGTTTCAGAACGACAGGCCTAGGGAGGCAATTCGCAGTTCCGACGGGACAGGCTCGAGGGGCAGGAAATAACAGCACCACAGGCACTAACAGACGAGGACAACGAAGGACGAAGGACGAAAATCGGCCCATTTGGTTGACCGGGCGCTTGTCGGCGCAAACAAGAGCAGTTTTCCGCTTGCGCGCCGGAACCGACTGCCCTGGTTTCCGCGGTCTCAGAAACGTTCTAGAAGGCCGGATCAGCGTCCCCTAGAGGCCATCGCCGGCGTTGGTGAGCCTTGCTCGACCAGCAGGCGGCAGTGATTGGCCCGCGCAGCAACCCGGCAAGGCCGTGAGCGGAGTCTGCGTGCATGGGAGAGGCAGTCCGGGCAATCAAAGAGAATTGGCGTTGAGAGATTGAACTTGACACAACGGCTCGAAACGCGGCGAGGAGTCGGGAGGACACGCGCCGAAGAACCCGGACGCTGGCTGTGGTCGCTTGTCAAAGAGGACTTTAACAGCCCCGGCCGGTCATTTTTTTATTTATTTACTGCCAAGAAGCAGGAAGCCTGCATTTGCTGTGCGCCCCTGGACAGGACCGGAGATACTCAAGACAGGACTGGCGCCACGGCGGGCGAAAACCCCTTTGGTCTGCAGCAGCAAGCCCAGGGGTGCAAATTGCGGGCACCTTGGCCGGCATCGACTCGTGACGAGTCGCCTTTTGCGAACCTTGGAAGCGGTTGAGCCCGCGCGCGAGCCACTGACAGGAGCGAGCAGGCGCTTGGCCCCCGAGCACCGTACGAGGGAACCGTACGACGGACTGACATTGATCCTCGTCTGTCGTTTGCCCAGTGCGCCAGGCCTGTGCCGTCCCCCCCCCCCCC
>NW_027395674.1:505323-517755 GCF_004382785.1 Trichoderma ghanense | reverse complement strand
GAGCGAAGCGCCCCCCCCCCGTCTGTCGCTTGATGCCACCTGCGACACGACGGGAAAATACGACAGGATCCAATACGACAGGCCCCCCCCCGAACCGCTGTCACTCAACGGCCACCTCGAGGCCCACCGCCCACCATGTCCGACTACACGTACGCCGCGCTCTACCTCTACTCCAGCAAGGTGGCCACGCCTGTGCCCCTCGACAACAGAGCCTCGAGGACCGCAAGGCGAGACAAAGCCCGGCGCCCCAACTCGACGTCGGACGCTCCCACGCTGCCCAGCTCAAGCTCGCAGCGGCACTCGCGCAGCTCCAGCAGCCACTCGCAGCTGTCCAGCTCCAGCTCCAGCGCCCACGGCCCCGCCGCCAGCGCCTCCGTGGGGCTCGACAGCGCCAGCCCGCGCCTCAGTCCAGCGACCTCAGCGACCAGCGCCAGCGCCAACACCGCTGCAGCCACCACTGCTACCGCCAACACCAGCAAGCCCAGCACTGCAGGGACCATCGCTACCGCCAACACCTCCAAGCCCAGCGTCGGCAAAATCAGCACCTCCTTTGGCGCCCACTCATCATCACCACCACCATCATCATCATCAGCAACAACAGCAGCAGCTTCAGCTTCTGCCTCCTCCCACGTTCCTCCTCCCTCCTCTCCCGCCGTCGCGCAGACCCCGACCCAGTCCAGCAGCAGAGCCTCGAGGACCTTCTCCCGCCTGCACCGCGCCAGGCTCAGCGGCAGCGCCTCTGCCGTCGTCGATGCCGCCGCGGGAAGAAATGCAAACGCGACGTCGCTGCCAGACCAGGACCCAAACAAGTCGTCCTCCGCCCTCAGACCAATGACGGGCTTTCCCACCAGCCGCGCTGAGTCGGTCTCATCCGCCAGCGGCCAGACGTCGACCTCATCGCGCACCATCCTCTCGACAGACCCCTCCGCCACCGACGGCCTGCTGCTCGCGCGGCCCTTCGTCCAGCGCAATGGCCGCACCTTTCTCAACGACCACACGCTGGCCTACCCGCTGCCGTCCGACCTCACCGAGCTCCACAGGCAGGTCCTGCGCACGATGCTGCTGATCCAGGTCATTGGCGCCCCCGTGCTGTCGCCCGGCCTGATCAAGAAGCCGCCCCAGCGCGTCCTCGAGATTGGCTGCGGATCGGGCTTCTGGAGCACCATGTGCCACCACTACTTCAAGAGTCGCGGCCACGGCGGCATCTCCTTCACCGGCATTGACATTGCGCCGCTCGCTCCCGACAACAGCTCGAGCACCTCCAACGACGCCATGAAGCCCGGCGCCGACATGCAGTGGAGGTTTATCCAGCACGACCTCCGCCAGATGCCCTGGCCCATGGCCTCGGACGAGTACGACCTCGTCATGGTCAAGGACGTCAGCTACGCCGTGACCAACAAGATGATGCCGGCCTTTATCGAGGAGTGCGTGCGCATGGTCAAGCCGGGCGGAACCCTGGAGGTGTGGGAGTCGGACCACGCCATCCGCAGCCTGCGGCCCCATGTGCCCACGTCCACCGTGTCCGTCGAGGACGCCGAGGAGCAGGCCGCCGCCGCCAGCCTCGGCGCCTACGTCATCAACCCGCAGACGCCGCTCTCCGTACCCTCAAACAACTACATTGCCGAATACAACTCGTGGCTGTCGCGCGCGCTCGAGCGGCTCGACATCAACCCTCTGCCGTGCACCGTCATCGGGCCCACGCTGCTGCAGGAGTACGAGACGCTGGGCGACGTCCGCTCACGAAGAATAGCCCTTCCCCTGAGCGAGTTCCGCTGGGAAAAGGAGGGCATCGGCGGTGTCGTCACCACCGACGCCAAGCCCGAGTCCAAGGGCAAAGAGCCGCCGACGCCGAGGCTGGAGAAGAAGACGCTGACGCCGGGGCAGATTGCGCTGCGCCAGACGGCCTTGCTGACCCAGGTGCAGGAGATTCAGGCTCTGGAGCCCATCTTGCGCGAGGTCAGCGGCAAGAGCCAGGACGAGTGGGACATGTGGCTGACCAAGATGATGAGCGACCTGATGGACGAGAGCGGTACGGCGCTGGGGGAGTGTCTCGAGTTTGGGGCTTGGTATGCGAAGAAGAAGAAGGCGACTGCGTAAGAGAGGGAACCAGGTGGCAGCCGATTATCTATGAGGCGCAACCATTTCCTGCCATCTACTCTTTACATACTCTTTACATACTCTTTTTGGCTATTGTTTCTGGCGGAGGAAAAGAACCTTTGGGATATGATTCTCTTACATTGTGTGCATCTATTGGCCGCGACTTTAGCGGGGAGGGATTCTCTTGTTTTTTTTTTTTTTTATTATATACGTCCCTGCAGTTTCCAACACTGCTTACTGTCCATTACAAGCCATCTTTGTTTCTTGGTACAAGGGAGATGCATACGTATTTATCCATTTCCTTTCTTCAAACTCAGGCATCGCTGTCATATCGTTTTCGCAGTGTGCGGTATCGCTTCAAGTAGTACCTGTTATACCCCGTGGAAGAGTCAGCTGCAGTAACTTGCAATTCTTCCGATTTTGCTTCAAATTTATCATCTTGGGTGTTGTGTTCTTTTGTCCATAGGCGATTCAATTGAATTTTTTTTTGGTTTTGTGGACATGCAGACGTTTTTCACAGTTGAATTCGCCGCATAACCGTCTGTTGGGGAGACCTTACAGAGCTTCTATTTCTGCAACATCGTCAGTACGCAAGGTACGTGTAATCAAGTTCGAAAGAAGGGGTATGATGGATTGTGTTGGGAGTAGGTAAGTAGGTAGGATACCTTTCTTTACGTATTCAGCCTGCTCGATGCCCGTCCGAATCTTGTCCTCGTCTGTTTCGGCCGCGCGAGACATGAATGCTTTGTGGAGGCGGGGACGGAAGTAGTTGTATCCCAGCGGATATTCGCGGCCCAGATACAGAAGCTCTACATGATGATTTAGCTTTCAAGGCTCGAGATGCTGGTGGTTCTGCGTGGCTTTGAAGTTTGGCTCTTGTGCGAGTGGGATATCTTGTGAGCTTGTGAGATGGGATGAGATGAAGATGGGGATGAGGATGAGGATGAGGATGAGGACGAGGATGAGGACTGCCTCGGCAAGTTATGACAATGAAAGACTCGATGGCATTCCGTGACGAATAGAAACACAGAATGGATAGGGGTGTTGGTTTTTTTACGGACCTTTGTAGATGGCAATGACCTGCCTCCTCAATTCATGATTCACACTCATCGTGCCATGGACCTTTCCTTATGAATTGTCATGGGCAGGAATAGATGACGAGCACAGCAGGTTGCAAGCTTGTACGAGTAAGCTCGAGCAATGGAAACAATGTCATCACCGCCCCGCCAACTTTGACGGAGCTAAAGCAGCTCCCGCATCAGCCTATCACAGTGCACATATGCAAGGCTGAGCGAAGCGCCACTTTCAATCACCATTGACGTGCGATTTCGCTGCATCTCGACATCGTCACTTCTTCCTCCCATATTCCTCTCCATTATCAACAACTAACAAACTCAATTACGCCCCTTGTCCGTGTATATACTTCCCCACTAATCTCCTCCACCATCAACCATCAATCATTCCACCAGCTCTCTCAAAAGAGAACACCAAGAAAAAAAAAAAAGAGAGAGAAAATGCCAAACCTCCCCCCAGCCCTCCAAGTCTTCCCAACCCTCACCCGCTACGCCCTCCGCCCGCGCCGCCTCGCCGAAATCCCCATAGGCGGACCCTCCACCCCTCAAATCTCCGCAAAGGCCCTCCAGCAGAGCGCCATCCACCTCTACCACGACCTCGGGGTACTCGTCTGGGTGGGCTGCTCCGTCGAGCAGGTCCGTCGGATAGGCGATGTCTTGAAACAAGTTGTCGCTTGGGGGGGACAGGGCGGCTTGGTTGCGAGGCTGGATGCGTGGGAGGGGGATGTTGTTCGACGGAGAGAGGGGAGGTTGGGGGAGGGGGATTTGTATAGGGCTTTGGATGAGAAGAGGGTGAGTTGAGGTTTGCCGTTTGCGGTGAAAAGATGGATTGGTGGGTTGGAAGGACGAGGGACTGACGTGATGTGATGGTGACAGACTGGGAATATCAAGCCTTCGGCGATACTGCGACTCGCAACGACACGATTCGAGGAGACACTTTATAAAAGAATACCCGAGCTCAAGACCGCAAAGGACATTGATGTGCGGGAAACACAAATTATTGTTCCGGGGTCACCACCTCCACGCGGAATCATCAACGTACGATTACACTCACGATTTCACTCCTTTTGGTAAGGACTACAGCTCACGAATACAGAAAACGGTCGACGGGCCACGCTACCTACCCATTGAGTCCTTTACGACCATCGGCGTAGACCGCATCAGCGGGTTGACGATTGGCGAAACGCGCTTTTTCACCGTCGGGTCGAGTTCTTACGTCGGAGGAGCTAGGGTAGACTACTTGATCCTCAAGCACACCAAGGACGACTCCAAAAGCGCAAAGGGCAAGAATTCGCAGGAGAGGACCAGTGTAACGCCGTACTGGGGCAACGGAAAGCTCAAGCAGCGAAGGAGAGCCAGCGACGAGGCGCAGGGCGCGATATTCGAGGATGTGGTGAGCAGGGTGATGCAGCCGCTGTGGGATATCGAGCGGAGTGCTTGGGCGGACAGGGCGGCCGAGTTGGAGGCGAAGAGGGAGAAGAGGAATTGGGGGGAGAAGACGAGGCCGGCTACTATTGTCTAAGGAGACATAAGAGGAATCGAGAGCGAACAAGTACGCATGATGGATGTTGCGAGTAGGCCTGGCGTGAGAGAAACTCATGCTGAACAACGAGGGGGGACATCAATTGGCAAAAGAGATGGCTTTAGCGAAGACGAAGCGTGACGGTGCAGATGCCGCGTGTCGGCAGATGAAGAACAGCCATTCTCATCGGTTACCATCCTGTCGATCTCGCACCCTGCACTTCGCACCTCGCACAGATGCAGACACCAGTTGGCATGTCAATATCAATGCAACACCCCTCATCTGCAAGCCCGGAATCGAGCCCAGCAGGTCATTGGTCGACGGCAGATGGGAGAGCGACATGCGGAGAGAAAGAGTATTCTGTACAGTACTACCTCACAAGGTAGCAGCCCAGTACGCGCTTTTAGGGGGGGTTTGAAAGGCCAGAATATGAACTGCCGAGCTCGAATGACCTGGGGAACAGAATTGTTGGACTCGATGCCGATACATTTATCGATCTGAGCGATACACGATTTGCTAGAGGTAGCATTAAGCTGATTCCGGGCGAATATCGCGGGAATAAAAAAGCAATCCTTCTGGATGTTATTAGTCCCATCGGAGCCGCAATCTTAATGCCGCCGTCTAGCCGGCTCAATCGCAAATGACACCATTCGAGCGCGAAACGAAAAGCCCACGATAAACGAAAACGACTATGAAGGTCACGAGCCGCTTGTCCGGCGTTTCTAAGCAGAGCTCAATGAGACAATTGGGCAAAGTCGACGACGATCAGTTTGAAGACATCGCGGGGTATGTATGCTGAGCCGAGGAGGGGCAGCCTGCTCATAGTAACCCTGCCCATTCTGTGAACTAGTAGTGTGGTGGCACAGCATCCTTGGCTCCGGCATGTCAAAAGAGGTTGTTCCGTAGTATCAACGGTGTGTGCTGCCGGATGAGTTGATGGGCATGGCGGCGTGTGACTGATGTCCGTTTGCGCTGGTGCTGTTGAGACTGAGATGCTGCATCTACACTCTCCGTCTGCCATCTTTTTTCTCTGTACGGAGTAGAGGGTAGGCGATGACTGTAATCATTTGGTTTGATGTTTGGCGGCTGAGAGGCTGAGTCGAATCATTCAACTGGACTTCTTGGTCACCGATTACCGACGTCATTAGCTGCCTTGCCGTTCAAAACAAGCAGTCAAACAACAGAAGTGGAAAGGGGAAGTCAGCAGCATGCAGTGCCGTCTCGTGATTCGACTCCTTTTTTTTTGCCCACCGCGGTCAGGCAGCCCAGGGATGCTCGCATGTCCCATACAAGTGTACTGTAGCAGCTCTGCTAGCAGCAAAAGACGGCACACATTGTAGCGGATCTGCTTGCTCGACTCCGTGCCCAGGAACCCGCAGAAGAGACGGACTTTGCTCGCCGTTGTCGGTGTGTTTCCGATACCATTAATAGTTGAAACCCCCACTTCTGGTGCGATCGCTGCAAAAGGCCGTCTGAAAGGCTTGGGCCAGGGAAATTAGAGGCTCCATCCGGCCGGAATTTTTTTTTCTTCAGTTCTTTCTTGTTAGCGCTTCTAAGGCGAAGAAAATCAACGATTCAAAGTTGAGACGAATGTGTGGTAGCGCGAGTCAAATAGCCGGCGTCCATCTTTCTTAGCTGCCATTCTTTGGAGAGGCTGAGTCTCGAATTGACTCCCGAGACAAGCATCTGAAAGCGGGGAGAAGGTCTGGTTGAGACATGGAGACGCTTCTGCACATGCAAACGGGAGTTGGAGCGAGATGGTGTACGGGTGTCAAAAGTACCGGGTACAGTACATGTACGGAGGCGCTTGTTCGAAACAGAGCAGAGCGCGTGCCCAGCAGCCCTTTTCTGTGCGAGTGATGGTGATTGGCTTGATGTTCTGGCTGGAAGCATCAGATGGTGAGCGAATTGGTGCCAAAGGGCAGGGGATACTGTATATCTCTCATACATTCTACACTTGGCTAGACTTTGAGCACTCTCCATACTGATCATAGCAACAGACGAAGCAGCAAGTATCTCGTCTTCACTTACAGCTTCATGCTCTGCCCGTCCAACAGCAGACTCATGACTGGGGTCCCTCCTCGGCAGGGGCTGGCACGACGTCAGATCCCTTGCCGCTGGCCCTCCTTTCTGCGGTACGTACCCGAAGTACCGCCTGGCAAAAAGCTTAACCTGCTCTTAGCCTCCGCGGCAGCCAATCGAGAATTTTTCCGCGCTCCAACAGCCGACAGCCTCAACCCCAAGTCCCGACGTGGCCAATTGCCAGGACATGGGACTTCAGCTGCTGCGCTGCGCTATGACGCCCGGTGAGAATTCGACGGCCTCTGGCTGGATTCCGGTCGGTTTGAACTTGTTTGCTGTGAGCTGCGGATCCGGCAGCTCCGGGGAGTTGAGCACAGAAGCTAGTGCTGAAATGATAATTAAGTCTTCAGACTATCATGACTACCTTCCTACTGACTATCAGGTCCGAGGATCGTTGGCAGTGCTTGTATGCATGTCCTTGTGCCACGGCATCGCGGAGATGCAGAGACGGGCCACGGAGGTGCTGGAGATGCTGAAGAGCTGCAGGGAGAGGCTACAGTAGACAGCCGTGACCCTCCCCTGTCTACCGTTAGTTGCCGCGCTTGCAGCGAGTGCTGGCTATTCTGCCGCGGACAGCCTCTGGTGAATAGTCTGCTTACTTCGTCCTCGATAGCATACATTCACTTGTATGAGCTCCATGTTCTCCAACTATACGCCAGCGGTTGTACAGTTGCTCCCACGAGTTCATTCTTCACCATGTGTCAGAAAACGACGAGGCGTCCCCAGAGGTGTGTCGCCTCGGTACTTTGCCTCCTGGTACCCCTTAACCCGGATTGTACGCATTCGCCGGCCCTAAGCCGCAGGCATTTGCCCCAACCGGTGCTAGCAGGAATACTCCGGCAAAAGGTACTACCTCCATCAGATGCTAATCGATGCAAGACAATCCCCGGGCGTCTGCATCGCAGCTCTGGCCTTGAAGGATTGCGTCAGCGCAGAAACGATGAGCAAATCCACTGCATCGTCCACTTGACATTCCTCCCATTGCCATCGCCCCATTGCCTTTTGACACATCTCCTGCAGAATAGGGGGAGGAGGCAAACCGTTGCTCTGCCGTCTGCCCAGGTACCTACATCCAGTACAAAGTACATCCGCCTGCTTGTGACAACTCTGAATTCCATCCCATCCCCACAGGCCCCGTTAGCGCGCTGTAGACGGTAGATCCAGGGCCCGCCCTAGCGCTGCTGTGCCCTGGAAGGCCGCCCAAAGGCCCTGGAGCTCTAGCGCTGCAAGCCCTGCAAAACTGCACCCGCCCCCCTCTAGCACGCCCTGATATTCCCCGGGCAAGACTTCGCTCTGTTTTTTTTTTCTTCCCTTTGCTTCCTTCACCACTTCCAGCAGCTTCTGTTTTGGGGGGGTCGGAATCTCACTCCTTCAACCCCGAATATCCTCGCATCAAGCCGCCAGGACGAACAGCCTTTCGATCAGCGCCAACGAGCGGCAGATTGTTGTTGCCGTGCAGAGCGGTTTCCGTTCGCTGCTCGAGCCGCAGAACCGATACGCACGGCCGAATGACGACTGCATCCTAGAAGAAGCACTGAGGGAATCCCTTTTCGTCAACGACTTGGATTTTCCCCCACCAACGCAAACGGTCATCCTGCATCCGCCACAGCCCGCATAACTACACGCAGACTGAGCACAGAGAGAGAGAGAGAGAGAGAGAGAGAGAGAGAGAGAGAGAGAGAGAGAGAGAAAAGGAGAGCGAAGAGCAAGGAAGAAGAAGAAGAAGAATCAGCCCGCCTTCCCGCTGCTGCTGGCCCTGGCCTCGACACAGGTCCCCAGGGTTGCCCGGCAGTCAGTGGGGGAGAGAAGAGCAAGCCGCGCATGCCTCGCGCATCGGGATCGAGCAAGCGACAGTCTGGCGCCGGTCATCGCGACACCAAGGAGAATGGGCTCGTAGCCCCGGCGAAACGAGTCACTGGCAGGAAGGGCCTCAACCACGCCGAGGGCCCTGCGAGGCCGGCCGATCATGGCGCCGGCCACGCAGGGCCGCAGTTTGTGCTGCCCAACGGCGTGTCCAAGGCCGCCATCGACTTCCACGACCGCCCTGCCGACGGGCGTAGGGCCTCTGTCGGCAACTACTCGGAGACGTCGACGTCGGAATCGTGCACCTCCCACCTGGGCTCTGCCGCCAATGCCGCCGCCGACGCCGGCCACCGCCAGATCGATGTCAACGCCCTCAAGAACGCCGACGTCCACCGCGACTCGGGGCCCATCGACATGGTCGCCACCGTCCTCAAGACGCTGCCCATGCAGGACACGCTCGCCATCCTCATCATCCTCATGCAGCTGCCGACCCTTTCGCTCTCCATCATCTACGGCATCTTTACCTGTCTGACCTTTGTGCCCCCCGTCACCACCAGCTCCGGCATCAACCTCAACTTTGCCGAAATCTTCGACGGCCACTCCACCATGCCGTCCCTCGTCACCGTGCTCTGCATGGACTTTTTCTTCCTCCTCATCTGGCTGTTTCTGTGGCAGCCGATCCAGGATGCCATTCTGGATCTCGCCAAGCCCATCATCGCCATCACCCTCGGCGGCGGCACCACGTACAGGAACGGCGGCTCCCGCGGCCTCACCACCTGCTTCGTCTGGATCGTCGCCAACCATGTCATCCGCAGCACGAGAACCCACTGGTCCCGACTCGCGAGACACATTCCCGAGGACTGGCAGGTGCCTTCCGCCATCAGCAGCACCTTTGAGTCGACATCCGTCATGCACGATAAGAGAAGTGCGTTTGCGTGGGTGCGAAGCGGGCTGGCCATCCACATCCTCACCCAGGGGCTCGTTAGATACATCCGTGAGTGGTACCTGAGGCGGGAAAAGGCCAACGCGGCGGCCGGCCAGCACGACCCCGAGGCGGGCAAGCCCGTGGCCACCATCTCCATCAACGGCGAGATTGCCCACGACACGGGCTTCAACACGCCGGACACGGAGGCTGGATGCCCCCCGCTGGCCCCGCCACCCGCCTCCACGAACAAGAAGAGAAGAAAGCAAAGCACCCAGGTCAGGCTGCAGCAGCCCCTGTGGGCCGCGCTGGCCAGCACCAAGATTGTCGTCATGAAGGAATACGAGTCGTCCCACGTGCCGTCGAAATCGCTCGGCGTCAACACGACGGACATTCACAACCTCGGAAACGCACCATTCAACACCCAGCCAAAGCAGATATGGATTTCGTACATCGGTAGCGACGAAGTATGCTTCAACACCAGTCACTTTCCCGATTTCGACGACGAGCAGCCGCCAGCCACCGCCAACGGTTCCGCCTCGACGCGGCCGGCCGGCGTCGACACGTCCAAGCCCTTTTACGTCAAGGTGAATAACGCATTTTGGCAGCCTACACGCATCTTCCCCGTGGTGGAAGCCGACGACGGTGGCCGAGGTGGCACCCGTTGGACGGGCGACATTTACGGCCTTCGCCCGCTGTCCAAGTACGTCTGTGAGTTTGTGGACACGCAAACTGACAAGGTCATCTTCACCACGAGCATCCGGACCATCAAGGAACCCACGCCAGAGAACAACAACGCACCCGTCGCCGTGTCTGGCTCGCAGCAGTCGCTGCAGCCCGATTCGCCCGCCACCACTCTACGCATCTCGATTGCCGCCGCGGAAGTCAAGCTCAACGACGAGAAGAACCGCCTCAAGACGTGGCGCAAGGAGTGGAAGTCGAGGATCAACGCCATCAAGAAGGAAAACGAGCTCACGGACAATCAGCTAGCCTCGGCCGGCCACAGCGACGACAAGTACAGGCAGAAGATTCGCCAGCAGGAAACGCAAAAGGCACAGGCCGAGCGCGAGACGGCAGCCCTCGCCGAGCAGCTCAAGAAGTTTGACGCGTCGCCGGAGCTTGTCGAGCACAAGAAGAAGACGGAACGGTCGTACTCGAACGAGAAGAAGCTCTACGACGCGGCGCAGAAGAGCTTTCGCGAGTACAAGGCGAAGCTGGAGAGCGAGGTCAAGTCCAAGGACAACGAGAAGAGCAACCTCAACACCAAGCGGAACAAGATTGCCACTCGCATTGCCAAGGTGGAGAACGAGCTCGCCAACATCACGGATGCAAACAACCGGGGGCTGAACGAGGTGGAGCGGCGGAAGCGTGAGCGCGCCGGTTGGCAGGAACAGATTGTCAACCAGGACAAGACGTACAATGACCAGCTGACGCAGGCGTATGCGTCCAACAACATGAAGGCCGAGCATCTGCGCAGCCTCCAAGCGGACGTGCAGGCCCTCCGCAACTACATGAGCCAGGCCGCCGGCTTGCCCGACATGGGCATGCTCGATGCCGCCC
Organism: Trichoderma ghanense; assembly: GCF_004382785.1. NCBI lineage: Eukaryota > Fungi > Ascomycota > Sordariomycetes > Hypocreales > Hypocreaceae > Trichoderma > Trichoderma ghanense. Next base: position 506,696 of record NW_027395674.1, on the reverse strand, counting down.
CCGGCCACGTTCCCTTTCACTCTCCGCAGCCCCAGCAGCAACAGATGCAGCCGCAGACGCCTTGGAACCCCAATCCAGCTGCCCCCCCGCATTATCCGTCGAGCGTAAACTACTGGGGAGCCAACGGCAATAACCACTCGTCCACGTCTCTGTCCCACGCGCCCCCTGGGCTTGCCGCCTGGCAATCGCCGCCGATGACCTCGTTCGAGCTGCGCGGGGCGAAAGCGCGCGGTCGCAGTTCTAGCATGCTCAGCGACGTCAGCGGTTTCACCCAGCCGAGCGACGAGGAGCCGCGGTCTCCTGTCGGCATGGGCATCTCACGAAGGCCCTTGTACACGAAGCGGTTCGGCATGCACGATAGTCGAGGAAGCACTGGTAGTGGCAGCGGCGGAAGCGGCAGTATGGGAGATCCAGCTAGTCCTGCTTGATTTACTTGATGTTTTGCTGCTGACTGGATGGTGATCTGGACCGGTGGCTCGGGAGTATGTAGTTTGGCATAGTGGCTTGGTTGAATGGAGCGCTTTGCAGAATATGTCCGATGATGTGAATGCTTGTATCGTGTGAATGTCCTATGCCGGATGCCATGAATGCTCCCATCGTGAAGAAGAGCTGTTCGGATGTAGATGCTTCTTCATGAGTGTAGGTAGGCGTCCCTCTTGTGATGACAATGCTCTTGTAGGCCTCCCGCATACGAGCAAGGTATTGATGCTTGCAATACATGAAGAGTAAAAGGCTGTTTATGAGTGTAAATGTACATGTCAACGTAGGTAGTTGTCCAAGAGGATGCCTCAGATACAGATATAGGTGTGGATTGAACCATCAAGCCGTCCGTCTTGTTCCTTGTCCGGGGACAACGACCGATGTCCGTTATCTGTTGGTCTCAAGGTAGTAGAAGAAGTACAAGGCCAAGTATACACGCAGTCCTGCATAAACAAGTCACACAACAACACTTCCCCTAGACCAATCACCTCGAGTATAACAAAGCCGCATTTTACCGCCGAGGCTGTCTACAAGGCTGTCATATTCGACCATTGGACGTTCAGCAGGCCTGGCGAGTCATTGGACGTTAGAAGGCTGTTTGTTATTGGACGTCGAGCAGCATTATCGGTCTTTGAGTTGGTTGGTTGTGTGCTTTGGGTGCGGAGTTGAGGGTGGCTTTGCTGCCTGATGGGAGGGAGGATGACGGGTGAATTGGGATTTAATGTCCATGTTACTACTGAGTCTTCATTTTTCTCCCCTCTTCCTCTTTTCTTCTGCTTTGTATGCACTTTTCCATCGTCTTGCATATTCCCACTCATCATTCTAATATACTCCATCTCTCGAAAACAGTCACATCCTCGCATCTCCTCAAGACCCTCACCCCCCCCCCCCCC